>NC_138303.1:85317500-85780000 GCF_965601325.2 Salmo salar | reverse complement strand
CCCCTACCAGACCATTGCACCACCAAGGAGCCCCAGGCCTCTTCACCAGACCCAGCGCATCTCACAGGCCCCACCCACCACCAGAGAATCACCACTTCCATCGGCTTAGCCAGACCCGGACCGGGCCCAGCCTACTACCCCACACCAGACCACCACCCCTACCAGACCAGAGAGGAAGCCCCACGGCCCAGAACTGGCCCTCCTCCACTCCACAGGGCCCAACAGCAGGACCACCGCAGCTACGCAGAGGTCGTCAGAGGACAGGAGAACCCTATAGGATTAAGTGAGATTAAACAGCTCCTCCAATACATCTGCACTAAACTGCACTAAACACACACAGACGTATGCACACACACACACACACACACACACACACCACACACACACACACACACACACACACACACACACACACACACACACACACACACACTATTGAACTAGAATTGACTTGTTCAATGAATAGGAATATTTATATATATATAACAGAACATTTTTTAGGTGTTATCCTGTTTATCTCACTCTTAACAACTTATTAGTTAATAGTTACTGTATTTCTGACTGCTTGTCACGTCCTGACCATAGAGAGCTCGTATTTTTCTATGGTAGAGTAGGTCAGGGCGTGGCTGTGGATTTTTGTCTAGTTTACTTTTTCTATGTTGGTTTCTATTTTTTTTTTTTGCATGATTCCCAATTAGAGGCAGCTGGTCATCGTTGTCTCTAATTGGGGATCATATTTAAGTAGTTGTTTTTCCCACCTCTTTTTGTGGGAGATTATTTTGAGTTAGTGCATGTTGCACCGCTTCGTCACGGTTTGTTTTGTTTATAGTATGTCTTGCATAGTTTCACATATAAATAAAGATGTGCAACGATACCCACGCTGCGCCTTGGTCTCCTTCATATGACGAACATGACACTGCTATTCTTTCTTTACTTAACATGAAATCCCTATCAGTTAGCATTTTGTTGTTACTGTTGTCCCGTTGACAATTTTGATTCTCTTTTTTTATTTTATAATTTTTTTATTTTTATATATAGTAAATATCCAAAATAAGCTTTGGCAATATGTACATTGTTACGTCATGCCAATAAAGCGAATTGAATTGAGAGAGGGAAAATAATTCATTTCCCAATAGAGGGAACAAGGTCTCACAAAATATAAGATGAGTCCGACCACAGAGCATAGACTATGGCCAGACTCAGAGATGGCAGCCTTTGTGTAGCCTTTGTGATCAGAACGCTTGAAATAAAGAGTGATGGTATCACAAATATCACAAATAAGATTATTCTGTGCCCTGTCACGCAATAAAGTTATGTTGTAGTATGTATCACTAGGAAAGGCTGACCAGATGTTCAAAAGTGAAATCATCGCGTTTACCGGTAAACATTTGGCTAGATTAGCCAGCTAATAGTGGAAGTAAACGTACCATATAGTGCATATATGGGAAGTACACTGATGTTACCTGAGAGGCGGACATTACCCAGGTTACCATCCAAACGTGTTATGCCTGTAAAGTACATGTTACAATTGGCCTGATTTGTCAGTACATTTCCAAACATCGACTAAACAAAATACGCTAGAAAAGGTGGGATTTTTTCCTGCGCTCTAAAAATGAGGGGTTCAACAAGAGTTCTTCTAAGATCCTCAAAGTTCTTCAAAGAACCTTAGGGTTCTTGGCACTGAAAATGGCCCATAAAAGTTATTCTAAGAACCTCATAGGAGGTGGGGTTCATTGAGAAACCTCCTTAATTGGTGGGGGTTCTTGCAGGAACCTAACTGCCAAACTGAAACATTTGGATTTGAAAGGGCAGCAGGTGCGGGCACTTAACTGAAAAATGTAAAGATCTCCTCAATTTAAGTTAAGGTTTGTCCCTTGTATGATCTACATTGATATTGATTTATGATGATACCATTTATCTTTTGTGCAAATCTTTCTAAAACAGAAAATGGACACAATTCAATGGATATGAATTAACAAAGCGGTAAGAATATGTAGGCTATAAGATATGTTGAAGGCTAGCTGTGTTGGGTGCACATAACTGAACTGGAGGCACACAATATGGTATGTCAATATGCATTGGTATGTTATGCTGATCACATGTACCATCATCCTCCCTTACCTCTTCAATGAATATTCCATAGGCCTCTACATTATGGACAAGGTATGTGTATGAAAACCATTATCAACATTTTATTTTTCATTCACATTTACCACAAAAACCAAGGTAAAATTACTGTTTTGTTAATCATCTGTATAATTATATTTTGGGGGATTCCCAGACTTCACCCTCTCTACACCTCTGATGAATATAACAGGAAACCTGTTTGATCACCATGCACTGCAAAATCATTCTGGCTATGGATACAGAGAACATCAACACATTAACATCAACACACCAGAGGATATACCCATTGGACTTGGGGCTCTGCTGGGAGTTTACTTCATTTAGATTGTATTTAGATATTGTGTTGTTATTGTTATGTGCATTATTCATTATAATAGGGAAGGGGGGTTGTTCAAAAATTAACCCCAAAAGGTTCTTCAAAAGATTCTTCAAGGATCCATTAAAAGGGGTTATTTGAAGAACGATTTCAAAGGGTTCTTCGAATACTTTATAGGGGTTCCCCCACAGTTTCAATTTGAAGAACCCCTAAAGGATACACCAGGAACCTTTTCTTTTTAGAGTGTGTGTAACGGGTTTTGTCGGAAGGAGTGGACCAAAGCGCAGTGTGGTAAGTGTTCATGATTTTTATTATCAAAAAACACTTAAACAAAATAACGTAAGGGAAAAACGAAAGCGCACAGTTCTGTCAGATACAGAATAACAAAACAGAAAACAACTACCCACAAAACACAAGTGGGAAAAGGCTGCCTAAGTATGATTCCCAATCAGAGACAACGATAGACAGCTGCCTCTAATTGGGAACCCTACTCGGCCAAAACAAAGAAATAGATAACATAGAATGCCCACCCCACATCACACCCTGACCTAACCAAATAGAGAAATAAAACGGCTCTCTAAGGTCAGGGCGTGACAGTACCCCCCAAAGGTGCGGACTCCTGGCCGCAAACCTGAACCTATAGGGGAGGGTCCGGGTGGGCATCTACCCTTGGTGGCGGCTCAGGTTCGGGGCATAGCCCTCGCTCCGCCCGCTGATCCCTCCGCTTTTGTGTCACCGGACCGTGGATCGTCGCTGGAGGAACCGGACCGTGGATCAACACCGGAGGCTCCGAACTGGGAACCCCCACTGGAGGTTCTGGACTGCAGGCCATCTCAGGAGGCTCCGGACTGCAGGCCGTTGCTGGAGGTTCCGGACTGCAGGCCGTCTCAGGAGGCTCCGGACTGCAGGCCGTCTCAGGAGGCTCCGGACTGCAGGCCATCTCAGGAGGCTACGGACTGCAGGCCGTCTCAGGAGTCTCCGGACTGCAGGCCGTCTCAGGAGGCTCCTGACTGCAGGCCGTCTCAGGAGGTTCTGGACTGTGAAACGTCGTCGGAAGTTCTGGACTGGGAACTGTCACCGGAAGCTCTGGACTGGGAACTGTCGCCGGAAGGTCTGGAACGGGAAGGCGCACTGGAGGCCTGATGCATGGGGCTGGCACAGGTGGCGCCAGGCTGGTAACACGCACCTCAGGGCGAGTGCGGAGAGCAGGAACAGGACACACCGGACTGGGCAGGCGCACTGGAGGCCTAGTGCGTGGAGCCGGGACAGGTGGCACCAGACTGGTGACACGCACTTCAGGGCGAGTGCGAGGAGCAGGCACAGGACGTACTGGGCTGTGAAGGCGCACTGGCGACACAGTGCGTAGAGCTGGCGCAGGATATACTGGGCCGTGGAGGCGCACTGGAGGTCTGGAGCGTAGGGCTGGCACAACCCATCCTGGCTGGATGCTCAGTTTAGCCCGGCAAGTGCGGGGCGCTGGCACAGGACGAACTGGGCTGTGAAGGCGTACTGGCGACACAGTGCGTAGAGCTGGCGCAGGATGTCCTGGACCGAGGAGGCGTACTGGAGACCAGGAGCGCTGAGCCGGCACAATCCGTCCTGGCTGAATGCCCACTCTTGTTGGTAATGAATCCAGTTCAGTGACGAGAGACTGGGACGTGTAGCGGCTCTGTGCAAAGGAAAGAAAACGTGTGGAGGGGCAATAGTCTAATAAAAAGCATGAGCTGGCGCACACCCAGAGAAAATGATTTAGTGTAGAGGTGCTGACTAACTGTAAGATATAAAAATAAATAGAGTCACACACGAATATGAATGTTGGAACAATGTCAAGGTTAATAGTTGTAATTGTGGGGGGACACATTGCAGCATTTGGTGGATGCCAGGTGCAGAAAGAAGCGAGAGAGGCCCAAAGATATAAAATCACTCATAATGTCTCTTATGCAGAGGCTGCAAGGCAGATTGGTGGAACTATTAGGCAGAATGTTTTATTTTATTTTTCAATTTATTTCACCTTTATTTAACCAGGTAGGCTAGTTGAGGAAAAGTTCTCATTTACAACAGCGACCTGGCCAAGATAAAGCAAAGCAGTGTGACACAGACAACAACACAGAGTTACACATGGAGTAAACAATAAACAAGCCAATAACACAATAAACAAGTCAATGACACAGTAGAAAAAAGAAAGTCTATATACAGTGTGTGCAAAAGGCATGAGGAGGTAGGCAATAAATAGGCCATAGGAGCGAATAATTACAATTTAGCAGATTAACACTGGAGTGATACATGAGCATATGATGATGTGCAAGTAGAAATACTGGTGTGCAAAAGAGCAGAAAAGTAAATAAAATGGGGATGAGGTAGGTAGATTGGGTGGGCAATTTACAGATGGACTATGTACAGCTGCAGCGTTCAGTTAGAATGATGGAGATAATAGGTTACTCCTGGAATAGCTGGACCTACTGTAGGAAATGTCTAGAAACAGATGTGTCGTTTCAAAGGACACCTTAATAGTTAATCAGATTGACTTTATAGCCTTCATTGAAAAGATGATCAACCTGACTGTGTTTGTGGAAAGAACAACTGCCAGGTTGAAGATCATTGTATACGTTTTTAGGAGTAACAGATGTTACTGTTACCATGATTGTTGATATGTTGACTTCTAATAATACTAATGATGGAATGTCTCAGTATGATGATAATTAGAGTTATGTTTTTTGTTATCGTTCAGTGGAATGCCAGAAGCCTTGCTAACGGTCAGGAGTTTAAGAAATGTATAATAGATTTAGAGATCAAGCCTGATGTGATATGTGTTCAAGAAACATGGCTTGGACCACATCTTATTTGTATTATTCCTGGTTATTGCTCAATCAGATCTGATAGATCAACTGGACAGGGTGGTGGGTGTGCTACGTTCATAAGGGAAGGTCTTGTATATCGTAATATACCTGTCCCATCTGAATATGAATGTATGATGGTGGAAATCTACAGTGCAGGTTGTAATGTTAAGTTACAACATTTTTACAACCCTTGCTGTCAACTATCTGTAGCGATGTTTGATGAAATATCAGGAGAATTGGGCTCTTGAGAGGTATGGTCCCTCGACTTTAATGCACATAGTAGTTTATGGGGAAGCACACATACAGATGCTAATGGTACTATTGTGGAAGATATGATGGAAACAAGAGCATTACTATGTCTTAACGATGGATGTGGTACAAGAGTTGATGTTGTTAGAGGGGTTACATCCTGCCTGGACCTCACAATGGCTTCCAACTCTATTGCATCTATGTGTGAATGGAATGTAAGGAATGATTCTACTGTTGGAAGGGATCATTTCCTGATTTCGTGTACCATGAACTTTGATGTTATTATTCCAGATAGAGTACCATTCAGAGATGGGTCTTTCATAAAGCAGACTGGGAAAAGTCTGGTGATCATTGCTCAAAGTCTGTTGGACAGTTGTCTTTAGAGAGGCCCGTTGATGTATGTGCTGCCTCTGTGACCTCTCTGATTTTGAGTGCTGTGAATTTATATGTACCAGTGAGTGAAGTGGGTGAGAAAAGGAAGGTGGTTACTTGGTGGACTGAAGAGTGCACTGTGGCTATGCAAGAAGAAATAGGGCTTGCGTAGGCATATGACTCCTGAGAATCTGCTTGATTTCCAAAGGAACAGAGCTTTAGTATGTAGAGTCATTAAGTCTGTCAAGAGAAATGCATTGAGACAGTTCTGCTCTACAATAGGCAGGGGTACTGAGCTGGGGGTTGTACTGTATGGTCTATGTTGAAGAAGATGACTGAAAGAAGCAAGTCCACTTAAATTCCAGTTTTTCCTCAACAAACCTGTAGGTACCGGTACCCCCTGTATATAGTCTCGTTATTGTTATTTTATTGTTACTCTTTTATTTTCTTAACTCTTATCTTTTTTTAAACGGCATTGTTGGTTAAGGGCTTGTAAGTAAGTATTTCACGGTAAGGTCTACACCTGTTGTATTTGGCGCATGTGACAAATACATTTTGATCTGATTTGATTTGGTTGTGGATCCAAAAATGTCCGTAACCGTAAAAGAAAAAGATGACTTGTTGGGAAGACATTTGCTAGGGTATATAGTGGGGTATATAGTGGGGTTACTTTGGATTAAGTATATAAGCAACTCAGATGTTAAATGCTCTTGTTAATGTGTATAAGAAATGGAATACTGTTGACTCTTCTTTGGATGCTGTTTTTACCATACATGAGATGTGTTCAGCCTTAATAGGCTGTGGATATACAGCCACAGGTCATGATCAGTTGTGCTTTGTAATGTTTAAGCATCTACCAGATGAGGTCAGACATGTTCTCCTGGGATTATTTAATATGATTCGGAGTGAGGGGGTTATACGTTCTGGTTGGAAACTTGCAGTAATATTACCTTTTGTAAAGCCTGGTAAGCACCCTTCATGTGCTGATAGTTATAGACCAATAGGACTAACCTCTAACTTGTGTAAACTGTTGAAAAAGTTGATAGTCAATAAATTGTCATATTTCCTGGAAAGGTAGATCTACTTTGGTTCCATTAGTAAAAGTGAGCAATGAAGTTGAAAAAACTCTGGTCATGAAAGACGTTATGGCTACTGTCTTTTTCGACATTGAAAAGGCTTATGACACTATGTGGAGAGAAGGCCTACTGATTTAGATGGAGAGACTTAGTATTGGTGGGAGATTATATAATTGGGTTTTGGCCCTCTTATTTAATCGCTCTTTTCGAGTTAAAATAGGATCAATTTTATCTGATGCCTATGGAGTTAACAATGGTATTCCTCAAGGCAGTGCTATCAGTCCTATTTTGTTTAATATTATGATTTGCAATGTGTTTTTGAATGTAGGTATTGGGGCTTCCCTATATGCTGATGATGGAGCTTTGGAAGAGGGGAAGGAATGTCTCTCCTGATGAAATCTATTCAACAAGCTATAGTGGATGTTGAAAGATGGTTGATTGACTGAGGTTTTACATTTAGATTTTAGTCATTTAGCAGACACTCTTATCCAAAGCGACTTAAAGTAGTGAATGCATACATTTCATTTTTCTTTTTTGTACTGGCCCCCTGTGGGAATCGAACCCACAACCCTGGCGTTGCACACACCATGCTCTACCAACTGAGCCACAGGGAAGGTTTTAAATTGCCAATGGCGTAGTCTTGTTGTATGTTCTTCTCGAAGAAGAAAGTTGCTGATAATATACAGTTGTTTCTGTATGGACAGCCTATGGGGAAGGTTTCTAAGTACAAATAATGGGGTCTATGGTTCTATGAGCGATATACATGGAAAGATCATGTCATAAATGTTGAAACAAAGTGTAAGAAGGTGAATCTTATGTGCTTGGTCTCTGGTTATGAATGGGATGCTGACAGACAATCGTTGATGGATATTTATAGAGCTCTGATCAGGCCATCAATTGATTACGGATGTGTAGTTTATGGAACAGCGGCGAAGACTTGGCTTCAGAAGCTGGACAGAATCCAGTATATAGCTTTAAGGATAGTATTGGTGTATTTAAATCAGCATCTGTATGTGCTTTACAAGTGGAGACAGGTGAGATGCCTTTAGATATACGGCGTAAAGAATTGTCATTAGCTTATTGGGTTAGGTTCAAAGGCTGTGGGGTTGAGCATCCCACTGCTACTTTTCAAGGTGACTGTTGGGAATATACTACTAGACAACGCAGTGGTTTTGGTTGGTCAGTTGAAAAACTTGCTGATGAGAGTGGTTTGAGGGAGTTGGAGGTTGTCCCTTCTGTGGTGATATGGGATGCTTCTCTATGGTTACTGCCAGATCCTGTTGTTGATCTAACCTTGGTAGAGAAAAGGAAAGATTGATCAGAATTCAATGATATAGGGAAACTGGTTTACAATTACATTGGTAGAAGTTGTTATTCTTTTTAACGCTTTTTCACAGACAGATCCAAGGACCCAGATAGTGGGCGCACAGGAGCGGGCGTTTACATTCCTGAATGTGATGTGCAGATATGTAGAAGACTAACAGATGAACTGTCAGTATACTCAGTTGAACTGTTGGCGATAGTAGTTTCCCTCTTGTGGGTGGAGGACATACAACCTGTTAGAATTATAGTATGCTCAGATTCTCTGTCTGTATTAAATAGTTTATCATCTGGTAAATCTAATAGGAGTGACATACTATTGGAGGTATTAATGTTTGTAGCAATGTGCGCTGAGAGTCTGGAAGCAAGTTCAGAGAGTGAGTGTTTTAATAAATAAATGAAGCATAATACAAAACAAGAAACACGAACAACACACAGACAGGAAACAGAAACAATGACGCCTAGGGAAGGAACCAAAGGAAGTGACATGTATAGGGCAGGTAATCAAGGAAGTGATGGAGTCCAAGTGAGTGATGACGCGCAGGTGAGTGTAACGATGCAACTGCTCGTTACACCTGCACCCCCCGTGTGCGTTCGTGTAACAGGGTTGGTTATGTTTCCACTTGCCTCTAAAGAAATGTGTACTTAATGTTCAAGCATTCGTATTGGTTGGTTCAACTGATGACAATAAGGTGTGTTGTGATTGGCCCCGCTTGCAGATAGGGGGAGATCGCGAACGTCAGGTCTTCCCAGTATGAAAATGTGATGCAAGGGGTAGGTCACGTTCTGAATACTGTTTTATATTTTATATTTTACAATGTGTACAAGTTTGCTGTACGTTACGGATTTATACATGTGTGGGTATATGGTACCTGTTAGGGATTGAGGGGCTTTCTGGAATGTGCTTTGGCATATGATTGCTGTAGATAAGTGTTAGCTAGCATACATCGTTGTAATGGTCACATAAGCCCACTGCTAACACAGTTGTCTTCATGCTACAGCTTTTGCCATCGACAGCCATCAGCATCATTAAGCCCTGCACAACTACCGTGCTGTTTCTCATTTAACAACAGCAGGAATAAATGATGCTCAACTGGGACCGCTGGCTGATGTGATTTATTAGGAAAAAAACACAACGCAAGGAGAGTACGCTATACATCTGTTACATTCGCCTCCAGATGCAGGACGCCAACCCAAGGGACGATCCCGGGAGTCAGGAGCGGACCGGTCACCCCTGCTGATACGCATGAACCTGTCGCCGGCTGGGACGCGGGAACCTGACAGACCGGCTGAGGCAGGGGAGCTTGGCGATCCGGCTGTGGCATGAGAGCCTGACAAGCCAGTGGAAGCAGGGGAGCCTGGCGATCTGGCGAAAGCTTGAAAGCCCGATGAGCCAGCTGAGGCAGGGAAGCCTGGCGATCTGGCTGAGGCAGGGAAGCCTGGCGATCCGGCTGAGGCAGGGAAGCCTGGCGATCCGGCTGAGGCAGGGGAGCCTGGCGATCCGGCTGAGGCAGGGGAGCCTGGCGATCCGGCTGAGGCAGGGGAGCCTGGCGATCCGGCTGAGGCATGAGAGCCTGACGATCTGGCTGAGGAATGAAAGCCTGTAGCGGCTCCCGGACCCGACGTCATTCCACCTGACACAAAAAAACTCCCTGATGCTTCCCTTAGGTGAGGCATCATTCTGTAGCGATGTGCGCTGAGAGTCGGGAAGCAAGTTCAGGGAGTGAGTGTTTTAATAAATAAATGAAACATAATACAAAACAAGAAACACGAACGACGCACAGACAGGAAACAGAAAGAATTACACCTAGGGAAGGAACCAAAAGGAGTGACATATATAGGGCAGGTAATCAATGAAGTGATGGAGTCCAGATGAGTGATAACGTGCAGGTGCGTGTAATGACGGTGACAGGTGTGCGCCATAACGAGCAGCCTGGTGACCTAGAGGCCGGAGAGGGAGCACACGTGACAATGTTATTGTGGACAATTGAGAGAATGGATGTAGTATTGAGATTCTGACGGATCCCAGTACATTCGGGTGTGGAATGGAATGAAATTGTAGACCAGTTAGCCAAAAGAACTTTGAAACAAGATATAATTGATATTAATGTTCCACTGGGTAGAGATGTGGCCAAATGTAAGATCAGAGCCATTTTGATAGATGTGTGGCAGAAGAGATGGGACTCTGAGTCCAAGGGCTGGCATTTAAATGCCCTCCAACAAAAGGTTGGTAGACCAAGATTCAAAGGTCTGATTAGGAAGGAAGAGGTAGTGTTTTCTCGACTGCGCTTAGGACATTGTACATTGAATTCGTCATTACATCTGGTTGGCATGCATGTGAATGGTTTGTGTCTGGAGTGTATGGTCGATGAAACGGTGGAGCATGTGTTGTTATATTATTGTAAGTATTTTGAAGAGATGGAAAGATTGAAGTGTAGGGTCATTGAGGTTGGACAGGGTTGGGGGTTTTGGAAGGGATTTCGGGGATGGGGGAGGGTCTATTAGAAGTTAGTAGTGTAAGGACCGAAACCGGTGATGAGAAGCCGGTACGGGGAGTCAAACATTTAATCAGGAACAAACATGGAACAAGACAGAAACAGCGTCAGCACATGGGTATACAAGAACATATAACAATAAATGCTGAAGTGGGGAACAGTGCAGGGGAACAGACAGATATAAGGGAGGTAATGACAGAGGTGATTGAGTCCAGGTGAGTCCAATAATTCCTGATGCGCGGGACGGAGGAAGGCAGGTGTGCTTAATGATGGTGGCAGGAGTGCGTAATGCTGGGAGCCTGGTGCCCTCGAGCGCCAGGGGGGAAGAGCAGGAGCAGGTGTGACACTAGGGCTCTTTTTTATTTTCTCAGAAGTACTGAGTTTGGTAGGAGGATTTATAAAATGTTGTAAACCGTGATTGACCATACACTACAGCACAGTTGGTGGCGGCATGCACCTTTAACGTGTCACATCCTGACCAGTAAAAGGGGTTATTTGTTATTGTTGTTTGGTCAGGGTGTGGCTGGGGGTGTTTGTTTTGTGTGTTTCGGGGTTTTTGATTTATGTTCTATATTTTCTATTTCTATGTTTATTCTAGTTTTCTATTTCTATGTTGTGTTTTTCAATGACCTCCAATTAGAGGCAGCTGGTTGTCGTTGTCTCTAATTGGAGGCCATATTTAAGTGTGTTTGTTTTTCACTTGAGTTGGTGGGTGGTTGTTCCTAGTATAGTCTGTGCACCTTATTGGACTGTTTTCGTTGTTTATTTTGTTTAAGTGTCTTCTCTTTAATAAAGTAAAGAAGATGATAAATATACCCGCTGCATTTTGGTCCACTCCTTACGACACCCGTGACATAACGTTGGTTTGCGGTAGAAGAACAATATTAGGAACACCTTCCTAATATTGATTTGCACCCCCGGCCCCCTCCCTTTGCACTCAGAACATCCTCAATTCTTCGGGTCATGGATTTGTCATGGAAATTACCACCAGGGACACCTGAAGTCAATCTTAAAGCCAAACCTTGACCCAGAAAATATAAAAAACTATCGGCCTATATCGAATCTCCCATTCCTCTCCAAAAAAATTGAAAAAGCTGTTGTGCAGCAACTCACTGCCTTCCTAAAGACAAACAATGTATACGAAATGCTTCAGTCTGGTTTTAGACCCCATCATAGCACTGAGACTGCACTTGTGAAGGTGGTAAATTACCTTTTAATGGCATCAGACCGAGGCTCTGCATCTGTCCTTGTGCTCCTAGACCTTAGTGCTGCTTTTGATACCATCGATCACCACATTCTTTTGGAGAGATTGGAAATCCAAATTGGTCTACACGGACAAGTTCTGGCCTGGTTTAGATCTTATCTGTCGGAAAGATATCAGTTTGTCTCTGTGAATGGTTTGTCCTCTGACAAATCAACTGTAAATTTCGGTGTTCCTCAAGGTTCCGTTTTAGGACCACTATTGTTTTCACTATATATTTTACCTCTTGGGGATGTCATTCGAAAACATAATGTTAACGTTCACAGCTATGCGGATGAAACACAGCTGTACATTTCAATGAAACATGGTGAAGCCCCAAAATTTCCCTCGCTGGAAGCCTGTGTTTCAGACATAAGGAAATAGATGGCTGCAAACTTTCTACTTTTAAACTCGGACAAAACAGAGATGCTTGTTCTAGGTCCCAAGAAACAAAGAGATCTTCTGTTGAATCTGACAATTAATCTTGATGGTTGTACAGTCGTCTCAAATAAAACTGTGAAGGACCTCGGTGTTACTCTGGACCCTGATCTCTTTTTTGACGAACATATCAAGACTGTTTCAAGGACAGCTTTTTCCCATTTATGTAACATTGCAAAAATCTGACATTTTCTGTCCAAAAATGATGCAGAAAAGTTAATCCATGCTTTTGTTACTTCTAGGTCAGACTACTGCAATGCTCTACTTTCCGGCTACCCGGATAAAGCACTAAATAAACTTCAGTTAGTGTTAAATACGGCTGCTAGAATCCTGACTACAATCAAAACATTTGATCATATTACTCCAGTGCTAGCCTCCCTACACTGGCTTCCCGTTAAGGCAAGGGCTGATGTCAAGGTTTTACCACTAACCTACAAAGCATTATATGGGCTTGCTCCTACCTATCTTTCCGATTTGGTCCTGCCGTACATATCTACACGTACGCTACGGTCATAAGACGCAGGCCTCCTAATTGTCCCTAGAATTTCTAAGCAAACAGCTGGAGGCAGGGCTTTCTCCTATAGAGCTCCATTTTTATGGAATGGTCTGCCTACCCATGTGAGAGAGAGACTCGGTCTCAACATTTAAGTCTTTATTGAAGACTCATGGTAAGTTGGTGTTTGAAGATATCCCTCTAGTGGTGTGGGGGCTGTGCTTTAACAAAGTGGGTGGGGTTATATCCTGCCTGTTTGGCCCTGTCCGGGGGTATCATCGGATGGGGCCACAGTGTCTCCTGACCCCTCCTGTCTCAGCCTCCAGTATTTATGCTGCAGTAGTTTATGTGTCGGGGGACTAGGGTCAGTCTTATATCTGGAGTATTTCTCCTGTCTTATCCAGTGTCCTGTGTGAATTTAAGTATGCTCTCTCTAATTCTCTCTTTATTTCTTTCTCTCTCTCGGAGGACCTGAGCCCTAGGACCATGCCTCAGGACTACCTGGCATGATGACTCCTTGTTGTCCCCAGTCCACCTGGCCGTGCTGCTGCTCCAGTTTCAACTGTTCTGCCTGCGGCTATGGAACCCTGACCTGTTCACTATGATTACTATTATTTGACCATGCTGGTCATTTATGAACATTTGATTATCTTGGCCATGTTCTGTTATAATCTCCACCCGGCACAGCCAGAAGAGGACTGGCCACCCCTCATAGCCTGGTTCCTCTCTAGGTTTCTTCCTAGGTTCCGGCCTTTCTAGGGAGTTTTTCCTAGCCACCATGCTTCTACACCTGCATTGCTTGCTGTTTGGGGTTTTAGGCTGGGTTTCTGTATAGCGCTTTGATATATCAGCTGATGTAAGAAAGGCTATATAAATAAATTTGATTTGATTTTGATTTAAATGAGTCCTTGTTTATTAGCAGTTAACTGGAGAGGTTCCAACAAACTTGATGCACCATAGTACACGTCTGTCAGGAGCTCTATCAGGGCAGTCCTGTTAGATCTCTTATATACTGCTTACAGAACGTTACATATGCATGATTTAGCTTATTCATCATTCATAATTAATTCATCATTAACGTTTTGTTCATGCATGTGACCGACCAATACTGGTTCATGCATGTGACAGACCAATACCTCACAAGGCTTCTTCTCTCCAAGCTGAGACCTTGAAACTGAGATATCCTTTCGTTCTCAAAACAAGGTTCTGGGCGTACTGCCAAATTGCCGATACTGATAGTGAGGATTCGTTCAATCAGTCACTTGCATGAACACAAAATAGGTTATTAGAAGAAAAAAAACAGAACACAGAAATTGGTTATTAGAAAAGCACAAACATAACATTTTCCATCACAGACTCTACAAGGAGTCGAAAGCGTTCCACAGGGATGCTGGCCCATGTTGACATGTTGTTCTCACAGTTGTGTCAAGTTGGCTGGATGTCTTTTGGGTGCTGGACCCTTTTTGATACACACTGGAAACTGTTGAGCGTAAAAAACCCAGCAGCGTTGCAGTTCTTGACACACTCAAACTAGTGCGCCTGGCACCTACTACCATACCACATTCAAAGGCACTTATAATCTTTTGTCTTGCCCTTTCACCCACTGAATGGCACACATACACAATCCATGTCTCAATTGTCTCAAGGCCTAAAAATCATTTAACCTGTATCCTTCCCTTCATCTACACTGATTGAAGTGGATTTAACAAGTGACATCAATAAGGGATCATATCTTTCACCTGGATTCAACTGGTCAGTCTATGTCATGGAAAAAGCAGGTGTTCCTAATGTTTTGTACACAGCGTATTTTGAACTCTCTCTCTATATATATGGCTATGGAGTTCCCCATCTCCTCAAAAGTATCTCTGGTTAGGGGTGAAAAAACAGACTGCTGCAACCTGATTGGCTGAACGCGATCTGCATCTGGGACTAGCATTTAGTCACTAGCATGGTGATGGGAAATGGTGTTTCATAAAGAAAGTATGCATATTTTCCAAAAATATTCCTGCCTTCTCGCCCATTAAATCGAGTTAAGGAGGAAATTTAAGTCTTTGCAGCCTGAATGGAGAATGTTTTAAGTTTGAGCCGGTCAACAAGGGACTCGAGCAGTGGTGTAAAGTGCTTACAGTGAGCAACCAAAGTATCGGGACAGTGACACATTTTTGGTTGTTTTGGATCTGTACTCCAGCACTTCGGATTTGAAATTATACAATGACTATGAGGTTAAAGCGCAGACTACCAGCTTTAAACTGGGGGTATTTTCATCTATATTGGGTGAACCGTTTAAAGGTTACAACACTTTTTGCACATAGTTCCCCTATTTTAGGTGACCAAAAGTATTGGGACAAATTCACTTATATGTGTATTAAAGTAGTAAAGAGTTAAGTATTTGGTCCCACATTCATAGCACACAATAACTAAATAAAGCTTGTGACACTACACATTTGTTGGATGCATTTTCTGTTTGGTTTGATTCAGTGTTTAATAGTCACATGTACAGGGCTGCAGGTGTGATTGCAAGGTACAGTGAAAATCTTAGGCTCCGAGCTCCAACATGCAGGACTAAGTGAAAATAATATATGAAAATGGTCATAAAAAAACAACAATAGAAATAGAAATAGCACTATATACAATACAGTCAAAAGTTTGGACACACCTACTCATTCAAGAATGTAGAATAAAAGAGAAGACATCAAAACTATGAAATAACACATGGAATCGTGTAGTAACCAAAAAAGTGTTAAACAAATCAAAATATATTTTATATTTGGGATTCTTCAAAGTAGCCGCCTTGATGACAGCTTTGCACACACTTTGCATTCTCTCAACCAGCTTCACCTGGAATGATTTTCCAACAGTCTTGAAGGAGTTCCCACATATGGCTTCTTTTTCTTCACTCTGCGGTCTAACTCATCCCAAACCATCTCAATTGGGTTGACGTCGGGAGATTGTGGAGGCCAGGTCATCTGATGCAGCACTCCATCACTCTCCTTCTTGGTCAAATAACCCTTATACAGCCTAGAGGTGTGTTGGGTCATTGTCCTGTAGAAAAACAAATGATAGTCCCACTAAGCGCAAACCAGATGGGATGGCGTATTGCTGCAGAATGCTGTGGTAGCCATGCTGGTTAAGTGTTCCTTGAATTTTAAATAAATCATAGACAGTGTCACCAGCAAAGCACCCCCACACCATCACACCACCTCCTCCATGCTTCACGGAGATCATCCTTTCACCTTCTCTGCGTCTCACAAAGACACGGCGGTTGAAACCAAAAATCTCAAATTTGGACTCATCAGACCAAAGGACAGATTTCCACCGGTCTAATGTCCATTGCTCGTGTTTCTTGGCCCAAGCAAGTCTCTTCTTCTTATTGATGTCCTTTAGTAGTGATTTCTTTGCAGCAATTCAACCACGAAGGCCTGATTCATGCAGTATCCTCTGAACAGTTGATGTTGAGATGTGCCTGTTTACTTGCACTTGAAGAAACTTTCAAAGTTCTTGAAATGTTCTGTATTGACTGACCTTCATGTCTTAAAGTAATGATGGACTGTCATTTCTCTTTGCTTATTTGAGCTGTTCTTGCCATAATATGGACTTGGTCTTTTACCAAATAGGGGTATCTTCTGCATGGAGACCTACCAGAGGTATGGGAGGAACATGATCGTGTCAATGTCTTCAGATCACAATTCTGAAGAGTTTACACAAATATTACCTTCGTAGCTCTTATTGCTGGACTTTGACTGTGGAAAATCACCTCTAGTCAGCCTATTATATGTATTGAATTTTTTTACATTGATATTAGACAGTACAGCATTACCTATGGATTGTGGATCCATGAAATGGGGTATCAGTCTTCTCAGTGACGAATCTGATGATTCGCTTGGCCATTGTAGTAGTTGGAGTTCAGTTCAATTGTGGTGAATCGAATCATGGGAATTAAAATCATATTTTGTGAATCATGAACAGTAAAAGGAAAAAAATACATTTGGGATTGTGTCACTGCAAAACTTATTTTGTAGATATTTTAAGTTGGTTATGATATACTATTTATTGGACATTGCGACTAAATAGATGCTAGTCAGCCTAAAGTAAACACTTCTAAGATAAGATAAAACATAGGGCACTATGAAATCTCTTATGCAGAAAAGCATGCTGAAACAGTAATTTCTAAAGCCCCCCCCCCCCAAAAAAAATCCCAATTATATGTCGACTGTAAAGTAGGCCTACCTGGCATTATGATATCATGATGATTTGTATTAATCGGGTGCACATTTGTTTTGCAAGCTCTGTCATCACATGTGCAGTACAGAAACACTGCTATGTGTGCAGTTGAATTAAATGGGAACTACACCCTCAAATATAATTCTTTGAAGCTTTTCCCAGACCTCAAGTGATTAAATCATTATTGTGGACTGAGAACATCCATTTTGTTGTTCTATAAAAGAAAGTTTGAACTTGACAATTTGCAATCGAAAACCTGAAAAAACAAAGGAATCAGAAACCTGGAAAAATAAGACTGAGAAAACAATTTGAGAAATAACAAAATATAATTTTGGGAAAAAACTATTGGATTTCATAGGGCCCTATAAATAGGAATACAATAGAATGCGTAAATTTCATGATTTTTTTTTTTATGGTTGCTTCAGCTGTCTAAAAATATTTGTTTGGTAGTGGGAGATGTGTTAAATGTGGAATTCAAACTGAATAAAAGCAGTTCAGTACAGTAAGAATTGGTCTGATTACTTTAGTAGACTGCTATATAGACTACCCAGATGAACTAGGGGGCTGAGTAGTCGAAGCACGGGGATGTGCCTTCCCATTTTTGGAGGGGTCAGTGTAGCGACCCTCGCTATATGAGTCACATTATAATTCCCTCTAAGTGGGTCAACCCTATTGGTGCAATGTGTAGGGTGTTTTCCTTTGATGCCAGTGACCAGGGTTCTATTCCCTTCTATGCTGTTCGCTTCAATACCAAAAGGTTAAAATCTATTGGTGAGGTTGCTAGGTGTTGTACTAATGTTGTTTAGTATTAGTACAAAGTATACAACGTATTTATATAGATACTAGATAGATATATAGATTTATTATTTATTTTTTGCTCACTCGCCTCAGTTTTCAAAAAATGAAATCCTTTATGCAGTTAATTAAATCTTTATAGCCTTATTGTAAAATTAAGTTATGTGTATTTATTTATTATGTAATGATATTCCAACCTTGTTTATCTATTGAGTCATGTGGCATGATTCCACTATTTGTACCCGTTTGGATCAGTTTCAATGGTAGAATTTTATTGTCAAGGCGAACCACCGATTCCACTACTGTTGCTCATCGCTAATGTTTTTCACATCACTGTGGTGTTATTCACTACCACCTCATGGGTGAAGCTTTGAATTAAACTAGGCCTAGGCTAGATACTAGTCAGGTACAGACGCAACAAGATAATAGTTCTCTGTAGCTCAGCTGGTAGAGTATGGTGCCTACAATGCCAAGATTGTAGGTTTTATTCCTGGAACCACCTGTACATAAAATGTATGCACGCATGACTAAATCACTTTGGATAAGAGTCTGCTAAACGGCTTATACACTGCTAAAAAAAATAAAGGGAACACTTAAACAACACAATGTAACTCCAAGTCAATCACACTTCTGTGAAATCAAACTGTCCACTTAGGAAGCAACACTGATTGACAATAAATTTCACATGCTGTTGTGCAAATAGAATAGACAACAGGTGGAAATTATAGGCAATTAGCAAGACACCCCCAATAAAGGAGTGGTTCTGCAGGTGGTGACCACAGACCACTCCTCAGTTCCTATGCTTCCTGGCTGATGTTTTGGTCCCTTTTGAATGCTGGCGGTGCTTTCACTCTAGTGGTAGCATGAGACGGAGTCTACAACCCACACAAGTGGCTCAGGTAGTGCTGCTCATCCAGGATGGCACATCAATGCGAGCTGTGGCAAGAAGGTTTGCTGTGTCTGTCAGCGTAGTGTCCAGAGCATGGAGGCGCTACCAGGAGACAGGCCAGTACATCAGGAGATGTGGAGGAGGCTGTAGGAGGGCAACAACCCAGCAGCAGGACCGCTACCTCCGCCTTTGAGCAAGGAGGAGCAGGAGGAGCACTGCCAGAGCCCTGCAAAATGACCTCCAGCAGGCCACAAATGTGCATGTGTCTGCTCAAACGGTCAGAAACAGACTCCATGAGGGTGGTATGAGGGCCCGACGTCCACAGGTGGGGGTTGTGCTTACAGCCCAACACCGTGCAGGACGTTTGGCATTTGCCAGAGAACACCAAGATTGGCAAATTCGCCACTGGCGCCCTGTGCTCTTCACAGATGAAAGCAGGTTCACACTGAGCACGTGACAGACGTGACAGAGTCTGGAGACGCCGTGGAGAACGTTCTGCTGCCTGCAACATCCTCCAGCATGACCGGTTTGGCGGTGGGTCAGTCATGGTGTGGGGTGGCATTTCTTTGGGGGGCCGCACAGCCCTCCATGTGCTTTCCAGAGGTAGCCTGATTGCCATTAGGTACCGAGATGAGATCCTCAGACCCCTTGTGAGACCATATGCTGGTGCGGTTGGCCCTGGGTTCCTCCTAATGCAAGACAAAGCTAGACCTCATGTGGTTGGAGTGTGTCAGCAGTTCCTGCAAGAGGAAGGCATTGATGCTATGGACTGGCCCGCCCGTTCCCCAGACCTGAATCCAATTGAGCACATCTGGGACATCATGTCTTGCTCCATCCACCAACGCTACATGGCACCACAGACTGTCCAGGAGTTGGCGGATGTTTTAGTCCTGGTCTGGGAAGAGATCCCCCAGGAGACCATTCGCCACTGTATTTGTAATTCTGTGTGATAAGTTTAGGTATTTAGTAAATAAATAATTGAACCCAATTTTGTATTGCTGATTCAACTTGTTAGCCAGGGTTCGTGAAGATAGCCAAGAATTTACAACTTTCATTATGAGACTGAAAATAAGATAAGGGTTAATATTGACGGCTATCGATGTAAAATATTACTAAGTATTTTAAGAGTTTATTCGGAAGATAACGGCTCTATAAACGTTCTTCCGTGGTGCCCCGACTTTCTAGTTAATTACATTTACATGATTAGCTTAATCAGGTAATATTAATTAGAGAAAGAATTTTATAGGTTAGCATGTCATATCTCTTAATCCGGCATAGCCAAAGACACGACAGGACATTACATCAAAGTTGGATCAGCCTGTAGTGTGGTTTTCCACTTTCATTTTGAGTGTGACTCCAAATCCAGACCTCCATGGGTTGATAAATTGGATTTCCATTGATTATTTTTGTGTGATTTTGTTGTCAGCACATTCAACTATGTAAAGAAAAAAAGTATTTAATAAGATTATTTATTTCAATCAGATCTAGGATGTGTTGTTTAAGTGTTCCCTTTATTTTTTTGAGCAGTATATATTAGTGTTTTATTTTTCATTAATCTATTTTTTATTTAATTGTTCTTCCACTTTGATATTAGAGTATTTTGGTGTAGATGAAAAAATAAAAATGATTTTACATTTACGTCATTTAGCAGACACTCTTATCCAGAGCGACTTACAAATTGGTGCATTCACCTTATGATATCCAGTGGAACAACCACTTTACAATAGTACATCTATATCTTTTTTTGGGGGGGGGGTTAGAAGGATTACTTTATCCTAACCCAGGTATTCCTTAATTGATGTAATCCTAATTTGTACACAACAAAAGGTGGAAAAAGTTGAGGCGCTGAAGGCACTGTAATTGCCCAGAATGTATACAATTTATTTTGAAGGCTTATTTTGCCCATTATCTTAGCACCACATGTAATGTTCCTATCACCATTTGTCACCCAAATTCTGTAGGTCATGCAAAAAGGTGTTGGCAACTGGTGTCTATGCAAGTTTCAATCATTTCTCAACTATTAACGAGTCAAAAGACGCATTGCATTTAGTGCTTGCTACTTTGGCTTGGTGTATGTTTTATGAAGCTGAGTATTCTGATTATAACTTGAGCTCTTAATATCTGACCCATAGATTGTATAATGATGACAATATCACACCATAAAGCAGCATGTTTAGTCTCAACTCTTCAACAGAACGGTACAAAGGTGTCTTAAGATACATAACATTCATATAGCCTTATTTGAATTAATATTACTATACTGGTGCAACTCCAATCTTCTGACTGTATTTCATATTTCTTAAAGCAATTTAGACATACATTTTGGCTGTTTTCAAAGGATGTGGGAGATGAATCATACAAGCAGCTTTTTGTTATTTTTGCTATGTTGAACATTTAAAGGAAAGAAATAGCCTCCATTACCAGTGTTTTCACTGGTTGGGGACTTAACTCACATCTATATTTCAAACAGTACAATGATGTGTTGCCTAGTCTATGTATTAAATTATGACCCACATAATTCACAAGGGTAACCTAGAGTCAGATGAGATGAATTACTTATAACTGGTTGACATGCGTATAAAGTGTGACAATATTTTTTTTCACATTTTTCAATGAAACTGTAGCATCAAATTAACATGGTCTTCAGACCCATTCTCATTGGCTATGAGAGATGGACTCATATGACGTAAAGTTTCCGGGTTGTCGCCTCTCTGTTGGAGGTTACTTTCGGTCATTCATCCTTCTGGGAATGTTCCTCTCACTTCTCGGTTTTTGAGGTAAGATTAGATTGACTATAGCTAGCATATAAGCTAGCTAGGGAAATGGCTAAGTAAGCTGTCAGATAATATATGTTATCATCATAGTTATCTTATTTACAAAAATGTGTCAATATAGAATATTCTTAATATCCAGTGTACTGAAGTAGTAAGAAAGAGCTAACGTTAGCAATGGCAACTTCATTTCTGTCTTTGTTTATTATTTTCGCGCTATCTGGACAGGCTACAAGCCAGGCTACAAGTCATTTTTAATTTTAATAACCATCAGCACCTATTAATATCAAATACTTAAAGTGCATAATGGGTGTATTCCACGGTGGGTCTCTGTTTTCAAACATCACATTACAGAACATTTGCGGAACGCCAGTCACCAAATTCTATTCCTCGTTGTCCCTAATTTTCATAATGATACCACGAAGCTAGCTACAAAAAAGTCTTAATTTTGATATGCCGGATTCTTTTTAGATATGTGAACAGTCTTACATTTGTTGGGATAAATAGCACGACTATTATGTTTTTTCTTGAAGCTATGTAAACGGAGTTGACAGGTGCAGAGGTTACTTTTGGTCAGACAAGGACATGGCCTCACTCACTGGACCTTTATTTGATTTATTCATTTGATGTCCGTAAACTAAAAGGCATGTAACATTGCCTAATTCTTAAAAACGAATGAATGTTTGAGCAAACGATTTGATAGCTATGTGGGTTATATTACAGGTTTATACAAAAGCGTTGGTGAATACTCGTTTCTGATTGGCTAGAATGGCATTCTAGACTAGACATTAAGGAAGGGATAATCGAGGGGCTGTGCGTTCTCTGGAAAAGAATGAACGACGTAGAATATGTGTTCCATATCACGCTAGCAGAGTGGAACTAACATGCCAGGGATTAGCATTTTTTTCCAGAGAAAGCATAGAGCCCTGAGTTGATTACCACTTTTATACTATTGCTATAATTGAACACATTTACCGCTAGAGATGGGTTAATTTGCTGGTAGAAATGTGTTCAACATCCACTGAAGTAGCTAGCAAGTTTACTAGATAGTGACAGTAGTCGCCTTGGTAACCAAACAAACAGACTTGCTAGTTTTAGCTAACCAAACCATCGGTCCTAGCTTGCTATTATGAAAATCAAATTCAACAATGCCAATGTTTTCAATTCGACTTTTGTTTCAGAAGCAGCTCAACATAGAACATGTAAGAACTATAGCCATTGAATTCTACCATGCAAATATACTGTGGGTTATAGGGAAATAATGCATGCTCTAGAATGCCCTTCAAGCCAATCAGAAATGAGTGTTCAACAATGCCATGGTATAATTAAGCAAAAAGGCCTGAGGGGGTGTGGTATATGGCCAATAAACCACAGCTAAGGGCTGTTCTTAGGCACGACGCAACGTGGAGCATATTGGTGAATACCACAAACCCCTAAGGTGCCTTATTGCTATTATAAACGGGTTACCAATGTAATTAGAACAGTAAAAATACATGTTTTTGTCATCCCTGTGGTATACGGTCTGATATACCACGGCTGTCAGCCAATCAGCATTCAGGGCTCGAACCACCCAGTTTCTAAAACCAGATAATGGGACAGTTAGAAAAGTTATTGGGTCAGTTGTAAACGTTGGCTAGCTAGCTCGCAAGGCATAAGCACGTTGCCATGACACATAAAGAACGAACGACTGCAGTCACGTCCATAAATATCGAACTAATCGAACGAATGACTGTCTCTAGCAACCAAAAATATGAGAAAGTATGAATTTGCTTCGAAAAATGAAAATATCAACGAACACTTTTGGTAAATGTTTGCTTTTGTTTTATTTTCTTTGGCAACTGTGGTATAAGCGGGATAAACACCTCCGTTCTGTACATCCTGTACATGGGGTGGCAGGCAGCCTAGTGGTTAGAGCATTGGGCCAGTAACCAAAAGGTTGCTAGATCGAATCCCCGAGCTGACAAGGTAAAAATCTGTTGTTCTGCCCCTGAACAAGGCAGTTAACCCACTGTTCCTAAGCTGTCATTGTAAATAAGAATTTGTTCTTAACTGACTTGACTAGTTAAATTAAAAAAATAAACATTACCTTGGAAAAATGTACTCCGCAAAGTGGCGTGTTGTCCATTATTTTCAAGGTAATGTCAGAGTTTATCCCTTACTTATATATGGGTTATACATGTGCGTATTATATTATATATGGGTTGTACATGTATGGTTTATATTATATATGGGTTATGCATGTATGGGTCGTATTATATATGGGTTATACATTTAAAAATATATATATTTACCAAGAATGTTCAATACCAGTCCTAATAACAGGATAGAAAACTAATGCCAAGGTCTGGTGAACACACTTCAAGTCAGTCATCACCCTGTTTTGTATTGATACGGTTCTTGTGTTACAATTTGTACAGATGAGGAGTTTGATGTACAGTGTAGGCTTGAGGTACAGTACAAAGCTTGTGTTGCAGGTTTGTGTTGTTCTTTTTCTGCCATCTGTTTTATAGACACAGCAGTAGCATTGGATGTTCTATCTAACAATACAACCTTGCCATTAGTCTTGTTCCCACGTTTCATGCATCACACAGTATTCTTCAGTGTGTTAAAGGTCATTGACCTCATGCTATGACATGCTTCTACGTGGGGAGTAGTATCCTGTCTGATGATGAGGCAGTGGACATGTTTTTCTTGAAACAGCTGAAAGGAATTCACTGTTGCTGATTTGAAAGTGTTAGAGCACATCAAGAAAAATAATCATGGGGCTTGGATAAACATGTCTGTCTCTTCATTTCTTGGAATAGATTAAACTGAATCTGTGAACAATGTTGTGTCAGTCTATGAAATGTGTTTCACTATGAGCAACCAGCTGTGTTTGCGTAACAGTTTTAATAGATGTGGTCTCTGGAAATATAATGCAAAAAGGGTTAGTCACAGTCAGCCCTGAGTACGTTGAGATGAATACTGTAGAGAGGAACCGTATCACTTCCTGTCCAATACACTCTCCTATTGGATGAGAGCAGTTGTGGGTGGAAGCAGGAGAATGTATGTTAGCTCTTTGTGAGTGCAGCTGAGTTAACGAAAAACCTGAGACGGGGAGTGAAGAATAAACATTATCTGGACCAGGCTTTTTGTTCAAGGAAAGAGGAAGTGTGTTTTGTTAGCGTACCTCAGAACAGTAGGTAAGGTAACCAATTTCCTCTCTTGTTCATTCTACCGAAAGGTTTGCACTGTTTCGATCTGCTCATCACTGGTATAGTGTTTTTCAGAAGTGTGTGCATGTGTTAATTTTCCAAAGCCATTCAGACCATCTCTGAATTACCCCACTTTTCAGGGGTAAACGGTCTTTCCTCTGACTAATGTTTTAGGCTCTCTGAAAATGATGATTCTGTTTAGAGCTGATATACCTGATAACGGATATCATTTCAATTAAGAGCAACGAAAGCGGTTGGAAGATGTTGTTTTTGGGGGTGGGGCATCATATCAAATGTAGAAATATAATATATTTAGAATGTAGATATTTTCTTCCCACTGAAGAAGATATACTGATTGACGGAGGAATTTGTCCTGGCTGATTCCTTTTGGGGTTGTGATGCCTGGGCCTCGTGTGCCTATGTAGTAAATGGGATTAGGCCAGATCAGTGACACATGAGCAGTATAAGCCACTCACAGGCAGCATCCTGTGTGCTAAAGCATTACTGTCTGGAGGGATGTCAAGTCACACAAGCGTTCACCATCAGGATAACGTAGCAGATCATGATTCAAGCATGACGTGGCCTTTCTATCATTTTACAAGTTATGATCCTGTCTAGACATGCTCAGCTGCTAGTTATAGTATCCACAGCAAGATTTTTTTTTAACCTTTATTTAACTAGACAAGTCAGTTAAGAACAAATTCTTATTTTCAATGACGGCCTAGGAACTGTGGGTTAACTGCCTTGTTCAGGGGCAGAACGACAGATTTGTACCATGTCAGCTCAGGGATTTGAACTGGCGACCGTTACTAGTCCAAGATCAATTAGATAACATTTTTAATGGAATGTAGGTCTGATGTGTTGGGCACAGTTGACTTGACCTGAAATGTTCCCCTTATCTCTGATGTCAAGCTGCCCTCCATTAGGCTACATTGTATTATAAGTGATTTGGTTGAAATGGTTTACTGGATAGTGGAATGGGATTTTTGTTTAGGCTTGGATGAAGTCCAGATTAACCTTTTGGTGCCCTTTTTACCCATTCCAGTGTGCTGGTTAGTGTTAGTTACCAAACTTTGCATCTTTTATTTTTTTAGGCAAGTCAGTTAAGAACAAATTCTTATTTTCAATGACGGCTTAGGAACAGTGGGTTAACTGCCTTGTTCAGGGGCAGAACAATAGATTTTTACCTTGTCAGCTCGGGGATTCGATCTTGCAACCTTTCGGTTACAAGTCCAACGCTCTAACTACTAGGCTACCTACCACATCTGCACTGTTCTTCAAGTAAATGTGCGCATAGAGTCCTTGTGTATACAGTTGTATGGTTTGTTTAACTTTGTAATCATTGGTTTTTTATAGTTTTTTTTCACTTTAAAATGTATGTTAGTCTGCATCACTCTGTTACCGTGGAATTGCCCTCTTGCCAGTTGCCACCATGGAGAATCTTGCGCAAAGAAATGTGTTCTTTGGCTTACATGGAAATGTCTCTGGTTTGCACAAGGAAGTTGTTTTCAGTGATGTCATGACTCCTGAATAGTATTCAGTGAAGTCATTTGGGTTTGCCTTTTTCATGGGACAAGACTGGGTCATGCACATATGCATATGACCGTGATCCAGGTTAGACTGTAGACGTATGTCGAAAGGGTTGCCAAGTGGCACCAGAAATGTGGCAATAGTAAGAAAGTAAAAGCCAAGTAACAAAATAAGACAGTAAATGACTACTTAAATGTTTTTAAATGTTTTACTTGTAAAAGGTTAAGTAAGATTTCATGTATGCTGTTTCTGTCATCTAACCTAATCTAACCTCACCTCTTTGGCTTCATAACCACTCTGCTAAACTCTGCTCTGCAGTCTTTGTATTTCAGTCTCTTCATTTACAACATTCTCAATGGGTATTTTCCTAGGGTAGACCTACTGAGTTATTTATTAACAACTTGTGTTGCTCATTCGGATTATTCTACCTTATAAATGTTTCTGTCTTAACCAAGGCACCATCAATTGGCATAAATACATACAGGTACTCTTTCAGATTTTTTAAACACAGACCTAACATTCTTCCAGTTCTGGGAAATGATTGCACACTGCAAGCATCAATTATAGATAAGATAAAAGGTTGTCAAATCTGAACTGAAGTGATGTTGACCAGACATGGGCCTAGATGTTTGTGTACAGCTGCAGTGGTCAGTGCAGTGCTCCAGTGAAACTGAACTATTTTGTGCAGCAATATTTACCGGCGGTAAGGTATGTGTTAAATACCTTAGCTGCTTCTTCTTTGACGTCCCCCCCCCCAATAATAAAACACCTAGGTTTGGTGTGTTGCAATGTATGCTTTGACATGAAATACACAAAATAAGCCTTTTTGAAAATGAATAAAGTCATTACTTTTGGCTAGTCTATAAATTAGATGTTGAATTATTCACAGTGCATGCTTGTTGCTACTGGTAGCTCCTAGCTATTGTTTCAATATGACTACTCTTGGTTAAGTTCTGGGTCTATACGTGTTAGAAATGAGTAGTTCACCTGTGTTTATTCAGCTTCTCCCAATCCTGATACGTCCAAATAGTCAGTGAAGAAAACCCGAACACTGGAACTACTGTTGCTCGTTATCCTACGCATTCCATCCCGCCGCGACAGATTCTTCGGTTTACGCGCAGAATCTGTCCACAAGAGATTACAATATGACTAACCTACTTCTCTTTCTCCATGTATTTTCTTCTTCCCGTGTGCTCAACAATTCTGGACCAATCACCCTGCTATAGAGCTAGCATCACAGACCTCTTGTGTCAAGCCTTTCCATTGAATCGTCTGGGTGCATGTGCTGCTACCTGTCCAATCTGTAATTACCGCCACCTGCTTTGGCAACCTTTCCATGACCTGAGAGCTGAGCTGTCTGAACTCTCCCTGAAGCAGACGCTTCTCCCTCAAGTCTCTTTTTCTCTCCACTTCTGCCTCACCTTCAACCATGAGGTTCAAAGTAGACATGCATTACATAGTGTTCTCGCCTGTGTACCTGTTGATGTGGCTGTACACGCTCATCACGTTTATCCCATGGTATTTCCTCACTGATGCTGGGAAGAAGAAAACCATGGCAAAGAGAGAGAAAGCCAAGTCCACCACAGGCAAAGCAGAGGGCCCCTATCGTTGTGTAGAGAACTTTGACAACCTGGCCCGGGAGGACTTTGAGGGAAAGGACTCTCTAGACAAGCTGTTTGAGCATGCAGTGCAGCGCTTCGGCAAGGCAGACTGCCTGGGCACCAGGGAGGTCCTAAATGAGGAGAACGAGACGCAACCCAGCGGCAAGATCTTTAAGAAGGTAGAGTGATCACACACACATCTCACCAGGAACCAATTATTGCAGTCAAGGTTCTGCCAAATAAGTTAGAAAAGTTATGCAACCTGAAGCAAGTTCGTGTAACTTCATCTAACAATCCTAGATTAAATCCCTTCTTGTGGAGTTATTAAATCAAATGTGATAAATATATGACTTGACTCTCCAGTGGGATATTTACCCCTGTGAATTGAAGGCCCTTAGTAAAACCAACCCTAAAGTCCTGTTCCTGTGCTCTGTCCTCTGCTGCAGCTGATCCTGGGGGAGTACAGGTGGCTGTCCTATGACGAGGTGGACCAGATCATCAGTCATCTAGGTAGTGGACTGGCAGCACTGGGCCAGCAGCCCAAGAGTACCATCGCCATCTTCTGTGAGACACGGGCAGAGTGGATGATCACTGCACAGGCCTGCTTCAGACGCAACTTTCCATGTAGGCATTGACCCAACACACGTCCCTGTTTGAGAATCCAACACTGGCACATAAAGTTCCACTAGTTTTTATTATAAAGATATTTCTTTTTAGGACAGCAATATTTGTGAAAACATTGTATTGTGTGTGTGCATGTGAACAACATGTTTGGTTGTGTTGCAGTGGTCACTCTGTATGCCACCCTGGGGGAGGAGGCAGTGGCCTATGGCCTGAATGAGTGTGGGGCCACTCACCTGATCACCAGCACAGAGCTACTGGAGACTAAACTCAAGGTAGGAGTCATTAGGGGAAATGCATGGTTCAGATTCTAGCCTAACTACACACTGCTGTTCTCAGCTCCTCTATCTGTGGGAAAGAGAGCTATCTTTTTAGACAGGATGTGTGCAATCACCTCCGTAGATCAAGGAGGAATTTAAAATTAGCCATGGGGTGTTTGTGTGTGAACTGAGGTGTGTCATTGCTGAAGATGGCGCCGGAGAAGATGGCTGATGTTTTACGTGCTCCTAACCAACTGTGCTATTTTTTTTTTTTTTTTGCGTTGTTTGTAACTTGTTTTTTACAAAATGTTGCTGCTACCATCTCTTATGACTGAAAATAACTTCTGGACATCAGAACAGCGATTACTCAGCTTGAACTGGAAGAAGCTTTTTTCCTTTAACGAGTCCGACATGAAGGATATACTGCTTTCCCGGGAACAGGCCCAAATCCCTGTCATTTGCGTGAAGAAAATATGGAGAAAGGGGGGCGGAGGTCAGGTTGCCTTCTGAGAATTCGTAGGCGAGCGAGTAAACCTCCACTGCCATCCGTTCTATTGGCCAACATGCAATAATTGGAAAATAAAATCGATGACCTACGATCAAGATTATCCTACCAAACGGACATTAGCTGTAATATCTTATGTTTCACCGACATGGATAAAATAGAGCTGGCGGGATTTTCCATGCACCGGCAGAACAGAGAAGCTACATCTGGTAAGACGAAGGGTGGGGGTGTGTGTCTATCTGTTAATAACAGCTGGTGCGCGATGTCTAATATAAAAGAAATCTAGAGGTATTGCTCGCCTGAGGTAGAGTACCTTATGATAAGCTGTAGACCACACTATCTGCCAAGAGAGTTGTCATCTATATTATTCGTAGCCGTCTATTTACCACCATAAACCAATGCTGGCACTAAGACCGCACTCAACCAACTCTATAAGGCCATAAGCAAACAAGACAATGCTCATTCAGAAGTGGCGCTCCTAGTGGCCGGGGACTTTAATGCAGGAAAACTTAAATCCGTTTTACCTCATTTCTACCAGCATGTCACATGTGAAACCCAGAGGAAAAAAAACTCTAGACCACCTTTACTCCACACACAGAGATGCATACAAAGCTCTCCCCTGCCCTCCATTTGGCAAATCTGACCATAATTCTATCCTCCCGATTCCTGCTTAAAAGCAAAAATGAAAGCAGGAAGTACCAGTGACTTGCTCAATACGGAAGTGGTCAGATGACACGGATGCTACGCTACAGGACTGTTTTGCTAGCACAGACTGGAATATGTTCCGGGATTCATCCAATGGCATTGAGGAGTATACCACCTCAGTCACCGGCTTCATCAAGAAGTGCATCGATGACCTCGTCCCAACAGTGACCGTACGTACATATCTCAACCAGAAGCCATGGATTACAGGCAACATCCGCATCAAGCTAAAGGAGCGGGACACTAATCCGGACACTTATAAGAAATCCACCTATGCCCACAGACAAACCATCAAACAAGCAAAGTGTCAATACAGGATTAAGATTGAATCCTACTACACCTGCTCTGACGCTCGTCGGATGTGGCAGGGCTTGAAAACTATTACGGACGACGAATTGAAACCCAGAAGCGAGCTGCCCAGTGACGCGAGCCTACCAGACAAGCTAAATGCCTTTTTATGCTCGCTTCGAGGCAAGCAACACTGAAGCATGCACGAGAGCACCAGCTGTTCTGGACGACTGTGTGATAACGCTCTCGGTAGCCGATGTGAGCAAGACCTTTAAACAGGACGTGTACTCAAAGCATGCGCGGACCAACTGGCACGTCTTCACTGACATTTTCGCTCTCCCTGACTGAGTCTGTAATACCTATATGTTTCAAGCAGATCATCATAGTCCCTGTGCCCAAGGAAGCGAAGGTAACTTGCCTAAATGATTACCGCCCCGAAGCACTCACGTCGGTAGCCATGAAGTGCTTTAAAAGGCTGGTCATGGCTCACATCAACAGCATCCTCCCGGATACCCTAGAGCCACTCCAATTTGCATACCACCCCAACACTTCCACAGATGACGCAATCTCAATCGCACTCCACACTGTCCTTTCCCACCTGGACAAAAGGAACACCTATGTCAAATCAAATCAAATTTTATTGGTCACATACACATGGTTAGCAGATGTAAATGCGAGTGTAGCGAAATGCTTGTGCTTCTAGTTCCGACCATGCAGTAATATCTAATAAGTAATCTAACAATTTCACAACAACTACCTTATACACAAGTGTAAAGGAATGAATAAGAATATGTACATATAAATATATGGAGGAGCGGTGGCCGAACGGCATAGGCAAGATGCAGTAGATTGTATAGAGTACAGTATATACATATGAGATGGGTATGTAAACATTATATAAAGTGGCATTGTTTATAGTGACTAGTGATACATTTATTACATTCAATTTTTAATTATTAAAGTGGCTAGAGATTTGAGTCAGTATGTTGGCAACAGCCACTCAATGTTAGTGACGGCTGTTTAACAGTCTGATGGCCTTGAGATAGAAGCTGTTTTTCAGTGTCTCGGTCCCTGCTTTGATGCACCTGTACTGAACTTGCATTCTGGATGATAGCGGGGTGAACAGGCAGTGGCTCGGGTGGTTGTTGTCCTTGATGATCTTTTTGGCCTTCTTGTGACATCGGGTGGTGTAGGTGTCCTGGAGGGCAGCAGAATGCTGTTCATTGACTACAGCTCAGTGTTCAACATCATAGTGCCCACAAAGCTCATCACTAAGCTAAGGATCCTGGGACTAAACACCTCCCTCTGCAACTGGATCCTGGACTTCCTGACGGGCTGCCCCCAGGTGGTAAGGGTAGGCAACAACACGTCTGCCACACTGATCCTCAACACTGGAGTGTGTACTTAGTCCCCTCCTGTACTCCCTGTTCACCCACGATTGCGTGGCCAAACACGACTCCAACGCCATCATTAAGTTTGCTGACAACACAATAGTGGTAGGCTTGATCACAGACAACGATGAGACAGCCTATAGGGAGGTGGTCAGAGACAACAACCTTTCCCTCAATGTGAGCAAGACAAAGGAGCTGATCGTGGACTACAGGAAAAGGCGGGCCGAACAGGCCATCATTAACATCGACGGGGCTGTAGTGGAGCGAGTCGAGAGTTTCAAGTTCCTTGGTCTCCACATCACCAATGAACTATCATGGTCCAAACACACCAAGACAGTCGTGAAGAGGGCACGACAAAACCTTTTGCCCCTCAGGAGACTGAAAAGATTTGGCATGGGTCCCCAGATTCTCAAAAGGTTCTACTGCTGCACCGTTGAGAGCATCCTGACCGGTTGTATTTCCGCCTGGTATGGCAACTGCTCGGCATCTGACCGTAGGTCACTACAGAGGGTAGTGCGTATGGCCCAGTACATCACTGGGGCCAAGCTTCCTGCCATCCAGGACCTATATAATAGGCGGTGTCAGAGGAAAGCCCAGAAAATTGTCAGACTCCAGTCACCCAAGTCATAGGCTGTTTTCTCTGCTCCCGCACGGCAAGCGGTACCGGAACGCCAAGTCTAGGACCAAAAGGCTCCTTAACAGCTTCTACCCCCAGGCCATAAGACTGCTGAACAATTAATCAATGGCCACCAGACTATTTACACTGACACCCCCCTCCGTTTATTTTGTACACTGCTGCTACTCGCTGTTTATTATTTGGGCTCCGTGTCGGCGCAGCGGTCTAAGGCACTGCATCTCAGTGCTAGAGGCATCACTACAGACACCCTGGTTCGAATCCAGACTGTATCACAACCGGCAGTGATTGGGAGTCCCATAGAGCGGTGCACAATTGGCCCAGCGTCGTCCGGGTTTGGCCGGTGTAGGCCGTCATTGTAAATAACAATTGTTCTTAACTGACTTGCCTAGTTAAATAAAGGTTACTTTTTTTTTTTTTTAAATACATTCAATTCTATGCATAGTGACTTTACCCCTACCTACATGTACAAATTACCTCGACTGACCTGTAACCCTGCACATTGACTCGGTACCAGTACCCCCTGTTGATTGCCTCGTTATTGTTATTTTTTAATTTTTTTACTTTTGTTTATTTGGTAAATATTTGATTAACTCTTCTTGAACCGCACTGTTGATTAAGGGCTTGTAAGTAAGCATTTCACTTACCGTGAAATGCTTACTTACAAGCCCTTAACCTACAGTGCAGTCTACACTTGTTGTATTCAGCGCATGTGACAAATAAAGTTTGATTTAATTTGAAAAACAAACACTGATGTCATTGAAACTTGAATGAACCCTAAAGGCATTTAGGACACGAGAGCTGAGATTACTCATGTCTAGACAATGATGTGTCTTCCTGTGTATTTGACAGAGTATTTTGCCAGAAATGCATAATCTGAAGCACGTTATCTATGTGGACAACAAGAGCATCAGAAGGACGGGTTACCCAGAGGGCATTCAGATCCACAGCATGCAGGCAGTACAAGAGCTGGGAGCCAAACCTGACAACTGTACGTGGAAACATCAACAAAACTATGCATGTACAAAACACACAGGCCACACTGTTGGGTCACCCTGTTATGTCAAACAGTGTTTGCGCTGAAACTTGAGTTTACATATGGCTCAGATGGCATTGTAGAGATGATAAAATGTCTAAGCAGCTAGTGAAGTATAATATGCACATATGCTGGCAGTTTAGTTTAGTCCCACAATGTAGTAAATAATGTTTGTACTGTCTTGAACTGTACCATTTATTTTCTAAGCATTATTAAGTGACGTGTGCTCCTGGCAGTGAGTATAGCTGTGCAGCGGCCCCAGCCCACAGACCTGGCTGTGGTCATGTACACCAGCGGCTCCACAGGACAACCCAAAGGAGTCATGATCATCCACAGCAATCTTATTGCTGGCATGACGGGCCAGTGTGAGAGGATCCCAGGCCTGGGGTGAGCAGAGCACTCTACCACAGGGCTTCTAGTATCTAACCACCATTTACCTAGGCTGGTCAGGTCTCTGCATCTGACATGGGAATTTGGCACAATGTTTTAAAGACAGCAGACAAACAGTGTAATGTACTCATGCTAACCGTGCCTAAACTTATTTACCCATGCGATCTTCCTCCTTAACTTGATAATTAGACAGTATTGTCAAAGTGCATAACCACTTCCTTATTTTTGTATACCGTTGTGCATGGTTACAGACATTGAAGATGTTCTCTCATCTTCATATTGCTTACAGTAGTGTGATGTGTTTGTGCCCATGTGCAGGCCGAAGGATACCTACATTGGCTACCTGCCTCTAGCTCATGTGCTGGAGATGACTGCTGAGATCTCATGTATGACGTATGGCTGCAGGATTGGCTACTCTTCCCCACAAACACTCTCTGACCAGGTAATAGACTCAGCAGTTTGATATAAAGAGATATATATATTTTCTTATGGATTTGTTTTATTTTATTGCAAAGTGGACAACAATCTAATGTTAATTTTATTGCTTATCTTTTGCAGTCAACAAAAATCAAGAAAGGCAGTAAGGGAGACTGCTCTGTGTTGAGGCCTACTCTGATGGCAGCTGTACCGGTAAGAAAGAACATCCTTCCTTAATGTTTTTGCTTATCACTGATTTGTTAGTGTTTTATAAAATAGGGATGTGCATGGTTATTCGAATATCTGAACGGACGTAGTATTCTAGTACTTGTGTGAGTATAATGTTTTGCTCCCGAAAAATTATAGGCCAATTTTAACCTGACTCTAACACTGAAAAGCGTTTTTCTAAATTAAATGTAAATGTCCGTGTGACTTTGTTACATACAAGGATAGACCATGTCATTGCAAGTTATTCATTTAATAAAGCAAACCTTTCAATGTAGTTATTATGATGTGCACCCCATAAAGACCTGTAGCCCATCAATTGCCTTCACGTAGCTTGTTGGCCAATCAAAGCAGCAAAGAGGTTCAATGTGTAGCACGTGTAGTGAAAGTTCACTAATGCAATGCAAGATGGAATAAATTACTGAATTACAAGTTAGTGAAATGAAAAGGTGTAGGCTACAATGAGCAAGCAACAGGTAGGCTGTTTTATCTGAATGGGGTTGTGCAGCATGTGGACTCCATTAGCTTAGCTAGCTTCTCCCAGCCCTTGATCATGACTCTGCTCCATTACATTACACATAAGAGTCATTGGACGAAGGCGTCTTCTGTACGGGGGAGTTTTGTTAAGAGCCCTGACGCTCGGTCTGAACATTAACATGCATCGCTTGAGGTACAGTTTTGGAAGCATAAGGACCTTATTTCATATCGGCAAGAATTCATTTTCAAAAAACAAAGTTTAAATTGATACACACCTTTTGTTGTGCTAGGCTACTCCAGTCAAGACAGACTGTTTTGTTATATGGGATGATAAATAACATTGTGGCTGCTACAAATAAACGTTAGCTAGTCTTGACTGTAGCCGAGCTGCCTTGGCGTCTCTCTCTCTCTGTCTGCTCGCTACACACACCACCCCATATAACCTCAACGGCTGTATTTCAAATATCCGCATATCCGACAAAAATGTAAGGTACTATTTGAATAGTGCCATTATTTCAAACCCACATCCGTACTATAAGGCTGGCTTCTTTACAGATCTTTAGAGGTCAGGTTTAGAGGACATCTTCGAACAGTTGATGTTGATTCTTTGAGGTTCTTTAACTATCCTGCAGCTTTGATTTCCTCTGTAGAGAAAGTGAAAGCAGACATATGGATAAGGTAAAAAGAAAAACCGTCACAACTGATGCGTGATGTTTATCTTTTCTGTTTATTGTATCTTATCTGTCAGGAAATAATGGACCGCATCTACAAGAATGTGATGAACAAGGTGCAGGAGATGAGCTATGTGCAGAGGACACTGTTTAAACTGGGCTACAACTACAAACTGGAACAGATCAAAATGGGCTACGATGCCCCTCTCTGCAACTTGTGAGTATACTGTATGTGAGGACACACACATACACATACCAGCATGTTCCCAGCTGATGTACACAATCCTGTTACATGCACATGGCGATCTCTATAGAGATAAAATCCCTGATACAAGGTCAGTGCATAAAGACATAAACATTGTCAGTACATAAAAACATAAACATTTCCAACATGCCATTACAGTAGTTGGAAGTAAGACATATAGCTAGGCCTTATCAAACTACATGGGTTTTTCAAAGCTGTATAGATTTGTCCTATGGAATCTATATATTTTAAATGTACGCTTGTATTTTGACTGGTTTTGGTTCCCCCTTGGTGGCAACAATATTTTCTTGTCTGCCAGACAAGAAAAGTTTCCTTTCCCCATTTCTTGGTATCAGCATGTCTGAGCCATTGGCCTCTGGTCACCCTCTCAACTTTTTTTAGTTTTTGATGCCAATTTTACTCTATTGGATTCTATTAAATAGGCTACAAGTGTGTCACTTCCAATGCAAGTCTAATGTGCCCTAGTTCTGAGATGGCAGAGACCAATGACAGGCTCAGAATCTGTATACGTCATCATAACATGCAACAACCTGCATTGCAAGCTGCTTATCAGGGATCGGACAGTGAAACTGTATCAGTAAGCATGGACCAATGGGTATCTTGATAAGCTAGTAAGTAGTAATACGTACATTTCTCTCCTCTGCTCTGTCAGGCTGCTGTTTAAGAAGGTGAAGGCTCAGCTGGGAGGGAACATCAGGATGATGCTGTCAGGAGGGGCGCCCTTGTCCTCCGCCACCCAGCGCTTCATGAACATCTGCTTCTGCTGCCCTGTGGGACAGGGTTACGGCCTCACAGAGACCTGCGGAGCAGGTACCATCACAGAGGGTGAGTCAGGGCAGGCACAGCCACGACTACAACTGCTGGGGTCCTTTGCTAATGACATTCACCCTGGAAGTGGTATCATTACCAAGTGCACCCTTGGTTCCTTCACTAGCAGAGTAGTAGTAGTGTGTAGGGGAATGGTGGGAGCGCTGTCATTTGAGAATTTTCACCATTGTGTTTTTTTGGGGAAATTAAACCATGGTAAATTTGGGCTTTAGCCAAGACAAGGTCTTTGAGAAAATGCTACTGCTCAGGCTTTTTCATATATTAAGGTGCCCTGAGGGTTTCATGTCTTTAAACACACATGCTCTCAGCGATAGATGTCTTTGTTCAAGCCCCAATCTGTGAAACGTTCTGTGGTACTGGGATCGTGGATGACAAAGGAATGACAGCTATACTAAATATAACTGTTTTGCGTCAATCGGCTTTGCTGTATAGGTCACGCAGGTATCAGTCACTTTTCAGTGCATTGTAAATGTGGATGGATATGCTTGTGCGACGCTATGCAGCAGTATATGAGTGTGAAATAGTTGGCCGAATGATGCCAAATAACCACTGGGTGTAACGGCCGTCGTCAAAATGAGACCAAGGTGCAGCGGAGGATGTGTACATCTTGAAAGACTTTAATGGACTAAATGAACACTTACAAAATAAACCAAAAACGACCAGCAACAGTTCTGTTAGGTTGTAAAACTAAACAGAAAACATTCACCCACAAACCCCAAAGGAAACACAGGCTGCCTATGTATGACTCTCAATCAGCAACAACGATCTACAGCTGTTCCTGATTGAGAGCCATACACGGCCGAAACAAAGTAATACACCAACATAGAAAACAGAACATAGAACGCCCATCCATGTTACACCCTGGCCTAACCAAAAATAGAGAACAAAAAACCCTCTCTATGGCCAGGGCGTTACACTGGGGACGATTTTATAAGCCCATATTATTTAAGAGGACCTCGGGACAGGGTTCTCAGTTTCGTTTAACACTCTTGCAAGGCAGAGGACAATGTACAAGTTCTTAGTTTAAAAACAAATAACATTCTTTTATAACAAATCAATGTTTGCAAACATTTGATTTTCCTCATAGCTCAAAGCAGTGAATGAACTAAATATGACAGTGTTATAATTGTGATTCTACCACCACACTGTTTTTTGTAAAGGTGTGTTAGTGATGCGTGAGTCAGCTGTTTGTTCACCCGCCCGCAGTTGCTAATAACACATTCGCAACCGCATGTGATAAAGTGAAAATCTGTGGCCCGCTCCCGACCCAAACCTGTAAATATAGAAAATGCGCTGCATTATGTTAGGCTATGTGTGAGGTTATAGACTTCGCCTACAGTCAGTGTCGAGATTTCAGTTACTATTCCATTTAACCCATCTGAACACTACAGTTCCCATCTTGTGACTGTCTAATTTGTATAGCGCTTCACAATCATCACACAACATAGCTGCTATTATCAACCTCTTCTACCACTTCACCACAGTTCTGGCCCTCCCTTAATGTTTTTAATTCAACTCTGACATTGTCCTTTTTGCCTCCATTGATCGACGTACATTTTTTCTGCTCGTCTTACCTGAAGCATTTGGTGATTGGCGTGCGTAGGCTAATGTTAGACCCTAAAGCGTAGGCTTTTTTGTACCCTTGTCTAAAGCCAGATAAAAATAACCAAAGAAAAAACTTAATGTAGCCTATTCCTATGAATTACACAATTGTATATTTGAGTCAACCCGCACATCACTAACGTGTGTATCTTGCTCAATGCCTTAGAAGTGCATGAGCGTAAGCACTGACGCCTATTCTTTAATAAGAAAACCTTGAATATTCCCAGACTGGTTTTTAGTAGGCCGGGTTGCAGCCTACTACTGGCATCAGGTATTAAACTCTACATGGGACTATTTTATTTATTTGTGATTGTGTGTTTCCTCTCCAGTGGCAGACTACAGCACTGGGAGAGTAGGAGCCCCCCTCATCTGCTGTGAGGTCAAACTACGAGACTGGGTTGAGGGTAAGTAATAAAACCTATGGACACACACATACACACACTTATTTGTGAAAATTTTTGATAAAGTGTACTGCGCTGTTGAGGAGAGCTTGCAAGTAAGCATTTCACTGTATCAGTTACACCATGTATCCTGTGCACGTGACAAATACATGTTGATTATGACACACCTATAGTATGTGTATCACAGATGGCTTGGACATCCTCGTTTAGTAGCTGCCCGATTTGCCCCCTTTGCATGTTGTTACTGTATTTTCATGTGGCTCTCATGGGCCCGATTTAGCTTCCATGTGGTTAGTTTTTTTCTGGTCCAAACAATACTCTATACAGCTATTCTCTCCCATCATGCCTCACTCTTATATTCCAACTTTGTTCCCAAGGCGGCTACACCAGCCAGGACCAGCCCCACCCCCGTGGAGAGATCATGATTGGTGGGCCCAATGTTACCATGGGTTACTATAAGAGTGAGCACCTGAACAATGACTTCTGGGTAGATGAGCAGGGCCAGAGGTGGTTCTGTACTGGGGACGTGGGGGAGATCCACCCTGATGGCTGTCTGCAGATAGTGGGTGAGTGGCTGAGAGTTAGAGAACGCCTGAATAATAACACCAATGTGCACTGATCATTGCACAACAGCTGCCTCTTCAACACTTTATGACCATGAGGCAATACTGTCATAAACAATTGAAATGGATGTAAACAGTGCTACCTGCCATAACCTCTCAGGAGAAGATGTAGACAACGCTATGCTGACATACTTTAGTGTTCTCACTGACCCTCTCTGCTCTGTTTGATCCATGTAGACCGTAAGAAGGACCTGGTCAAACTGCAGGCTGGAGAATACGTGTCCTTGGGGAAAGTGGAGTCTGCTCTGAAAAACTGCCCCCTTATTGAAAACATTTGTGCATATGCAAACAGGTATCTCTTCTGTCTGCTTTACTATATACCATACACTTCTTTACATAGGACAGAACTCTATTAAATTGACACCACATGCATTTGCGGTTATTCTACATGTATCACCCTGAAAACATATTTAATGTGCACAGGTCAAGTCTGTATCATTTTAAAAATGTTCTCTTGCTTTTAGTGACCAGAACTATGTGATAAGCTTTGTGGTACCGAACCAGAAGCAGCTGACAATTCTGGCCAATAAGAACGGCATCAGTGTCGCCTGGGAGGAGATCTGTAACCACCCGGCCATGGAGAAAGAGGTCTTGAAGGCCATCAAAGAGGTGGCTACCTCAAGTAAGGCTGACACTTACTCTATGACACATATCCTGTTAACTTGATTAACCAGACGGATAATAACCTAGAATTATAAGACACATCATTTTAGTGTGTGACAATAGAGGGCTTTGTTCAGGCCATGCTTATCCCTTTTATATTAACCATTGTGTTTTTTCCCCATCAGTCAAACTGCAGCGTTTTGAGATCCCAGTGAAAGTGCGTCTGAGCCCAGAGCCCTGGACCCCTGAGACTGGCCTGGTGACAGACGCATTCAAACTGAAAAGGAAGGAGCTGAAGAACCACTTCCAGACTGATATCGAGAGAATGTACGGAGGGAAGTAAAGCCACTATCTGATCTAACCTAAGAACGGTTTCCTGACCACTTTCACCAGTGAAATGAGTGGGTGCGTGTCTGAATGTGTGTGTATGCTTGCTTGCGTGCGTGTGCATATGCTTCAACGCACGTGTGAAACTCATTCCACGGCAGGCTGAGTGTCTGCGGGATTTCACTCGTCCCTTGTACTTGATTGATGAAATAAGGTCACTAATTAGTAAGGAACTCACCTCACCTGGTTGTCTGTCTTAATTGAATGGAAAAATCAAAAACCTGCAGACACTTTGCCCTCTATGGAATGAGTTTGACACCCTGCTTCAAAGCATTATGTCTGTGAACTGTAGAATTGTCTTTCCACGTCGTCTCTTTTGTCACATTATGAATGTTAGTCCATAAAGTTCAGCACAGAGGGATCAGCTGGTTAGTTACAGCTATTTGTGTTGGAGATCGCACAGCGTTGTGTAAAACGCCATTCGAATGCAAGTCTTGTATTTGCATATTGTAATTTGCCTTTGGGATTTATTATGACATGTCCGTAAATACTACTATTTTTGTGTCTAATTGAGGTAGGAGTCATAATGTCCTTTTCTCAATGAGATTTGCTCAACTCCTGAGTCCTCTCTTCTCTGTCCCATCTGGCCTCCTTTTGAAAAAGGTCAACATAATTGATAAAAACATTTTTGCTGCCCCCTCGTGAGCAAGCACCCACAGTGCTGCTGTATAAATTGTTTGCTTGTTCTGTACATAGGATCACATTACTGCCGAGACCCCACAATCCTTTAGGCTATTGCACATAGATCAAACCTGAGTGTAACTTCGGCCATTTCTGTCACCTGTGCTTGTGTCATTTATGTTTTCATGTTTTGAACCTGCTCATGACATTGTTATAGTGACACAACCCAACCCAAGTATGTCACGTTATGTTTTAGATTTTTCAGATAGTAGGTAATTGGTATGGTTAATGTCATACTTGCTATGTTACAGCATGGATTATCAATTTTATTTGAGCAAAAATGAAGATAGTCCTTTAGCCTTCTTTTTTCATGCTGATCTCTTCCTACAACTCTGTTGTATACTGTACAATATTTATAGACGTAGATAATGTTTCAAGTCATCTTTATAATGTACTGTAATAGTTCTACATTTCTGACCTATGGATATGCCAACTTAATAGCCTGTATGCTCTTAAGTAATTTGACATACAAAGTTTATCCAGATATGAAATACTCAATATAATTCAATGCAATATTTTCATTATATGATGTTGAAAATCCAATTGACTTGCATGTGTAAAAAAAACGTTTTATTTAAAATATTTTGTATGTATATTTAAGGTCAAGTTAAACGTTGAACCATTTTACATTTTTTTGGATGAATTTGTACTATTGAACTGTTTAAAGGTCACAATTGTGCTTCTTGAAACTTTGTGTGGAACCTTAATGAAAATGCTGTGTATCAGCAAGTTTGCTTTATCATTCAGAAGCTGTTTAACGTGGCATATATTTTGCAGTAGAAGAGAATTGATGGGGTCGTGACAAGTGAAATGTGCAAATCAATGCCAAAAATAACATTCCAGGATGCATTGCATTCATAACATATAATACAATTTAACGATTTTGCAAATATCCTCAATGGCCAACACAGCGGGGTGAAACATACACTGTTCAAATTAGCCATGATACCACTCTAATCCATTGAGTCCTATCACGGCTATGTTCCAATAGGAGTGAGAAAGGTCAAAACATTTTTTTTGTCAAGGTTTTATTATTTTTATACTCAGGGTTACATCCACCAAGAATGCGACTGCGGTAGTATTTATTTTGAGACCAACCTTTAATCTTATTATGTTAATTGTGAAGCACTTAGGTTGTGTTTACAATGGCAGCCCAATTCTGATATTTTTTCCACAAATTGGTCTTTTGACCAATCACATCAGATCTTTTCACATCAGAGATTTTTCAGAGCTGATCAGATTAATCAAAATACCAATTAGTTAAAACAAGTTCAGAATTGGGCTGCCTGTGGAAATGCAGCCTTATTCTCTCTCCATTTATATTGATGTGATGTTTTGTTAATTTGTATTATTTATTCAAATCTGTTAATATGTGTATGAAACAATGTGTGATAGGGATGGGCAGTGTGTACCTTCTGGTTATGTCATTTGAAAGTACATATTCTTTTTATATGAACATTAAAGCTTTCTGCCCACTGTAAAATGTTTATTACTTGAATAATTGTCAGTCATAAATATCAATATAAAGTATTGTTCAATGATTTATAACTAGGTTCACTAGTTTAAATCTACCCCATTCTTTCACAGCGCTGTCAAGAAAGATGCATTCTAACTATCGTTGGGGCAAGCTTTGCAAATCTTTCAAGCAAGGAGAATGACAGAATTTCAACCAAGCACAAGGTATGAGGTGATTCTAATGCCTCTCATAAGTTCCGTAGGTAGTGTAGGGCTCACAGCAAACTCAAATGTCTCATTGCTCCACTCAGACACAGCTGTTTATTAAAGTGCATCATGGCAGGTAACATAGTGCCTAATGAAAGTCTACACAGCTTGAAGTCTTCAACATTTTCTGCTTTCAAATTAAATCTAAAAATTGATTTAATTTTGATGTTTTTTTCCTACAGATCTACACAACCTACTCCACATTTACAAAGTGAAAGTTGTAGAACCTTTTGCCATATCTATAACTCATATTTTTTTATGGGAATTTGGTTGGGTCGCCCAAAAAGTTACATATTTAATTGAAAGTAAGTCTAAGAAGTGGTATATCTGTTTTATGTGCACTTTTTATATGCTTCCCGTTCTTAAGTTTAGTTTTTGTATCTGCTTTCTTTTGCACACCAGCTTCAAGCACAATATTTTTTTGGTTATGGAAAATATATTTCACAGTAGTTTAGATGGTACAATATTTCTCTACACTATACATGCTTGTTTTGTCAAACTTAAATAGTTGAACTATTAGAATTTTTGCAACCAGGAAATGGCATAGTGAATCTTTTTAATGGTCTTGTTGCAAACAGAATTGATGATTTGGAGTGGATTTTTTTTTAAACACGGGCTTCCTTCTTTTCACTCAAGCCTCTGTCTGAACAATTGTTCCTTTATGATCTAGCCAGGTCATTACAATTTTATACAGATTTGAGGGTGCATGTATTTACGTTTAATATTTTACGTCTAGTCTATGACACCAGGCTACATGTATTTTGTATCATCAACAACAGTCTTATGTCCATGTCCTATTAGTTTTGTATTAAAATGAGTTGCTGGCAAGTGTACTGTTCAATTTCACCGACAGGTGGTGCGCCATCGACGACAAGAATCCATCGACAACAAACTGAGCCATGCTAGCTAGCTAACTAGCAGAGAAAAATAATAGCCATAGCTCAGGAATCAGATTGACCAAATCTACATTTAAGAGAGTGGTAAATAGCCAATTATATATTTAAAAATTAATAAACGTTCCAGCGAGACAATTTCAGAAACATCTGGATTATTTTTATGGTTGATTACAGTATTTGAATCAAACAACGAGGTAAGCTGTAAAATGGCGGATAACAGTCTTGGAGCTAGCTGTGTTGCTAGTAATGTTGAATAAACTAGCAAGTTATTACCTATATGTAGCTAGGACAATTAATGTTAGCTAGATACAATAAGGAACTGGGATTATTTTTAAGTAGCGGTTGTGTCGCAAATTAACTAGCTAGCAGTTAACTTAATCATCAAACCATATTGACGTGTCCCTTGACTGTAACGTTATATATTAGCACGCTAGTACATGGTAGCTAAGTTATTTAGCTCCATCACCATGATCTGTGCAGCGACTTTGCCTGATTTATGTCGGAATCGTTACCTAAATCGTCTTGCGATCACCGTAACACATCATGCGAGTGTTTGTTTATAGCTAAACCGTCTCTTAGTTAACCATAAGATAGCCAACTAACGTTAGTTAACTACAGTAATGGTAGCCAGCTAGCTGGCAAAGATGGAGGACGTCAAACATTGTTTACACGGAAGAGGATTGTACCCTATCAAGAATAGCTTGTTTTTGGAGTAACGTTAGCTATATTGAAAATGTGTGTAGTTAACTGAATGGCAGTTATTTTTCTTACATGTCGTTAGAGTTGCATACTTCTTGGTTTTGTTTAATTGTTTTACAGTTACTACATTGTCTGACAGCCGCAGAATGCATAGCTACTTTACTAGCCAACCTTCCATTCGCCGACATCAACCAATGAACAAAGATGGAGTAGTTTAAGAACGTCTGTTGCAGCCCTGGAGTAACGTTAGTCCTCATAATGTAGGGATTTTTTTGTTTCTTTGTTTGAAGCCGACGAGGTGTTATTTAGTTCGTGATTCTCATTCGTAAAGAAGTTTGCTGACTCAGCTTTCCGAATGGCCTAACATTAGCTATCTCGTTTAGCTAGCTTTCTCGTGAATAATTGTTGCTGGCTTCATAACAGATTTTTTCCCCCCTTATTTCCATTTTTTAAAGTGTGCTGTTGTCTTCTGGTTCTACGTCTAGTGTCATGTTATTTTATTTTCCCAGGTAACAGTAGTAAGCTACATCTGGAAGGTGTGTTCATTCGTCTGTTGCAAAACGTTTTCCAACGGAAACCGTTTACTAAAGGAACCTGACGGACACAAACGAAAGGCACCTACCTACAGTTGTCCAATAAAAACCTGTCGTTTTCGTTGCAAATAATTTTCTGTTTGGCGTGAACGGTTTCCGTTGCAAAACGGTTAGCAACAGACCAAACGTTTTGCAACGGAATGAGACTAATGAATACATCTATGTCTTCAGCAGTCAATTGTAAACTGCCGAGTGTGCAAACGGAATTGGTTATCCTCACTTGTTATTTATACTGTTAATCAATGATACTTGTTACACATCAACCATCAACCAACCAAGTTATACATAGGCATAATACCATCTTTGGAGGGCCTTTGTCCTTTTGAAAGTTTGACCTTTCTTTTCATATGTTCTAGGTTGTATTAGTCTACATTTTGGTGGATCCTGAGAAGTCCATACTTACTAGAGTGGGTCCAGAAAATGTTAAAGAAATGATAGCAGCACAAGAGTTGCACACAGAGTTTCAGTTTCCTCAGTAAGTATAACTTAGATGTGTAAAGTAACATGCAAATTGTATTACCTTATTTTTTTTAGCAAACCGTGAAGATACAGAGGACATACACTTTGAATTGCATAGATAGACCTTCAAACTAGTTCTGTGTGTATTGTTAAAATAACTTATTTTTGTTTTCTGAACAGAGAGACCGATACACAGTTATCCTCTGACACAGACGTTGAGGACCCTGATGTCAAGAATGCAAAGCTTGGGAAAGGAAAGGTGAGACTTGCTTGTAAAATCCTCTATCAACACAAGACATCCATAATAAAATGGATATGGTCTCCTACTACTTTACATTTGTGCACACACAATGTACACTTACACGGTATTCCTGTCTGTTGTAGGGTGGAAGGAAGGGGAAGAAAGCCCCTGGAGAGAAGGGGAAGGGTGGTGGAGCGAAGGGTACTGGCCTTGGCGGGGTGAATGGCCACCACCAGGAGAATGGGATGGAGAGCATGACCCTGTTCGAGGTGGTGAAGATGGGGAAGAGTGCCACACAGGTTGGTTATTTAATTAGAAGGATAGGGTAATAAACAAGTCACTCTCAATGCATGTTGTTGATAGTAGTATTTTCATATATAAGTGATGGCTAATTGGTGTTTTTTCTTTTAGTCCATCGTTGATGACTGGATTGAGTCTTACAAGAATGATCGAGACATTGCACTCCTGGACTTGATCAACTTTTTCATCCAGTGCTCCGGTTGTAAAGGTAGGCTCCCAGAGTGTATTGAATAGAATTGTTGAATAGAATACAATCTGCTGTGAAGTCTCCCAGAGTGTATTGAATAGAATACAATCTGCTGTGAAGGCTCCCAGAGTGTATTGAATAGAATACAATCTGCTGTGAAGGCTCCCAGAGTGTATTGAATAGAATTGTTGAATAGAATACAATCTGCTGTGAAGGCTCCCAGAGTGTATTGAATAGAATACAATCTGCTGTGAAGGCTCCCAGAGTGTATTGAATAGAATACAATCTGCTGTGAAGGCTCCCAGAGTGTATTGAATAGAATACAATCTGCTGTGAAGGCTCCCAGTGTATTGAATAGAATTGTTGAATAGAATACAATCTGCTGTGAAGGCTCCCAGAGTGTATTGAATAGAATACAATCTGCTGTGAAGGACTTTTCTAAATAATTTAGCATCCATTACTTGTGATGATTAAACAAGCTAAGATTTGTTGTTGTTATGTTTTGTTTTGCTACAGGTGCTGTCAGTGCAGAGATGTTCAGACACATGCAAAACTCTGAGATCATCAGGAAGATGACAGAGGAATTTGACGAGGTACTTTCTGATTGTACACTTACTGTACATCGTTATTTATGCCTCTCTGTCTATAGCGTATATTTAAACATTATTCCCGCTTTCTCTCTGTTGTCAAATAGGACAGCGGGGACTACCCGTTAACCATGGCAGGGCCACTGTGGAAGAAGTTCAAGTCGAGCTTCTGTGAGTTTATCGGGGTGCTGGTGCGGCAGTGTCAGTACAGCATCATCTATGACGAGTACATGATGGACACAGTCATCTCGTTGCTCACGGGCCTGTCTGACTCGCAGGTCCGAGCCTTCAGACACACCAGCACACTGGCAGGTCAGTACTAACACAATAGAGACTCTGGGCAGTTGAGGAAGAGTGTAGTTAAACCACTGTTAAACTACTAGCTTGATGTATTTTAGTGCTATCTTTTATGAGGGCTACACTGTGTGTCTATATGTAGGCCTGTTGAATATACCTTGATTTGATGGCAGGTCTGCATAAATAGTGCCTTATTAATTAGTAGATGTCACTCAAGTGAGTCGTTGTCTCTACCAGCCATGAAATTGATGACAGCCTTGGTGAACGTGGCTCTGAACCTGAGCATCAACATGGACAACACTCAGAGGCAGTATGAGGCAGAGAGGAACAAGGTCATGGCCAAGAGGGCCAATGATAGGCTAGAGCTCCTGTTACAGAAGCGTAAAGAGGTGAGTGGGTTCTTCTGGTGTCTCAACCGTTTATTCCCTACGGCTGTTGTAGGGAGGGGTAATCTTACCTGGTCCTAACAATTCAAAACTGACCATTTAGAAATTACATTTTTGAAAAGGAAAAGGCACAGCGCTCGCTCAACATTTTAAAACATTATTTTATTTAAACAACTAAAAGCTTGACAACCAATTTCTGATGAAGGCCATCGATGAAGTCCGTAACGTCAAACTTTTAAATAGTTGTTTAAATAAAATATGTTTTTAATGGTGAGTGAGCGTTGCGCCTTTTCAATTATAATTTAGTTTTTTGGTTGCCCCTCGACTCGCGTTGGTTGTGCGCCCTCCACTTTTTTCCATTAGATATGTAAAAAGCATTTTCAATTTGAAACGTCTCCTCTTTTCAGCTTCAAGAAAATCAAGACGAAATTGAAAACATGATGAATGCGATTTTTAAAGGAGTGTTTGTTCACAGATATCGGTATGTATTGCAACTTGTCATCTTTCTACGTACAGAACAATTAATTAAATTACAACTGTAATGGATTATGTGTTTTTTTTTAAATTCAGTATTGTTTTATGGTGGGTATTATGAGTGGTATTTTTGTAGTAGATTTTTAAAGAGAGGTCTAAAAAGAGAACTGTGGGTGCATTCACTTGATGTCAGAGAGTTTGATCACTGTGTGAAAACCAACTTCAGGTACTGACATTGAGAGAGACTTCAGATGCATGGAAGGCTTACAGCAGTTGTGAGATGTGCAGGCTGGTCTTTCACTGAGCTATTCCAAGGCTTTGGGGTGCCCTCTTGTGCTAAACAACAGGCAGCAACGGTTGCTAAGGCAGAACAGCTCATCATGGCACACCATGGTGCACTGATATCTGATCTAAGTAGAACTGCCTCTGACTGTACCACTTAAGCCTTTCTAATGAAATCAATGTTTACTGCCCTACCGTAAGATATCAAATAATTGATTTGATCATTGAGGGTAATGGGGGCTGTGAATAAATCTGGACATTTCTGTTTATCAGCGATGCCATAGCTGAAGTCCGGGCAATCTGCATTGAGGAGATTGGGGTATGGATGAAGATGTACAGCGATGCTTTTCTCAATGACAGTTATCTGAAGTATGTTGGATGGACCATGCATGACAAGGTGAGCCATGCAATATGTCAAATCACATTTGTGGGAGTTGTAAAGCATGTTGCGGGTAGTCATTTACTGTGCGTTTCAACAGTAGTTATATTATCAGAGTTGAAAAGCTACAGCATTGAGGTTTGAACGTTGTGGTTTGAACATTGTCCTCCCTGTGACTGCAGCAAGGAGAAGTGCGTCTCAGGTGTCTGACTGCGCTCCAGGGCCTGTACTATAACCGGGAGCTCAACACTCGACTGGAGCTTTTCACCAGCCGCTTCAAGGTAGGTCAGACGCTCCCCCATCACACCGCTGACTGGGAAATCCTGTACATAACATACACACATCATGGTTGGCCAGATGTTGACTTTACTGTCATTGACAGGACCGCATTGTGTCGATGGCTCTGGATAAGGAGTATGATGTTGCAGTGCAAGCCATAAAACTTCTGACTCTTGTCTTGCAGTGAGTAACCTTGTCTACAAATAATGTCTATAATTGCTCATCCTTCACAACGTTAGCCCACATATTAGTGTCCAGCCCTCCATGCATTCCTGACCCTTCGCCGATGAGACCTTACAGACCTGTGTGTTGTCACCTTGCAGTAGCAGTGATGAGGTCCTGACAGCAGAGGACTGTGAGAGTGTCTACCATCTGGTCTACTCTGCCCATCGACCTGTGGCTGTGGCTGCAGGAGAATTCCTCTATAAGAAGTAGGTCTCACACTGGCTCTCTAAAGCTGTGGTGGAAGCTGAAAAATACTCTTATGAAATTGTGATTAAAGCCCTATTTGGGTTGGTAATGCCTTAAGGCTGAGAAACCGATATATATTTTTGGAATTATCCAGCCGCATTTAACCTTACCTCAATGTTGCCATATCCATAGGCTCTTCAGCCATCGAGGTCCAGAGGAGGAAGGGATGCCCAGGAGGGGCAGGCAGAGCCTCAACGGGAACCTCATCAAGACCACCGTCTTCTTCTTCCTGGAGAGTGAGGTGTGTTCAGGCTCCATGAAGAGTCTGTCTCTGTGTGAAGTGACCTACTTGGGGCACAAATCAAAATCACATTTTAAATTGTTATGTTTCGTAAACAACATGTGTAGACTAACTGTGAAATGATTACTTACGGACCCTTTCCCAACAATGAAGAGTTAATGATAACAAAAATAGAGATACATTAGTGACTCGACAAATAAATACACAGTGAATAACATGGCTATATACAGGGAGCACCCGTATCATGTCAATGTGCAGGGGTACAAGGTAGTTGAAGTAGCTATGTACATATAGGTAGGGGTAAAGTGACTAGTGACGTGTTTGTTGTGATAACCTCTGAATGTTTGCAGCTCCATGAGCACGGGGCCTACCTGGTGGACAGCCTGTGGGAGTGTGCAGGGGAGCTGCTCAAAGACTGGGAGAGCATGATCAGCCTGCTGCTGGATGAGGCTATGCCAGGGGAGGAAGGTAAGGAGGAGCAACACACACACACACACACACACACACACACACACACACACACACACACACACACACACACACACACACACACACACACACACACAGTCATGTCTCAACATGTTTTGTCCTGTCCAGCCCTGACAGACCACCAGGAGACTGCCCTGATAGAGATCATGCTGTGTGCCATCCGCCAGGCCTGTGAGTGCCACCCTCCAGTGGGCAGAGGCACTGGGAAGAGGGTGAGTGCTGCTTGGCATTTTCCAATGTAAGCCCCTCAGCGGTCAACTCCAGTACTAGTGAGCTCTCAAGGCTTTATTCTCAGAAGGCATGTTTGAACATTGACTCAGATATGAGGTTTTATAAAAACCTTTCATATAACATTATTGTAATGTGAGTTCAGGTGGGCCGTTGCGCTTTAGCAAACAAAGGATAGGAGGGGTGTTCAACAACAACTGACAAAAATCACGAGAATGGCTTACTAAGAAAAACTTCCAAAACTACTAATTTGAGGTAAAAAGGAGATGGAGCACTCAACAAAAAAGTCAGAGATTGATTACTTTTTGCTCACTTTAATCCATTGTACAGGATGCTAACAGGTGACTGACGGTTCTGCCTTTTTTTGTTGAGTGCTCTAACTCCCTTTTACCTTAAATTAGTCCTTTTGGAAGTTTTTCTAGGTAAGCCATTGTCATGACTGTGACGTGATTGTGCTCTTCTGAAAATCTTCCTAGGTCCTGACAGCGAAAGAAAAGAAAACCCAGCTGGATGACCGGACGAGAATCACTGAGATCTTTGCTGTGGCGTTGCCTCTGTTGTTGGCCAAGGTCAGTTATCAAGTTGTGTACATGACTGTCACTTTTTATAGTCTATACACAGCTTCTATATATAACTCAACCCCTGGGACTGCCAGAATGATGCAGTATTACTCAACGCTAGGTCTGTTGTTGTAGCTCCCCTCACCCTCTCCATCTTACCCTCACAGTACTCCGTTGATGCTGAGAAGGTGACCAACTTACTGCAGCTACCGCAGTTCTTTGACCTGGAAATCTACACCACTGGTCGATTGGAAAAGGTTTGTGAATCATCTGATATTCCTGGACCTCAACTAATCCTACCGTACCTTAGATTGTTAACAGTCAATTGTTCACACGGCCATTGTGGCAGAATATAGTTTGAGACCTCGCATCCCTTTGTCCTCTGTTTGTGTGCAGCACTTGGACTCGTTGCTGCGTCAGATCAGGGAGGTGGTGGAGAAGCACACAGAGACTGACGTGCTGGAGGCGTGCTCCATGACCTACCACGCTCTCTGCAATGAGGAGTTCACCATCTTCAACAGGGTGGACATCGCCAGGTCTCAGCTACTGGACGAGTTGGTGGACAAGTTCAACAGACTCCTGGAGGACTTCCTGCTGGAGGTGGGCTCAGATGCATAGAGACACATAAAATGTCTATTGGATTCTATTTAATTCTATGTTTAGCTGGCTGAGTAGCTTAGAGACTGAGCAGTCTGTCTGTCAGATTGAGAACTTCTATGGCAGATTTGGCAATGCATAAGGACATTGCCTGTCTTTAATCTTTGTAGATTATTTGTCAAAGAAAAACGAGTATTCTAGGGTAGTACTCAGATTGGTGTTAATTGAAACCGGGACTGTAAATTGAGTGATACGTGGCTGTGTAGGATTTCACAACCTAGTTCTCTGTTGTTTCAGGGTGAGGAACCAGATGAGGATGATGCCTACCAGGTTCTGTCCACACTAAAGAGGATCACTGCTTTCCACAAGTAAGGCCTTGAGCAAGATTAAACAAGTAATGTGTAATCCAAACATTTGCCAATGAACGGTAGATAAATCATAACTCCTTATCTAACTAGATTCTGTCTTTCTCTCTCCTCTTCAGTGCACATGACCTCTCTAAATGGGACCTGTTCACCAGCAACTATAAGCTACTAAACACAGGACTTCAGAATGGAGATATGCCTGAGCAGGTACCTAAACCATAACCGTTATCCCCTCAAACCCACCTACCCCTGAAATGTTTGACATTCATCTCCACTGTTTACTATCACTGACCTTGTAATACTCTCTTTTTCCCAGATTGTAGTTCATGCGATGCAGTGCACACACTACATCATTCTGTGGCACCTAGCCAAGGTCTCAGAGGGCAGCTCCACAAAGGTACACACACTGTTGTTATCAGTGACTAATGACTATCCAGTGTCTACCAATGGTTGTGACTATACACCCCTGGGTGGCAGAGTTACAAGTTTTGTCTGTAAAATGAATGTGGTTTACTGAGTAAATAGTGAGTAGTGAAAACTGAAAAAATGTGTTGGTTTCCAGGGGAACATGGTCACCCTGAGGAAGCAGATGAGGGCCTTCTGTCTGATGTGTCAACGCTACCTCACCAGTGTCAACACCACTGTCAAAGAGCAGGTGGGTTGTCCTACGTCATGTCGGTCTGTTCCCTGACTGTGTAGCTGTGTGGTCACTGTTAAGTGAGTGCTGAGGAGTTGCTGCTCTGTTCTATTTTCCTGGATTACTGTAAAGCACTGTGTGACGGCTGTTGACGTGGACGGGTGTTGTGTGATTGATTGACTGACTGTGTTCCAGGCCTTCACCATCCTGTGTGACGCCCTGATGATCTTCAGCCACCAGATCGTGTCGTCGGGCCGGGAGCAGCTGGAGGCTCTGATCTACACGCCAGACTCCCCCCTACAGGCCGAGCTGCTCAACTTCATCCTGGACCACGTCTTTATCGACCAGGACGATGACAACAACAGCACAGGTCAGACACAGCCCACTGGCAGACAGTAACCCCCCCCACACACACACACAGCACAGGCTAAACATCCACACAGCCCACTGGCAGACAGTAACCCCCCCACACACAGCACAGGCTAAACATCCACACAGCCCACTGGCAGACAGTAACCCCCCCCACACACACACACAGCACAGGCTAAACATCCACACAGCCCACCTGGCAGCTAGTCAAAACACAAGGAGACGGCTGAGAATGGTGAATAGTGCACACACAAGTTAAAACACCAGAGCTGTTTCTGAGTTAAAGCGAACACATTATATGGAGACAGGAATGGTAAAGTTTTGCAAGTGGTTACCTCAGTGTTCTTAATTTTATCAGATGGGCAGCAAGATGATGAAGCCAGTAAAATTGAGGCTTTACACAAGAGACGTAACCTGCTGGCAGCGTACTGCAAACTGATAATTTACAATGTAGTGGAGATGAACACTGGAGCTGATATCTTCAAGCAGTACATGAGGGTATGTCTGGCCTCCAACCATATTTAGACCTTTTAAAAGAGAAATGTCATGTTGTGCTATTCCTAATCAATGAAATTTGTGTTTTTCTCTCTAGTACTACAATGACTATGGGGATATCATCAAGGAAACGATGAGTAAAACAAGACAAATTGACAAGATCCAGTGTGCCAAGACCCTCATTCTGAGTTTGCAGCAGGTAAGAGCTATGGTGAAATTAACATTCAGTTAAAGTATTGTCTTAATTTTGTGACAATGTGAGTGGTTTTGATGATTGTTTTTTAAAAGTTGCAACACTTTTCTCTTTTTAGCTTTTCAATGAGATGTTATCTGACCTCGGCTGCAACTTTGACCGCTCGTCGTCGTCCTTCTGCGGCATTAAAGAACTGGCCCGACGTTTCTCGTTGACCTTTGGCCTGGATCAGCTGAAGACCAGAGAGGCTATCGCCATGTTACACAAGTAAGCCTGCAGCAAATGTGAAACTCATCCTCTGTGTAGGAATCAATACATAAAGGTTTAACAGCTCTGCAGGCATGCTTCTATTTGAGGCTTCTCAACCTCCCAGAACTGTTAAAGTATTTACAGCTCAATACTTCAATCCATTCCTTCCTAAACATTTTGTTTTGTGCTACACTTGCTGCAGGGATGGAATCGAGTTTGCCTTCAAGGAGCCCAGTCCCCAGGGAGAGGGAAACCCTCCTCTCAACCTTGCCTTCCTGGACATTCTCAGCGAGTTTTCCTCCAAACTTCTCCGTCAGGACAAGAAGACTGTGTAAGTCAGAGGAAACTGTTATACGTAGTCCTATGTGCAGTCAAATCATTAGTGACTGTATTATCCTTAGCCAGACAGACCACAGCTACACTAGATCATGGATGTTGATTTGTGGTCCTCTGTCCCCTGCAGTCACCTCTACCTGGAGCGGTTCATGACCTTCCAGATGGCCCTGCAGCGAGAGGACTGCTGGCTGCCCCTCATCTCCTACAGGAACTCCCTGCAGGCCGGAGGGGACGACGACACCATGTCTGTCATCAGCGGCTACAGCAGCCGAAGTTCCAGCATCAGGACCAAGAAGGCCAAGCCAGCCAGCACCGGAAAGAGGAAACTGCCTGAAGGTGAGGGGCCGACACCGAGCCACAGAACAGCATGGGCAACATACTGTGACACGCTGGTGTTAAACCTGAAAGCTCAATGTTTAGTGTTATGATATACACTGAGTATACAAAACATTACGAACACCTTCCTAATATTGAGTTGCATTCCCTTTTGCCCCCAAAACAGTCTCAATTTGTAGAAGCATGGACTACAAGGTGTCGAAAGCATTCCACAAGGCTGCTGACCCATGTTAACTCCAATGCTTCCAACAGTTGTGACAAGGTTGCTGGATGTCCTTTGGGGGGTGGACCATTCTTGATACACACAGGAAACTGTTGAGCGTGAAAAACCCAGCAGAGTTGCAGTTCTTGACCCCGACCGGTGCGCCTGGCACCAACTACCATACCCTGTTCAAAGGCACTTAAATATTTTGTCTTGCCCATTCACCCTCTGAATGGCACACACAATCCATATCTCAATTGTCTCAAGTCTTAAAAATTCTTATTTTATCTGTCTCCTCCCCTTCATCTACACTGATTTGAAGTGGATTTAACAAGTGATATCAATAAGGGATCATAGCTTTCACCTGATCAGTCTATGACATGTAAAAAGCAGGTGTTCCTAATGTTTTGTACACTGTGTACACAACAAATTGTGTTCCAGAATATGCCACCTGCTTTGTGCGATTAGATTTTCACTTGGGGAAATAACTTGCCGAATGAAGATTAGACATGAATGAATTGAGTGTTTGCTAGATGTTATCTGATGTTGGCTTTCTAAAAAGCCAATATGCGAAGATGTCTCTAACTGAGCAGCGAGTGGTCTGCTCACTGTATAACAACCCTATGAAACCCTTGCTATTGCAGCAGAGGAGAGTAGCAGCTGCAGCACAGACGCAGTGTGGATGAACCAGGAGCAGAACGTGCAGACGCCAGTGATGATGCCCTCGCCACATCTAACCTCCACTGTGCTGAGGGACCCCAAGAAAATGAGGCCAGAGGAGAGCTACATGGGTGTCTATGCTATGACATCAGAGCAGCAGCACCAACAGCTGCCCCCCCAACAGCACCACCATCAGACCCCCATGGATTACAAGTACGGAACACCTTTCTATGGCTCAACACCTTTTGATTTTCATGAGTATCTTTGGCCATCCATTGTAGGGTGGCAGGTAGCCTAGTGGTTAAGAGCTTTGGCCCAGTAAATGAAAACTTGCTGGTTCGAATGCCTGAGCCGACTAGGTGAAAAATCTGTCAGTATGCCCTTGAGCAAGGCACTTAACCCTAAGTCGCTCTGGATAAGAGCGTCAGCTAAAGAACTAAAATGTAAAAATCTATAATGTAATGTTACTTAGCTACGTATGCAATGTTATCACAATGAATGGTATCTTCAATGAAACCTCTGTAGTTCGCCTCTTGTTTGAATAAGTATGACTGTCTGTATTAATGTGTGTGACTCTGTTTTCAGTACCCAGGTGACCTGGATGCTAGCCCAGAGACAGCAGGCAGAGGCCCGGCAGCAGCAGGAGCGAGTCAGCATGCAGTATGCCAAGATGAGGAGCCACATGCAGAATGCAATGTAAGACTGCACTTCTCTTCCAGACCACAGTGGTGTTTCAACCCCAGTGTAGTACTTACTGTCATTTGCTGCCACATGTGTAATGTATATAGTAATTTGTGGCCATGTCTTTGACCATCTAGCCGCCGCGGTTCAGGACTCATGGAGGATGATGAGGAGCCAATAGTAGAGGATGTAATGATGTCATCAGAGGACCGTTTGGAAGATCTCAACGAGGGCATGGATTTTGACACTATGGATATTGATCTGGTAAAATACACTCAAAGATGTTTATTTTCTCACAAGTTGTGCATTTATGAATATTACTGCCTTGGTGTCTCTTCTTTCTTACTTTGCTGTTTATTATTTAGCCACCATCTAAAAATCGCAGAGAGAGATCAGAGCTGAAGCCAGACTACTTTGATCCTTCTTCGATCATGGATGATTCGGTGGGTATTGGTTTGTCATTGAGAGTACAGTGATATCTACATTGTTAAAGATCACACACAACAAATGATATGATTAACAGTGGCAGTGCTGACGTGAAGTCCAGATACCTAGTTAATGTCTTTCGTATGCATATGGGAAGGCTATACTTATATTCTCTAATTCTTTTCCATATTATACAGCAAGTAACTAAACATTTAAACGCAGTATTTTCTTTCTTTTTAGGTCCTCAATGTTTCAATGTTCTAAGCTGATTATGGTAGATCTGCGTGAAGAGGATACTGTGTTGTTACCGAAAAAGTTTTGATGACGAGAAGTATTCTCTGTAGAGAATTGTTTTAAAAGAATCTCATGGGACTATTTGCTTATAAGGCATCAATGGTTGCACATTCGTCATCATGTTTGAATTTCACCTTTTATTTTGTCGATCAATGGGCATGTTTTTGTCTCATGTAAATACATAGTTGCTGACATACTTTTAAAATATAAAATCTGGCATGACATGTAGCCATATATTAAAACATATACAGTAGGAGAAAATGTGAAATGTCTTCATATTGTTGGAAGGCCTTACCGCAAATATGAAATACAGGGTTCTCAGAATTCTCTCTGTGTCATTATTTTTAGAGGTTTGTCTGTCCTGCTTTTATAACTTATAGAATACTTTGATTTATAGGTATTTTGTAATGACAATCAGATGTAAATCAGTACTTTATAATCATGTTAATACTCCTATAGAGTACGGAAATGAACCTTTGTAATGGAATTTCTGGTGTGTAACAATGGATGTGGCCTGCAGTTTTTATTTTTTCCAATGTTATAGGTGAGACCTCTTGGTGAACTGATAATGCCCTTTGACCCATTGACAAGCTTAGTTTAAATTCTGAATCACTTTTAAAGGTTTGATGATTTTGAATGCTGTGTGGCTTTTGAAGAGTGGTACAAAAGTATAGTGTGCAGAGGGTTTGTATAAAAGATTGGTCAAAATATTCTCTGTTGTACCACTGTGTTGTCTGTAAGAGAGCTTGTTATAGAATGTTTCTAAAATACCACATTTAAGAGTTTGGGTTAGCTATTATGGTATCATAATATATAATTATATATTATACAATTATAAAAATGTGTAATATATTGTGAATCGGTGCTCATTTTATATTTGCTCAGTTTTAGTTCATTTGAAGTCTAATTTAGGAAAAGGTTCAATAGAATGTAAACTGGTTTAAATTAACCTCCTAACTAATGTGCAGTTATGCATAATAATTTACCTTTGTATTTATATTTAAATGGTAAATGTTTTGTTTGTCTTTTCTAAGGATTTTTGTTTTAATAACTTTTCTTTACCTCTATGTACTTTGGTTTGCAGATTCCCAACAAGCTTTTCTGGAAGAATAAAATTGTAATCATGAATATTGTAAATTATAGTTTTATACAGCCACAACAGCTTAAAACACAGCCTCTCCATTTTCAAAAGCTAAAATGTTATATCTAAATACAAAACTACAAACCGGAGAATTGTATATTTTTCATTATTTACATTGTAGCAATGTTAGACAAATAAAAAAAAAAATCATTTGAATGCATAGTTGTTTTGCTTAAATTTTATGTAGGCTTCATACTGTCATTTTGATATTTACCTTTCTGTTGTCCTTGCATTGAACTGCTGAAAGTGTGTGCATATGTCTAAATGTGTATGTATACACATACATATATATATATATATATATATATATTCAAATGTATATGAAACTGTTTTTTTATTCTATTTACAAAGTCCACTGTTCCATTTATGGTTTGTATTTATGTCTCGAGACCAGTAACTTTTTGAACAAAATAAACCCCTGCAATTGTGTGATGATTTGAATGAAGTGTTACCAGTATTTAGTAGACCTATTACACTGAAATGAAATGTCTATGGGATAGAGTGTAGTATAGTCACTGGTTGTGTGACTAGTTTGAATCACCCGTGTCAGGGGTTGCTACAATGATGTCATTAATGGGATGGTGATCATGTAGACCACTAACGGGTGAATGTGGGTCTTTTTAAAGCACAAGGAAGCCAAAGAAGCCACTGTTACAGTAATGGGGTTGTGGATAATGTGTTGTGAGAATTCTATGGATGCACAAACGCCCACACACAAATCATCCCAAGAGACATGACAGGCAATGGGTTAAATTGACAAGTGGGTAAACTGGAGTTTACCTTTAAATGCTTTGTGCTCACCTCTGCCATGAATTTGCCTGAATACTGTTAATAAACTGAAATTGAGAGGCTCCTAGCATCACATGACCATCATGTACTGAATACATGCTCTGACGACTTGAAGTGATAGAGACGCTTAAGCAAGCCTAAAACCCAGTGGCTCTGTACAACATAATTGATTATCTTTACACTAATCTACATAAAATCATAAACGTTAATTATTGTAGCGTTGTAATTTTAGGCTTCCAACGTTTATTTGTGGTAAACTGACTGGAAGACCTCAAATTGACTCGGCGTCCCACGATGCACTAGTTTTCATTATTGTGCGTTCAGCTAAACATCCGGGCTATGTGTGGTATTGAGGGGGAAGATGGCGACACGTATCATCCCTGCTGATTGGATCAAAAACTGGGAAAAATCTGGAAAACATGAGTTGTAAGTTGTATTATATTGTTCAATTGTGAAGACGAATGTCTTGGTATTTCATTTTCCATTAGGGTTGTTGAGCCATGCAACCGGTTCCCATAGTTATCCTGTACACGACCGGGCTAACTCGCGACGTGAATTAGCCAACCTAGCGTGCTAACTATTTCATAATAGCAAGATAAAGTTGGCTACAGTTCAATAATGTTGTTTGAAGTAATAATTTGGTAAAGCGTTTGTACAATCCATGTACTGCAACACTGGCCCGGGCCATTAGATGCTAACTAGCTACCTAACTAACTTTTGAGTCCGTCTGTCCTCCGAGGCAGCTAGCTAGTTAGCTTAGCCCTGAAAGCCAGTGCAGTGGACTAACTAACTAGTCAGCTATTATTGATGCAGGCTAGCCTGATGGTTGACCCTGTGCGTTCTAACTAACGTTAGTAGCTACCTACTATAATTAGCTAGCTACCTATATACCTATCTAGTTGGCAAGTTGACTTAGTGAACAGTGAGTTAGCTAACTAATACTAGTATTGCATGCATGTGCATCACAACATGCGGTTTTCGCTCACATGCACTACATGGCCAACAGAATGTGGACATCGCTTCAAACTTGTCGATTCGGCTGTTTCAGCCACACCCGTTGCTGACAGGTGTATACAATCGAGCACACAGCCATGCAATCTCCATAGACAAACATTGGCAGTAGAATGGCCTTACTGAAGAGCTCATTGACTTTCAAAAGTCAGTTCCTCAAATTTCTGCCCTGGTCAACTGGAAGTGCTGATGTTGTGAAGTGGAAATGTTGAGGAGCAACAACGGCACAGCCTTGAAGTGGTAGACTACAAAAGCTCAGAATGGGACCGCCGAGCGCCGAAGCTCGTAAAACATCGTCTGTCCTCGGTTGCAACACTCATTCCAGAGTTCCAACCTGCCCTGGAAGCAATTTCAGCACAATGACTATTCGTCGGGAGCTTCATGAAATGGGTTTTCATGGACGTGTAGCCGCACACAAGCCTAAGATCACCATGCGCAATGCCAAGAGTTGGCTGGAGTTGTGTGAAGCTCGCCCTCATTGGATTCTGGAGCAGTGGAAATGCTTTCTCTGGAGTGATGAATCATGCTTCACTATCTGGCAGTCCGATGGATGAATCTGGGTTTGGCGGATGCCAGGAGAACGCTAGCTGAATGTCAATGTGTAGTGCCAACTGTATAGTTTGGTGGAGGAGACTGTTTTCCATGGTTCTGGCTAGGCCATTTAGTTCCAGTGAAGGGAAATCTTAATACTCCAGCATACAATGATGTTCTAGACGATTCTGTGCTTCCAACTTTGTGGCAACAGTTTGGGAAGCACTAGCGGTTCTGTGACACAAATTTTGGTCCCCCTTGTGGCCCCCCTAAATGTGGAGTATGAAATAATTTTTACATAACTAATGCCTGCAATGCAGTGAAGAAAACGATATGACAACAATGTCTAATGTAACTGGCCCCTCTAACAGTACAACTGGCCCCAGCTTGGCCCTGTTGAAATGGTCTTGAACCGCCACTGTTGGGAAGGCCCTTTCCTTTTTCAGCATGATAATGCCCCCGTGCACAATTCGAGGTCCATAGAGAACTGGATTGTTGAGATCGGTGTAGAATAACTTGTCAGGAATCTGTCCAGGCCAGTCCTCGATTCTATCGAACACCTTTGAGATGAATTGGAACGCAGACTGCAAGCGAGGCCTAATCAGCCAACATCAGTGCCTGACCTCACGTATGCTCTTGTGCCTCAATGGATTAAGTCCCTGCAGCAATGTTCCAACATCTAGTGGAAAGCCTTCCCAGAAGAGTGGAGGCTGTTTATAGCAGCAAAGGGGGGACCAACTCTATATTAATGGCCGTGATTTTAGAGTATGTTCGACGAGCAGGTGTCGTTCCTAGCAAGCTAATGGTACCACCACCTGACTCTTGCTACACGAAAACATTAGCTAGGTAGTTAACGTTAGCCACTTTGTCTAGAATAGCCATGCATGTATTGTCCTATGTTTTATTTTTACTTAATGCATGGTTCCCAGGCAGCTATCACAGTCTAGACATTTTCTATCAGGGACTAGTTAGCTACCCTAATAATTACCATAACTAGCTAGCTAGAATTGAAAACATGTCGTCACCTGAATTTGGTAGTATGGGGGTGATTTCTGCTGATTTAAATAATTGGCAACAGTTGGCATTGATAAGAATTTAGTCATCAAGCTCTCTAGTAACTGGAAGTTACAGTTTTTTACTATGTTTTAAAGTCTCATAGCAAAAATGCTCAGAATGGTGTACTCAAACAAAAAGTTACAGTATAATATTGGGGGTAGACATCAGGCTGATCTTGCATGTCTGCAACATGTACTGTACAAATTATGTACACATACTACAGCACACTAACTGTTCTATGATCATTTGGAAAACTATTTACAAATCACTGAAAATAAACTAGATAATATATACTAAATCACCTTTCCCCTTCTTTTCAGTGTACAACTATGTAAGAATCTTGCATACAAAACAAATCATGACAGCACAATAAAAGGTAAGCTCAAATGAAAGTACCCATCTGTGCTCTTTGAAAGAACAGTATACATGTTAGTTTTGCAACAATTGAGTCTTTGCAACATGAAGTTATTCAAGGTATTTAAGGTAATATTCATTCAATGATGGGGTCTCGCTATGTCGGGTCTCATCTAATGTTCATATAGCATCATAGTGAGCTTATGCCTCAACAGCTCTTTGGTTGTCCGTTTGTGAAAAGGGGGTTATACTGATACATTGTATTGAGAGTAATTCTCTGCCTGTTTGCCTCTTCTCTTTATTCTCTAGATATACAGGCAGCTTTGTATGAACTCTGCTGGCATGTCATACAGGGGAACTTCAAGCTAGACCTTTCTGCTAGCGTCCTCTGTGACATGATGGTATGTATGGTCCTTTTGAAGTCCTCATTCTCTGCAATGTCTTTCATCCCATAAAATCTTCCATGCGTTAGTGCAATAACGAAATGAGGGTTTTGTGTCATATAGGAGAGTCCTTTTAGTGAAAACATTGACTAGTGCAGTATCTGCCATTGAGGAGTGATGTGTATTTAGTTCTTCATTTCTGGTTATTTTTAAGAGGGAGAAAAAGACACAATCCTAATCGGCGGTTCCTTTAGCAGGTGTTCAAGTTGATAGAGTAATGTGACAACTCATTGAGTCTCCAAGTTTTTCCTGTGTTCCCTGGAATGTGGAATTTTTGTAATGTTACGAATACAGGCACAGACGCTATCATTAGGAACATGCAGAGAAGGTACACTTGCAGCTGCGCCATAATAAAACAGTCCTCTTCTGCCTATTCATTCATTTCAGACTGAAACGGTGTGCTTTGCTTGTGAAGAAAGCTAATCACCACTTCTGGAACTTCTGTATCAGCAAACAAAAGTCATTAAGAATTTACCTTTTTTATGCCTGTTTTGAATGCTTCTGATTTCTTTATTTCCAGGATCTGCGGGATGACATGCCATCCATTTTAGCAGATGTTTTCAGTATACTAGGTGGGTATGACTTCAGTTTGGGCATATTGTGACAGCCATTTGCAATCTAATGCCTAAATGTGTTGCCTAATTACAGTTATGATATTGTAATATTTCAATCATTATTTTGACAGACATAGAGACCAGCTCTTTAGAGGAAAAAAACAAACGTGACCATTACACCCAGCTAGTGGGAGCGTGTCTGGTAAGTGTGTTTCAAGTTATTGCAATGAACAAAAATACATTCTCATGAGATGTCAACTTTCACTAGGTGGCGGTATTGATCATGGAAAACTCAGCCTTTGTCTGTATTTCCTACTGCTAAGCAAAACACACAGTATTTGAGTGTCAAGCTTGAATACAAACTTTTTTTTATGCTATTGGCTCTTAATTTAGAATATTATAGTGACATTTGATTCTCTTCACACATGTTAAATTTTCTGTCATTTATAACCAGGGGTGAAAGTAAGCTGGTCCGGTACGGCGTTCATGCCAAATAAATAGTGGGGCTACATCGTACTGGTAAAACGTGAGCCTATCACAATTAACACAAAATGCCAAAAAACAATAGGCTTTTACACGCATTCTAGGATATGTTTCGTGTAGCCTCTGAGAATAACATTGACTAATACATGGATACAGTGACTGAGTTCATCATGAAGTGTATTGTAGATGTTGTACCCATTGTCACTATTGAAACCTACCCAAACCAGACACCATGGATAAATGGCAGACTGAAAGCGCGAACCACCGCATTTAACCATGGCAATGTGAGTGGGAATATGGCCTAATACAAACAGTGTACTTATTCCCTCCATAAGGCAATCAGAGGCAAAACGTCAGTACAGAGACAAAGTGGAGTCGCAATTCAATGGCTCAGACACGAGACGTATGTGGCAGGGTCTACAGACAATCACGGACTACAAAGGAAAAACCAGACACATCGCGGACACCGACGTCTTGCTTCTGGACAAGCTAAACGCTCTTCGCCCGCTTTGAGGATAATACAGTGCCACCAACGCGGCCCACTACCAAGGACTGTGGACTCTCCTTCTCCGTGGCCGACGTGAGTAAGACATTTAAGCGTGTTAACCCTCGCAAGGCTGCCGGCCCAGACTGCATCCCTAGCAGCGTCCTCAGAGCACGTGCAGACCAGCTGGCTGGCGTGAATACCGACATATTCAATCTCTCCCTATCCCAGTCTGCTGTCCCCAGTTGCTTCAAGATGTCCAGCATTGTTACCGTACCCAAGAAAGCAAAGGTAACTGAACTAAATGACTATCACCCCGTAGCATTCACTTCTGTCATCATGAAGTGCTTTGAGACTAGTCAAGGATCATATCACCTTTACCTTACCCGGCACTCTAGACCAACTTCAATTTGCTTACCGCCCCAATAGATCCACAGTCGATGCAATTGCCATCGCACTGCACTATCCCATCTGGACAAGAGGAATACCTATGTAAGAATGCTGTTCATTGACTATAGCTCAGCATTCAACACCATAGCTCAGGGCCCTGGGTCTGAACCCCGCCCTGTGCAACTTTTTGTAAATTGTATTTATTTATTTATTTAACCAGGCAAGTCAGTTAAGAACAAATTCTTATTTACAATAACAGCCTAGGAACAGTGGGTTAACTGCCTTGTTCAGGGGCAGAACGACAGATTTGTACCTAGTCAGCTCGGGGATTCGATCCACCAACCTATCGGTTACTGGCCCAATGCTCTTAACCACGAGGCTACCTGCCGCCCCAGGTGGACTGGGTCCTGGATTTCCTGACGGCCGCCCCCTGGTGGTGAAGGTAGGAAACAACACCTCCACTTCGCTGATCCTCAGCACAGGGCCCCACAAGGGTGTGTACTCAACCCCCTCCTGTACTCCCTGTTCACCCATGACTACGCACGCGTCTAACTCAATCATCAAGTTCACAGACAACACATCAGTAGGAGGCCTGCTTTACCAACAATGATGAGACAGCCTACAGGGGAGGAGGTGAGGGCCCTGGGAGAGTGGTGCCAGGAAAATAACCTCACTCAACGTCAACAAAACAAAGGAGCTGATCATGGACTTCAGGAAACGGCAGAGTGAGCACGCCACTATCCACATCGACGGGACTGCAGTGGAGATGGTGGAAAGCTTCCAAGTTCTTCTGTGTACACATCACCAACAATCTGAAATGGTCCACCCACACAGACAGTGTGGTGAAGAAGGCGCAAAAGCGCCTCTTCAACCTCAGGAAGCTAAAGAAATTTGGCTTGGCACCTAAAACCCTCATACATTGTCACAGATGCACAATTGAGAGCATCCTGTCAGGCTGTATCATCGCCTGGTACAGCAACTGCACCGCCCGCAACTAAAGGGCTCTCCAGAGAGTGGTGTCTTCTGCCCAACGTATCACTAGGGGCACACTGCCTGCCCTCCAGGACACCTGCAGCACTTGATGTCTCAGGAAGGCCAAAAAGATCATGAAGGACATCAACCACCTGAGCCACGACCTGTTCCCCCGCTATCATCCTGAAGGCGACGTCAGTACAGGTGCATCAAAGCTGGGACCGAGAGACTATCATAAAGCCATCAGACTGTTAAATAGCCATCACTAGCCGGCTTCCACCCGGTTATGCAACCCTGCATCTCGTCAATTCAGGCTACACATGTAGGCCTTCACAGAATGTAATTACAGTACACGTAGGTGTTTTGTAACGGATAGCACTTTCCATTCATCAAATTGCGGCTGCACAGTGCACTGTTGGGTGTGGATGCTGGAATTATTTTGTGAGTGGATGAATGTGCACGGGTAGCCTGCAGGAGCTCTTTGTTAAGTCATTGTCAAACAATCGGATGAAAACATCATGACTGGTTGTTTATGCCGCATTAAAAGGCATAGGCGACATGTCCATAAAGCTAGGGGAAGCTTTCCCTAATGTAAATGTAATTAAATTGCCCAAATTATATAGGCTTATTAGCTTACTCCTGTCTATACAGAAATAAATAAAATCATTCAAAATGGGCAGCTACACCAGAAAGAATGATTTGGCCGCAGAGGATCGTTAGCTTGTTTTATATAACTTTTTTTCTTCTTAGCTTAATTGAGCGAACAGTAAGTAGCCTATTTTATTGGCACCAGTGGAGAACATCAGCCATATCCCTGGTGAGTGAACATATTCACTATCTTTATCATTGGATCAGTAACACTTTTGGTTGTTTTTGGACAATTTCCTCCTCTAGGTTAGATAGATGTCATATTGTATTTGTGTCTCACCTTTTTTTTGTAGGCCTTTTTATATGGATCAGACAACATTGTTTTTATTGATCTGTCAGGTGTCAGCAGAGTAGGCTACCTAATCATTTGTCGTAATAAGATTCTGCTAAAACAGTGAATTCAGAAAGTATTCTGATCCCTGGACTTTTTCCAAATTTTGTTACGTTACAGCCTTACTCTAAAATGTTTTATAGTTTTTTTTATCCACATCAATCTACACACTACCCCATAATGAACAAGCAAAAAACGTTTTTTTGATTTTTTTTTGTGTGCAAATTTATAATATAAAAAATCATATTTACTTAAGTACTTTACTTTACTTTACTCAGTACTTTGTTGAAGCACATTTTGGCAGTGATTACAGCCTCCAGTCTTGGGTATGACACTACAAGCTTGGCACAACTTTGTGTGGACTTTTTCTTTTCCTATTCTTCCCTGCAGATCCTCTCAAGCTGTGTCAGGTTGTATGGGGAGCATCGCTGCACAGCTATTTTCAGGTCTCTCCAAAGATGTTAGATTAGGTTAAAGTCGGGGCTCTGCCCAAACCGGTGAAGGTCAGAGACTTGTCCCGAAGCCACTCCTGCGTTGTTTTGGCTGTGTGCTTAGGGACATTGTTCAGTTGGAAGGTGAACCTTCGCCCTAGTCTGAGGTCCTGAGAGCTCTGGAGCAGGTCTTCATCAAGGATCTCTACTTTTATCCGTTCATCTTTCCCTCTGTCTTGACTGGTCTCCCAGTCCCTGCAACTGAAAAACATCCCCACAGCATGATGCTGCCACCCCACCATGCTTCACCTTATGGATAGTGCCAGATGTGACGCTTCAGGCCAAAGAGCTCTATCTTGGCTTCATTAGACCAGAGAATCTTGTTTCTCATGGTCTGAGAGTCCTTTAGGTGCCAAGCGGGCTGCCTTTTACTGAGGAGTGGCTTCCATCTGGCCACTACCATAAAGGCCTGATTGGCAGAGTGCTGCAGAGATGGTTGTCTTTCTGGAAGTTTCTTCCATCTCCACAGAGGAACTCTGGAGCTCAGTAAGAGTGACCATCGGGTTCTTGGCCACCTCCCTGACCAAGGCCCTTCTTCCCCGATTGCTCAGTTTGGCCGAGGGGCCAGCTCTAGGAAGACTCTTGGTGGTTCCAAACTTCTTCCATTTAAGAATGAGGGAGTCAACTGTGTTCTTGGGGACCTTCAATGTTGCAGACAATTTTTGGTACCCTTCCCCAGATCTGTGCCTCGACACAATCCTGTCTCTGAGCTCTACGGACAATTCCTTTGACATCATGGCTTGGTTTTTGCTCTGACATGCACTGTCAACTGTTGGACCTTTTTTATATAGACAGGTGTGTGCCTTTCCAAATCATGTCCAATCAATTGAATTTACCACAGGTGGACTCCAATCAAGTTGTAGAAACATCTAAAGGATGATCAATGGAAACGGGATGTACCTGAGCTCAATTTTGAGTCTCATAGCAAAGGGTCAGAATATTTATGCAAATAGGGTATTTCTGTAATTTTTTTACACATTTGCAAAAATGTGTAAACCTGTTTTCGCCTTGTCATTATGGGGTATTGTGTGTAGATAGAATAAGGCTGTAATGTAACAAAATGTGGATAAGGGAAGGGGTCTGAATACTTTCCGAATTAATATAAAGTGTAGTAGAATTGCATGAAATGTGTTTATAAAAGGCCAACAAGACATGTATCTGATAGGCCTACTCTACACCCCTTCGCGCTGCATTGAAATATTTTTTTTGCCAACAGTGATGGAGTTAGTGTTAATTAGAATGGAGCCATTATTTAAGCTATCACATTAGGAATAGTAGGCTAACTTACATAAGTCTGCAAATGCGAGGATGCATGGAATGCTTTATTATAAATGTTTATTGTGAAAATTAGCTTCCCCAAAGTTGAAACCCACATGCCCTCTATGTTAAAAGGTAATGCATGTTAAAAGTGTTATGGCATATCTTTACTAGGCCTTGGCCCACTGAGATCATATGAAATGAATAGGGATTCTGTATGTAATTCTATGATTACACCTAGGCTATACAAAAAAATCAATTTGTGTGTGCGCTTTGGTGTCCTGTACTGGTAAGAAATTAAATCTACTTTCACCCCTGTTCATAACCATATAAGATCTATTTACTAATCTTTATACAGCCCCTCCAGGATTTCACAAGGAGTTTTTGTTATTATTGCTGTCAAAAATGCTTGATTTTGCTGTGGCAATTCTGGCATTTTGCATGGCAATGTGCAGTGATTGTTGTCCAATTTGTTGCTAAAATGCGCTGAGGAAAAAGGTTTGACGCGTGGCTCGGTAAATGTGCGCTTATTGGTTTAAATTGTGAGCCCTGTTTTTGTACTGTGTTATGGGTCAGTTTGTGATAATATTGCATTAGACTGTTTTATGTTGGAATAGTGCAGTGATTGGTCAAATTTGCAAGCCCTTGCACAATATGCTGGGAATGTTTGTGACCGCAGAATCCTGGAGGGACTGTTTATATAACACTTGTTTGTTTTGTCCTGCCCTCTCTTCAGTTCTTTGTGCCAGATGCCATCCTGAAGGAGAGACTGGACCCAGAGACCCTGGAGTCCCTGGGACTCATAAAGCAAGCTCATCAGTTCAACCAAAAAATCGTAAAAATCAAGACCAAACTATTGTAAGTGGAGCAGTGACTCATTTTCATGTCATTTTTTATTTATTTTTATTTTTATCATGTAATGGTCGGTGTGAAAAGGGCAACAATGTAATAAATTGAATGATCTGACCAAGTAGCCAGAACTAGAGTAAGCTACTGTTATTCCCAGGTCAGGGCTGAATGTGCTGTTAACCCAAAGTTACATCTCCAACCCTGGGCTATCCACCTCGCAGCCTGTGGCTGTAGCATTTGATATGTGACCATTTACCCTATAGGATGTGAGCTCTGCCATGAATGCCAAATGTAATGTCAGCACAGAATGTAGAGAAATTACATCATTTTACCTTGCTGCAAAACATGGTTATTCAGGCTGTATAGGGTTCTATTACCCTATAATACACTAGAAACACAAATGATCATTTCACTTGCATTCACGCTTGGGCCTAAAGTTTGAAGTTGTTTATCTAATAGTGAGTGGTTGGCCTCCTACATATTGTTTTGCACTCTGTCCCCTTACAGTTACAAGCAGCAGAAATTCAACTTGCTGAGGGAAGAGAATGAGGGCTATGCCAAGCTGATCACTGAGCTGGGCCAAGACCTCTCAGGCAACATCACCAGCCACATCGTCCTAGAGAGCATCAAGTCCCTAATAGGTATGAAACCCCTAGTCTTTTTCATCACGTTCTCCACCGCCAAGAAGCAGCGGGTCCTTGTTGCACTCTTAGTCTCGCTGCTTTTTCGGTGACGGGTATGTATAATTTCTGTGACCAACCAAGAAAGTAATGGAAATTATAAGTTTGGCAGAAGTGCTTTTTACAGTTTTTAAATTGAGGATTGAATTGTTGTATGGGACCTTACTATTTTTATTTATTTTTAAAGACGACTCTCCATTTAAGACTCCCAAATGGGGGTTACATTACACATTGCCTTATTTTGTACCCAAGTTACTCAATGTCATCTGTACACCCTTACCCCCTCTCCACCCTGCAGGATGCTTCAACCTGGACCCCAACCGCGTTCTGGACATCATCCTGGAGGTGTACGAGTGTCGCTCTGACCAAGACGAGTTCTTCCTGCCCCTCATCAAGTCCTACATGTGTGAACCCCTCACCCTCTGCCACATCCTGGGCTTCAAGTTCAAGTTCAACCAGGTGAGAGAGCAGACTCCCCACTGTGACTGTCTGCACTCTACAGCCTGTCTAAAACTGGCCGGATATAAACTGTACAAATAGGTGTTTGTGAGGAGCTACCTGTCCAAGAAGCAGAGAAATCCTTAACCAAATTAAATAAAAATACTTCAAGGTCTTATTGATGAGAACATAAGTCTTGCCCACATTCTCCATTGACCTGCAAGAATGAGGGGGAAAATGGTGCAGTCAGACCTGATGTGAATATTAATGCTGCCAGTAGGGATGTTAACGGTTAACTACAAAAAGCCTGTCATAATTTAGTGGAAATAAATTGGCTTGTGTATTTCCGTTACTTGTCATGTATCTTATCACATGTGCACAGAATACAGAGCCTAGTTTGAAGAGTGGAATGGCCTATCACCTGTCAGACAGCGCGAGAACAGCTCCTCAAAAAGTTGGTACTGGAGTGAAACGTGCTTTTATAAGCCCAGTCAGTAAGCAACAAATAACAATTCTAAATGCAATCGTGTGCCAATTCTTTTGTAGGCCAAGATTTAAAAATAGTTATTTTTAATTTCTTAACTCGTAATTAAAGCGTTCCTCCGATTCGATGTGCGTAGAATTTAGTCAACGGTAGGCAGGTTATAAGCATGTCACCCACCAATTTACAATGTAAGCTTTGGTGGTTGTTATACCTTGCTTCAAAGTAGCCTAGCCAAAATCCAACCATAGAAAAGTGGAGACAATTGTTCCATAAAGACTCATGCCATTAACCAGCAATTATCTCCTGTTCTATTGGTTTTCATATCAACTTTGTCCAGAATCCAGAGACAGAATCTTAGTCATATTAGCAACCTGTCCTAGTTGTTGCTATTAGATTCCCCTCTAAGTTTCTAGCTGAGATTTTCATCTCTGTCACATGTGACAGACCGCCTTGTGAGGTAGTGACCCCCCCCTGAAACGGGTCACATATGTAACCGCTCGCATTAGATGCTCTGTTTTAGAATAGTGTTTTCCCATGAATTGCATTTTGGCAAATGTTTGAAAACAGCTTTTTTTTTTTATTAGCTGCTACATTACAGCAGTTGCATCCTCAATAATATGCTATAGCCTTTTGACTATAAGACAATAGGCTTGCTATTGTTGCATGTTTTCATGAAGCTCTTAGGAAACATGTCCATTCCTTGTATGTATACATATTATTTTCTGTTGGTCGTGTCATTTTACTGTTTTGGGATAAAAAAAAAAAAAAAAAACGGTTAATGAGGGCCGGTTAGTCAGAAGCAAAATTGACCGACATGTGCATCCCTAGCTGCCAGTCACTGAAATATACACTTTAGCTTCAAGTTGGGGATCAAAAGACAGAGTGAATTTCTCTGATTTGTACTAGACCCCACCCCCCCCCATATCCATTAGCTGTTCCTCAGTATGTATTGAGTGTTCCTTGACTGTCCTCCCAGGAGCCCAATGAGGAGACCCCCACGTCACTCTACCACATCGCTGCCGCCCTCTTGCATCACAACCTTATAGAGCTGGAGGACATCTATGTGCACGTAAGCATCTCAACTCACACCTACAGAGCATTGTCTCACATAATACAGTTCATTCTCAACTTCTTCCACGTTTTGTTGTTAGAGCTTAAATTAAAAAAGAAATCCCTGGCCTACACAGTACTCCATAATGTCAAAGTGGAATTGTTTTTTGAAATCTTTACAAATTAATTAAACATGAAAATCTGAATTGTCTTGAGTCAAATTACAAGTATCTATGAGGTCCCTCATTCGAGCAGTGGATTTCAAACACCGATTCAACCACAAAGACCAGGGAGGTTTTTCAATGCCTTGCAAAGAAGGGCACCTATTAGTAGATTGCTAATAAAAAGAAGAGAGTGAATTTCCCTTTGAGCATGGTGAAGTTATTAATTAGTCTTTGGATGCTGTATCAATATACTGAGTTATACAAGATACAGTCATAAGGCTAATGGTGACTTTAAAACAGAGTTTAATGGCTGTGATAGGAGATAACTGAGGATGGATCAACAACGTTGTAGTTAATCCACAATACTAAATATTCCAAAACTTGCATCCTGTTTGCAACAAGGCATTAAAGTAAAACTGCGAAGAAATGATGTCCCTAATACAAAGTGTTATGTTTGGAGCAACACATCGCACATCACTGAGTATCACTCGTCAACCTTTCAAGCATGGTGGTGGCTGCATCATGTTATGGGTATGCTTGTCATCGACAAGGACTAGGGAGTTTTTTTATGATTAAAAAGAAACAAAATAGAGCTAAGCGCAGGCAAGGTCCTAGATGAAAACCTGGTTGTCTGCTTTCCAACAGTCACTGGGAGACGTTAACCTTTAAGCAGGACAATAATTTAAAACACAAGGCCAAATATACACGAGTTGCATACCAAAAAGACAGTGCATGTTCCTGAGGGGCCTATTTACTGTTTTGACTTAGATCGGCTTGGAAATCTTGGGCAAGACTTGAAAATGGCTGTCTAGCGATGATCAACAACCAATTTGACAGAGCTTGATGAATTAAAAAATAATAATGTGCACAAATATTGTACAGTCCAGGCGTGCAAAGCTCTTACACTTACCCAGAAAGACTCACAGCTGTAATCACTGCCATTGACTCGGGATTGAATAGTTATCTAATCAATGTATATTCGTTTTTTTCTATAAATGTTTCACTAGTGTTAGAATTCTTCTTCGCCTTGACATATTTTGTCTAGATCGTTGACAAAAAACTGATAATTAAACCCATTTTAATCCCACTTTGTAACTCAACAAAATGTGGAAAAAGTAAAGGTGTAAATACTTTCTAAAGGCATAATTGTATAATTATGTTTAATTCTATATCAAAGATTTTACTAACATTGGTTGTCTTCAGTGCATGCCAGATTGTGCAACATGTGATCCAACAGAGAAGTCTAAATGCCTGGTGCTATAAAATGTTACCTGATGTATGACTGAGCCTGCGTTGCCCTCCCAGCTGATGCCACTGGATGCCAGCATTGTAGAGGAGCACAAGAGAGAAATCACAGAGGCCAAGCAGATTGCCCGCAAGCTCACCATGGTGGTGGTGCCCTCCGAGAAGACTGAGGACAAGGAGAGGGAGAAAGAGGAGGAGAAGAACGACAAGGTAAAGTAATCTCATGTTACACTCGCACACATTTCTACTATTTGAAATACATGTCTCCACATTTGGGTAACTGTTCCACACTAAAGCACAAGTCTACTTCCACTAAGTGTCATTCTTTAATTGCCATGATGAAGCCCAGTCTTTATAAGGCTGCCTCTGTGTGCTGCTGAAGGAAAGGGAAAAGGCTTTATTGTTGTGTGTTAACGAGGTGTCACTCAGTGTCTGTCTGAGGCAGGGCTGTGCATACCACCACCGACAGACAGACAGACAGACAGTGATTGATGGGCCAGAAGGAGGTCTGTTAGTTGAGGCTGCAGCAGCCCCCCCCCCCCCCCCCTCCCACGTTAAAAGAAACGAAGAGCAACACTGAAGGCTTTTGTGAGCCATGTTTCTAAAATAAATTCGGCCTCCAGCCCAAGATCTAGATTGTCAGATTGCATCTGTCATCTGAGTGCCCACGTCATGCTAATGCTAAATTTAGCAAATAACGGTTTCAATAGTTTCAGTGGCTTGCACAAAAAAAATCTATTTCAATATTCCAGAACATGCAGCCTGTTTGCAATAAAGAACTAAAGTAAAACTGCAAAGAAATGAACTCTGTCCTGATGTGTAATGTTTGGTGCAAATCCAACACAATACATCACTGAGTACCACTCTTTTAAACAGGGTGGTGGCTGCATCATGTTATGGGTATGCTTATGACTAGGGATTAATGATAAAAATAAATAAAGCTAAGTACAGGCAAAATCCTAGAGGAGAACCTGGTTCCGTCTGCTTTCCAACACACTGGGAGACAAATTCACAAACATCTTTCAACATTAAGCTCACAGTTTGACGTAAGTGCTTTTAGTTTTTTATAAAATAGCCTGGCCCAAAAAATTTGTGACATTGGATGAGCAGAATATCAGTTCGTCCTCTAGCTAGTTAACTCAGCCTCTCCCTGACAACACTGCCTTGTTACTATGCTGTGTCACAGTTGGTTGTGTCAGTCACACACATGAATTAAGTGCAGCATCAGGTACGTCGACAGATTTCTACAGTTCCTTGTTCCCATCCAGTGCTGCTGGAGAAAATTACGACTCATATGGCCCCCTGGGTGGCGCAGTGGTCTAAGGCACTGCATCACAGTGCTAGCTGTGCCACCAGAGATTCTGGGTTCGAGCCCAGGCTCTGTCGCAGCCGGCCGCGACCGCGAGGCCCATGGGGCGGCGCACAATTGGCCCAGCGTTGTCCGGGTTAGGGAGGGTTTGGCCGGCAGGGATATCCTTGTCTCATCGCGCACTAGCGACTCCTGTGGCGGGCTGGGCGCAGTGCACGCTGACCAGGTCGCCAGGTGTACGGTGTTTCCTCTGACACATTGGTGCGGCTGGCTTTCGGGTTGGATGTGCATTGTGTCAAGAAGCAGTGCGGTTGTGTTTTGGAGGACGCATGGCTCTCGACCTTCGCCTCTTCCGAGTCTGTACGGGAGTTGCAGCGATGAGACAAGACAGTAACCACGAAATTGGGGAGGAAAAGGGGGTAAAAATAAATAAAATATTTACGACTCATGATTTACTCACTAGGCTTTGTGTTTGAAAATCATCCGTAACCTCTTTTAATGGGCCTGCTTTGTACTTTGTCAGATCCCTCCGCTATTACTTCTAGTCATAAACCTAAGGATGTAGGAAGAGCTACTCTCAGACTAACTTCTGCTGCTGCTCCAATTGCCCTGAGCTTCACTCAAGCTCACCCACACACTCCACATCTCCCCCTCTACCCTCAGGCTCCTGATAACCAGAAGCTGGGTCTGTTGGAAGCGCTGCTGAGGATCGGAGACTGGCACCATGCCCAAAGCATTATGGACCAGATGCCCGCCTTCTACGCCACCTCTCACAAGGCCGTTGCTCTGGCGCTGTGCCAGCTGCTGCATCTGACTGTGGAGCCACTGTACCGCAGGTGCCTGCCCGCTCCCCTGGATTCACTTTGTGCTCTTTACATATTAGTGGAAGAAATGTACACATTCACCTAAATACAACACGACATGTCAGTGTCCATACATACACAGCCAGCCAAAATAATACAAACTCTGATACCCGCCTTTCATTTAATTGTAGGCACACACACACACACAACAACAGTCGCATGCAGAACCACCTAGTGTTAACACTAGAGCAGTGGAGGCTTTATGTTGCTGTTTGTAGTATGCCCTGTCTCACCTGTGTTTCCCTTTGCAGAGCCGGGGTCCCCAAAGGGGCCAAGGGATGTTTGATGAGGCCCCTGAGGAACAAGCGGGCCCCCAGGCCTGCCGAGAGCTTTGAGGACCTGCGCAGGGACGTGTTCAGCATGCTCTGCTACCTGGGGCCGCACCTCTCCCATGACCCCATCCTTTTTGCCAAGATAGTACGCCTGGGCAAGGGCTTTATGAAAGAGGTACAGGCCCTAAAGTCAATTGATGCTTTATTGATCACCAAAGGAAAATGTATTGGCATACCCTCCTACCCTGGCTTCATCGCACTAATGGTCCTCGTGTTCTCTTTTGTTCCTCCAGTACCAAAGTGAGGGTAGAAATGACAACGTCAAGGACAAAATGGTGAGTTGTCAAAGTAGTGTCTTGAACAGTTTTGTTGTATTAATCAGCAAGAGGAATGCACAGAGAATAAATTCAGGTGTACAGGTGTAGACTTTACCATGGAATGCTTGCTTTCAAGCCCTTCCCAACGATGCAGAGTTAAAAATATATTAAATAAATAAATGGTAGCACAAGGAATAAAATACACAACAATGGAGCTATATGCAATGAGTACCAGATCATTGTGTAGGATTACGAGGTATTTAAGGTGTTAGGTTCTGAACAAACTCAAACGGACGACTGGAAAAGCGCAAAGTATATTCACCCACTGGGTCATACCGCTGCAAAGACAAGGTATGATTACACAAGCACATATATTTATAACCTCCTCATAGGTGGGGTCAACTCCTTACACATCTAGACAGCCAATACATCTCTGTTGCTAGGCAGGAACTTATTTGTTTCCTCTCACTGGCGTAGTCATGGCCCTGCCTGATGCTAGAACCTTTGTGGAAGTTTGTGTGTGCGATTTGATTGTTGTGGTGGGCCCCTCTGGCCCCTCACCCAGAGGTTTCATCTCACTTCATCTGTTGACTTGACCTCAAGCCGAATTCCTCGCTCCTCCCTAGTTCCACAGCTGGCCTGCCTTATCAGAGATGAACTATTTCCCTTCGCCTCCCTCTTTAGAAACATGAAACAGAATATGAACTTTCTGGACTTCCCATTATCTCACTCAGGGACTTGCTGTATGAGAAGTTACTATCTACCCTTCATTGACCCCAACATATACATTCCTTATACATGTAAAGTAATCAATAAGTTAGTGTGGTAACATGAATAACTATATTTCAGGCTAGAATCCAACAAAGGTAAATATGTACATGAAGGAAGTAGGGTTCTTCCCGACCCACAAAAAATATTGGCCAACCGAGAGTGGTCTGATCTTTCTACTAATCGATAGAAATTAAGACGTGTGTTTTTCCTTATATAGACTTAACCTATGTTTTGAATAAAATCAACAATATGTAGCCCACTGAGCTTGTATGATGCTTTAACCACTGCGACGCACACAAATTACTAAAGACTGAGCCAGAGATCAATATAGCCTAACCAGAAGAGGGAACCCTTTTCCAGAGCCCTCCACCCCCTCCTCCCGCTGCTGCTGGCCTTAGTTATACTCCTGAAGTTGCCGGTAAAAGGCTACACCAGCGGTCCGCAACCTTTTCCATTTGGAGTGCCAAGTTATCGTAACTTCTCTACTGATCTGCGTACCAGTTATGCTTTTCATATGCACATTTTCGTGGAACAGTTTCATTTCATTTATAATAATGTATCTCAAAATCTGTCGTGATTAATCAATTCTAAATTAAAATTATACAAATCTAAAAGTAACTTTTATTGCCATTACCAAAATGCAAAAATAGCCTACTTAAAGCTAACAAATAAAAACATTGCAGCCCGCAGGTAGAAAATATCCTTTAAATCACATTGGCTACTATTGCCTGTCTGCAAGGAAGTTGAAACATTGTATCAACTATTAACTTGGGCCCTCTGTTTCCCATGCCAGTGAGCTCTGGACAGATCGACAAAATGGTAGGCTATTTGCGCAAGGGATAAGAAGTCAGAAAATAGGCCTACCTGATATACGTTTATCCCCCCCCTTTCATGCCGTGTGGTTATCGAATGGGAGAGAACTGGAAAGATTTTTTACATAGGCTATGTTGAGGAACTATTTTCTTTCTCAATGGCTGTAATAACAGACTTTGTTAATTGCTGTTTGAGTTGAAGAAAATAATATTTGAGAAACGCCACAGTGATGGTGAGTTAAGACAATAAGAAATGGTATCAGATCCCCAAATTGGCACATTTTATAGGCCTACATTTTTCACGCAGGCCAGGTAGCCTACTTCTATGTGTAATCAGGTGCGTGTCCTTACTCAAGGTTGACAGTAGCGCTCCAAACAAGTGTAGCCTAGGTTGTGTGCTCTGCAAACAATGTGTCCACTCCTACAATGACAACAGTAAGACTGTAGTTACATGTATACATACATGCATACTAGAGGTCGACCGATTTAATCGGAATGGCCGATTTTAATTAGGGCCGTTTTCATAACAATCGGTAATTGGTATTTTTGGCCGCCGAATAATATTATATATATATATATATTTTTTTACCCTTTATTTAACTAGGCAAGTCAGTTAAGAACACATTCTTATTTTCAATGACGGCCTAGGAACGGTGGGTTAACTGCCTTGTTCAGGGGCAGAACGACAGGTTTTTACCTTGTCAGCTTGGGGATGCAACCTTACGTTAACTAGCCCAACGCTCTAACCACCTGCTTTACGTTGCCAAGGTAAGTTGCTAGCTAGCATTAAACTTATCTTATAAAAAAACAATCAATCAATTATAAACACTAGTTAACTACACATGGTTGATGATATTACTAGTTTATCTAGCCTGTCCTGCTTTGCATATAATCGATGTGGTGCGCATTCGCGAAAAAGGACTGTCTTTGCTCCGACGTGTACCTAACCATAAACATCAATGTCTTTCTTAAAATCAATACACAGGTATATATTTTTAAACCTGCATATTTAGTTAATATTGCCTGCTAACATGAATTTCTTTTAACTAGGGAAAATGTGTCACTTCTCTTGCAAACAGAGTCAGGGCATATGCAGCAGTTTGGGCCGCCTGGCTTGTTGCGAACTGTGAAGAGTATTTCTTCCTAACAAAGACAGCAGACTTCGCCAAACGGGCATGATTAAAAAAAAGCACAATAGTTGCACGACTATACCTAACCATAAACATCAATGCCTTTCTTAAAATCAATACACAGAACTATATATTTTTAAACCTGCATATTTAGCTAAAAGAAATCCAGGTTAGCAGGCAATATTAACCAGGTGAAATTGTGTCAGTTCTCTTGCGTTCGTTGCACGCAGAATCAGGGTATACAGAATCTGGCTCGTTGCGAACTAATTTGCCAGAATTTTACAGAACTATGAAATAACATTGTAGGTTGTGCGATGTAACAGGAATATTTAGACTTATGGATGCCACCCGTTAGATAAAATACGGAACGGTTCCGTATGTCACTGAAAGAATGTTTTCAAGATGATAGGTCATTAATATGGTCAAATCCGGAAACTAAGGTTTATTATATTATAGTTAAGTCTATGATTTGATATTTGATAGAGCAGTCTGACTGAGCGGTGGTAGGCAGCAGCAGGCTCGTAATAGTCAAAGGTATATGGTTTAGAGAGAAATAGTCGACGCATCATAATTCCTGTAATAACTTGCGGCTGAACTTGAAAGGGGTTCCTTCGTTATTTTACCGTTCATGTCTTCCATAGAGAATGTCTTCATCTACTTCAAATAAGGTCTGTGTTTTGTGCTTAACCGACTCGGCGTTTTGATACCCGTGTAAATCTCACTAGGTAACGTTTGTCAACATATTTTCATAAATCCACTCTACAAAAAAATGTATCTTCACTTATATTGATCAGAGTTATATCCTATGGATATCTACACAGTTATAAAATTGTCAAGGTGGTGTAAGCCTAAACCAAACACAGACCTTATTTTAAGTTAATCTAAAAATATCCTATGGAATAAATGTAGGAACCGCTTTTCAGATTTTGCTAGAAGGTGTCAAGGTAGTCAATTCTTACCATGCCCATTATTAAAATAGGATTTCCTGCATATAGAAATTAGTTTGTTTTTTCAGCATTCATCACAGGTAACTTAAACTCTATTTTTATTATTCAAACAGTTGAATATTTGTCTCCTAAGCAGACTCTTCAGTATCGTTGTCACTTCAGAGCGGTGTATGTATGTATGTATGTATGTGTATATGTATGTGTGTGTGTGTGTGTGTGTGTGTGTGTGTGTGTGTGTGTGTGTGTGTGTGTATATGTATATGTGTGCAAAAATAAATCATTCATAATAATAATCGGCCGATTAATCTGTATCGGCTTTATGGGTCCTCCAAGCACCGGTATCGGCCTTTTGGGCCCGCCAATAATCCGTATCGGCGTTGAAAAATCATAATCGGTCGACCTCTAATACATACATACCGTGAGCGGGAAAAAGTATTTGATCCCCTGCTGATTTTGTACATTTGCCCACTGCCAAATAAATGATCAGTCAAAAGTTTTAATGGTAGGTTTATTTGAACAGTGAGACAGAATAACGACAAACAAATCCAGAAAAACGCATGTCAAAAATGTTATAAAATGATTTGCATTTTTATGAGGGAAATAAGTGTGTGTGTGTGTGTGTGTGTGTGTGTGTGTGTGTGTGTGTGTGTGCGCGCGCGCGCACACAGTTGAAGTCGGAAGTTTACATACACCTTAGCCAAATGCATTTAAACTCAGTTTTTCACAATTCCTGACATTTTAATCCTAGTAAAAATACCCTGTCTTGGGTCAGTTAGGAATAATAGTAGAGAGAATGATTTATTTAAGCTTTTATTTTCATCACTTTCATCACATTCCCAGTGGGTCAGAAGTTTACATACACTCAATTAGTATTTGGTAGCATTGACTTTTAAATTGTTTAACTTGTGTCAAATGTTTCGGGTAGCCTTCCACAAGCTTCCCACAATAAGTTGGGGAATTTTGGCCCATTCCTCCTGACAGAGCTGCTGTAACTGAGTCAGGTTTGTAGGTCTCCTTTGCTCGCACTTTTACAGTTCTGCCCACAAATGTTCTATAGGATTGAGGTCAGGGCTTTGTGATGGCCACTCCAATACCTTGACTTTGTTGTCCTTAAGCCGTTTTGCCACAACTTTGGAAGTATGCTTGGGGTCATGGTCTATTTTGTAAGACCCATTCGCAACCAAGCTTTAACTTCCTGACTGATGTCTTGAGATGTTGCTTCAATGTAACTACATAATTTTCTTTCCTCATGATGCCATCTATTTTGTTAAGTGCACCAGACCCTCCTGCAGTAAAGCACCCCCACAACATGATGCTGCCACCCCCGTGCTTCACAGTTGGGATGGTGTTCTTCGGCTTGCAAGCCTCCCCCTTTTTCCTCCAAACATAGCGATGGTCATTATGGCCAAACAGTTCTGTTTTTGTTTCATCAGACCAGAGGGCATTTCTCCAAAAAGTATGATCTTTGTCCCCATGTGCAGTTGCAAACCGTATGGCTTTTTTATGGCGGTTTTGGAGCAGTGGCTTTTTCCTTGCTGAGCGGCCTTTCAGGATATGTCGATATTGGACTCGTTTTACTGTGGATATAGATACTTTTGTACCTGTTTCCTCCAGCATCTTCACAAGGTCCTTTGCTGTTGTTCTGGGATTGATTTGCACTTTTCGCACCAAAGTACGTTCATCTCTAGGAGACAACGTGTCTCCTTCCTGAGCGGTATGACGGCTACGTGGTCCCATGGTGTTTATGCTTGCGTACTATTGTTTGTACAGGTGAACGTGGTACCTTCAGGCGTTTGTAAAATGCTCCCAAGGATGACTTGTGGAGGTCTACAATTTATTTTATGAGGTCTCGGCTGATTTCTTTTGATTTTCCCATGATGTCAAGCAAAGAGACACTGAGTTTGAAGGTAGGCCTTGAAATACATCTACAGATACACCTCCAATTGACTCAAATGATGTCAATTAGCCTATCAGAAGCTTCTAAATCCATTACATCATTTTCTGGATTTTCCAATCTGTTTAAATGCACAGTCATCTTAGTGTATGTAAACTTCTGACCCACTGGAATTGTGATACAGTGAAGTATAAGTGAAATAATCTGTATGTAAACAATTGTTGGAAAAATGACTAGCACAAAGTAGATGTTAAACTATAGTTTTGGCAAGTCGGTTAGGACAAGAAATTTGTGGAGTGGTTGAAAAATGAGTTTTAATGACTCCAACGTAAGTGTATGTAAACTTCCGACTTCAACTATATATATATATATATATATAGCTCAAAACAATAAAGGCAACACTAAAATAACACATCCTAGATCTGAATGAATGAAATAATCTTATTAATTACTTTTTTCTTTACATAGTTGAATGTGCTGACAACAAAAATCACACAAAAATAATCAATGGAAATCCAATTTATCAACCCATGGAGGTCTGGATTTGGAGTCACACTCAAAATTAAAGTGGAAAACCACACTACAGGCTGATCCAACTTTGATGTAATGTCCTTAAAACAAGTCAAAATGAGGCTCAGTAGTGTGTGTGGCCTCCACGTGCCTGTATGACCTCCCTACAACGCCTGGGCATGCTCCTGATGAGGTGGCAGATGGTCTCCTGAGGGATCTCCTCCCAGACCTGGACTAAAGCATCCGCCAACTCCTGGACAGTCTGTGGTGCAACGTGTCGTTGGTGGATGGAGCGAGACATGATGTCCCAGATGTGCTCAATTGGATTCAGGTCTGGGGAACGGGCGGGCCAGTCCATAGCATCAATGCCTTCCTCTTGCAGGAACTGCTGACACACTCCAGCCACATGAGGTCTAGCATTGTCTTGCATCAGGAGGAACCCAGGGCCAACCGCACCAGCATATGGTCTCACAAGGGGTCTGAGGATCTCATCTCGGTACCTAATGGCAGTCAGGCTACCTCTGGCGAGCACATGGAGGGCTGTGCGGCCCCCCAAAGAAATGCCACCCCACACCATGACTGAACCACCGCCAAACCGGTCATGTTGGAGGATGTTGCAGGCAGCAGAGCGTTCTCCACGGCGTCTCCAGACTGTCACGTCTGTCACATGTGCTCAGTGTGAACCTGCTTTCATCTGTGAAGAGCACAGAGCGCCAGTGGCGAATTTGCCAATCTTGGTGTTCTCTGGCAAATGCCAAACGTCCTGCACGGTGTTGGGCTGTAAGCACAACCCCCACCTGTGGACGTCGGGCCCTCATACCACCCTCATGGAGTCTGTTTCTGACCGTTTGAGCAGACACATGCACATTTGTGGCCTGCTGGAGGTCATTTTGCAGGGCTCTGGCAGTGCTCCTCCTGCTCCTCCTTGCACAAAGGCGGAGGTAGCGGTCCTGCTGCTGGGTTGTTGCCCTCCTACGGCCTCCTCCACGTCTCCTGATGTACTGGCCTGTCTCCTGGTAGCGCCTCCATGCTCTGGACACTACGCTAACAGACACAGCAAACCTTCTTGCCACAGCTCGCATTGATGTGCCATCCTGGATGAGCTGCACTACCTGAGCCACTTGTGTGGGTTGTAGACTCCGTCTCATGCTACCACTAGAGTGAAAGCACCGCCAGCATTCAAAAGTGACCAAAACATCAGCCAGGAAGCATAGGAACTGAGAAGTTGTCTGTGGTTACCACCTGCAGAACCACTCCTTTATTGGGGGTGTCTTGATAATTGCCTATAATTTCCACCTGTTGTCTATTCCATTTGCACAACAGCATGTGAAATTTATTGTCAATCAGTGTTGCTTCCTAAGTGGACAGTTTGATTTCACAGAAGTGTGATTGACTTGGAGTTACATTGTGTTGTTTAAGTGTTCCCTTTATTTCTTTGAGCAGTATATATATATATATATATATATATATATATATATATATATATATATATATATATATATATATATATATATATATATATATATTTTTTTTTTTTAAATTTAAATTACTGTAAGAGAAATTACCGTAACCAGACAAACATTGTAGATGAGAAATTATGGGAATTAACGATAGGCTGCAGGGATGGTGTGCGATTAGTCCACTCAGATAGGCGTGAATCAGACAGGTCTCGTGTGACATACATTTTTTTATTTGATATTTGCCACTGCTCGACTAAAGAAAATCTGTCGACCAACAGCCTATTAAACAAACAATCATCCAGTCGACTAAATGTGGTCAGCCCGAGAAGGAAGGCAGGATAAAGTGACTAGGAATCAGGATTAGGGATGCACATTTCGGCTAGGCTACTTTGAAGCAAGGTAAGACAATCTTCATTATTTGAAGTGAAGTAAAACATTCAGGTATTCAGCAATTATACTACCTCAATCTCACTTTGTTAAGTGGTTGGTGAAGCGCTGATGGCCTGCCTACCTTTTTTTGACTATAGTTTATGCACTCGATTGTTGAATGGGAGACACGCTTTAATTACGAGTTGAGATTGAGCAATAAAAATAGTAGCTCTTTATTCGGTAATGCGATTGCATTTAGAATTGTTATTTGTTGCTTACTGACTTGGTTTATAAAAGCACATGTTTCACTGCAGTAACAGATTTGAGGAATTGTTCTTGCACTGTCTGACAGGTGATAGGCCACTCGCACCTCAAACTAGGCTCTGTATTTTATGTGCGTGTGATAAAAAAGATGCATGACGAGTAACAAATACACACGAGACAATTTAATTCCACTAAATTATGCAAATGAATCTATAGATTGATAATCATGACCGGTCAAATGTATTTTCAGCAGCTAACCGATTTCACGCTTAACCGTTAACATCCCTAATCAGGATAGATGATGATGAGTAAAATAAAGAACAGCTTAGCAGCTTTGTGTGAGAGCGTGCGCGTGTTTGTAGTGGATGTGTGTGGGTTTTGTGTGAGTGTGCACAGAGCAGTGCAAGATCGGGTCAGTCCAGGTAACCATTTCACAAAACATTTATCAGTCTTATGGCTATTTAGCAGTCTTATGGCTTGAAGGTAGAAGCTGTCTCGGAGCCTGTTGATCCAAGCGCCGATGCTCCAGTACCGTTTGCCAGACGTGGCTTGGGTTGCTGGAGTCTTGGGCAATTATTTGGGGCATCCTCTGACACCACCTGATATAGAGGTCCTGGATGGCACTGAGCTTGGTCTCCGTGATATACTGAGCTGTCTGCACCACTCTCTGTAGAGCTTTGCGGTCGAGTGCGGTGCATTTTCCATTACAAGCTGTGACGCAGCCAGTCAAGATTCTCTCTGGTGCAGTTGTATTTTTTGCCTCCTGAGGGGAGAGGCGATCTTTGACCATATAATTGTGTAAGTATTCACTCACTGTGGTCTGTACTCTGGTGGTTGATGTGCTCCTGTTCCCTCCTAGGACACATTGCTAAGTTGTTTCCTGAGCATTGCAGACCAGGTGCTGCTGCCCTCGCTCTCTCTCATGGAGTGTAACGCCTGCATGTCAGAGGAGCTCTGGGGCCTCTTCAAACTCTTCCCCTACCAGCACAGGTGAGACACACACACACACACACACACACACACACACACACACACAAAGTCATAGTGGTGTCCTTTTCGATTCGAACTGACATGTTTGGCCATCCATTTTGAATCCATCCAATGGAGATGGCAAACAAGTTTATACAACTTGTTCTATTCTCCGACCCTGTTGTGTTCTGTTGGTATTTCAAGGTCCTAATTCCAGGCTGGTCCTGGTGTATGTATTATTAAATATGTCACTGTTAACCCACCCACCTGTGTACTACCTGTGGTCATCAGGTACCGGCTATACGGCCAGTGGAAGAATGAGACTTACACAAGCCACCCACTTCTGGTCAAGGTCAAAGCTCAGACTGTGGACAGAGCCAAATACATCATGAAGTAAGTCACGTTGCCTCGCAGACCTGGAATTTCTTGATTTTAGGGGCAAGGCCATTTGCCTGTCAAGAGGTGCCCAATCTGACAGGGCACGAAGGCCATCAACCAAAATTGTCAATTTAAATTGATTTGAAAACCAAAAAACAGTAGCTCTTCTGTTAAGAAAACAACACGATTAGCCTACATGTCAAAGTGTAGGTGATAGACTATGCGTATTTGCTACAGCCTCTAGATGCTGACATGAGGTTGGCACCGGAAAATGTAACCTTTCTTTAATGAGACTTTTAATTATACAGTGCATTTGGAAAGTATTAAGACCCTTTGACTTTTTCCATGTTTTGTTACGTTAGTCTTATTCTAAAATTGATTAAACCTACACACAATTCCCCATAATGACAAAGCAAAAACAGTTTAAAAAAATAAATCATTTTTGCTAATTTATTAAAAAAACAAATGACATTTGTCTCACCACCTGGATTCGGTCTTATGTAGCAAAATGTGAAATGGTATTTTTTTACGTTGGATAAAAGTAGACTCAGAGCTACAAAATGGTATATCATACACTGTGTTTGAGGAACAATGGGAAAGTAATTCTGCTTTGAAAGTTGATTAACTTGTAAACTCACTTTGAGAAAATCGCCTTTGAATGAGTTGGTATCTTGTGAAGAGCTCTTTGTCTACACCCATTCAGCATCATTCACAGTTTCTTAAGCTTTAGCCCCACCCATCTTGTTTCGCTCTCAGAGCGCACACTTGACGCTCTGACGATGATTTGTTTACCTCTGGATAACATGAAAACAGCCTAACCAGCTCTGCTGGTAACAATTTCATTACGCTTTTTTGCAGACGTTTACTGACACCAGCCACGTACACACATCGCATAATGTTAGCTAACGGGCCAGCCAGCTAATGTTAGCTAGTTAAACAACAATGAACAAAGTGCCAACAATGCCTAACATTCAGCTCGAACTAGAAAAGCAAACAGCTCTGGGAAACGAAGAATAACGTCCACTAGGGAGCCAGCCAGCTAACGTTAGCTAGCTAGTTAACAGTACACTTTAGCTTAAGACATAGCTAGCTAGCTAACAGTACACTTTCGCTTGAAATGAAACCACTTTCTAGCAAAATTAGAAACATGTAATATCTGAAAATGTAGCTAGATCTTACCTGTATACATCATCATGCATGATGGATGCTTCTCCCTGTCAGGAATGCCATACCACGGTTGCTCTTAGTTTGAAGATGTAATCCGGAGACGTGTGTTTTCTCCATTTCTTTAGCTATCATACTCTAATTCCACTGATTTCAAAACTTGATCCTCCAGAAAGTGGAGAGCAACACTTATGCAGCTCCACTACACGATCATTTTTTAGTCCCAATAGTCAAAGGTATATGAAATACAAATCGTATAGAGAGAAATAGTCCTATAATTCCTATAATAACTACAACCTAAAACTTCTTACCTGGGAATATTGAAGACTCATGTTAAAAGGAACCACCAGCTTTCATATGTTCCCATGTTCTGAGCAAGGCACTTAAACGTTAGCTTTCTTACATGGCACATATTGCACTTTTACTTTCTTCTCCAACACTTTGTTTTTGCATTATTTAAACCAAATTGAACATGTTTCATTATTTATTTGAGGCTAAATTGATTTTATTTATGTATTATATTAAGTTAAAATAAGTGTTCATTCAGTATTGTTGTAATTGACATTATTACACACACAAAAAAATATAGGCCGATTAATCGGTATCGGCTTTTTTGGCCCTCCAATAATCGGTATCGGCGTTAAAAAATAATAATCATAATCGGTCGACCTCTAGCTGTCATGACTTGAATTTGATATTCATCTGAAGACTTATCTAATTAACTGTTTAATTGTTACGCGATTTAAATTAATCGAACCACTCATTAGAATCTGCGAGCGGTTCTTTTAAGGAGTTACCATCTCCCGAATTATACTCTAAAAGGTCTTTACCAATGTCATCTATAAAGAGTCAACTTATTAATCATAACCTCGTATCATATCATTCAGTACTACTCAAATTAGGTTATTTATTTACTAGCTAATTAAATGGGAACACAGGATAAACATACACACACTGCACCAGTAATACGCCGAAAACAGGTCCCTAGCGAAAGACGGCAACATGGATGCTTGTTAAAGAAGCCTTGGAGAGAGAGGGACAGAGACACTTAACATTGCCACATTCAGAAACTACTCTCACCTACAATAACCATGTACATTGAACATGAACCACCGCCTGCTTTGAGCAAGAAATCATGAATGTATTTACGTGAAATGCCTGGGTTCGCCGGGAACTCTCAGTGAACAGGGCAGCCTTGGAAAGGGTGTTGGGCCTTTTCGCGGCACGCTTGTAAGGCTTTGATTGTCCGAAATGGTTCCAACAAGTCTTCTACTGTTGTCCTTCTTCTTAGTTCTCTGGTATCCGGTGACTTGTCGTGTAGTCCTGAACAGAACTACAGAGTTGTCCTTCCATTCGCTCTTGAAGATACTACTTTGAAGGTAGGCTAGCCAGCCTTATCAGTGGTTCCCCAGTGGGGTGATGAGAATAGCGTAATATGATGGTTTGAGTAGAGTAACAGGATGGTCCTCCTTCAATTCGAAGGTACTTTACTTAGAACAGCTAATCAGCTCTACCAGTGATTGTCCGGGAGGTGATTTTATCAAACCATTTTAAACGTGTAGCTGCTGCTTCATGCCTTTTCTGGTTAAATGTGTTTTTTTTCCCCCCTTTACCTATCATTTATACCTTTTGCTCCAAAGGGGCTGTTCCGGCAGGCTGGCACGCACCCTGACCTCACTCCAGGGCGGTGATTACTCACTGTGCAAAGTTATAAAAAACAATTATCTCTTCTAAAATCACATCCCTCTCAAGAAAAACACTCATTTTTCATATTACATGCACAACCCATAGTGTGGAAACTTCAGCTATGTTGTGTGTGTACTCCCCAAGTTACAGTATTTCCTTTTATAAAATGTTTAATGACATTAGTGTTCTATAGATCGCCTCCACCATACCCCACGTTCTACGTTCAAAATAGTGTTCCTGTATTCACTTTTGAAGGTGTTACTTTCAGCGGGAAAATATCTGAGACAAAGCACACAACTTTTAGTGAATTTGGAGAGCTCCAGCCTGGATCTTCTCCCTTGATTTACCACAGGACGCGGGTGTCAATCCCCACTAGTTATTTCCTCCCCCCCCCCCCCATGGGTGAAAGGGGGTCTGATTGAAGTTATTCGTTGCAAATCTGATCTGACCTATTTGGATTTCGCAGTCAGTCATGACACTGCATAATGAAACAATCCCTTGTAAGCTAGTGTTTTGAGGGTGGACTGACTTATTTAATAGACTGGTTTTACTCAAAACAACTTTCCATCAAAGCTGGGTGAGAGCGTGAGCATGGCTCATGTCATGCAGGTGCCTATACCGGACAGTTTTATAATCTGTAGCTGATTAGTATGCTGTTGCATCAAAAATGTATTTTACCATCTGCAATGTTTGAATTTCCAACTTTTTTTACTGAACAAGTAATTACGTTATTACCACCAACCAGCAGTCTAAAAGTGGGAGCATTGAGACACCGTGTATAGCTTTTGTGCAATGTTAGGCATAACATGAGAAAATTATGACCAAATGGACCTACCAATAAACATTTATCGATTAGTTAATGCGTAGTTAACATGCCCTGGCACCACAGAAAGCCTATAATCGATTTGATAGGCATGCAGCCGCATAGACATGCTGCAATTTCAGCCACATTGACCGCGATCGTTAGTCTATACTTTGAGTGGCTGTCTGGCTTACTCATTCGATTTTATTTTAGGGAGGGGTGCCCGATCTCTGTCCTTGCGGGGGGGCTCCAGAGAAACTGCATCACGCCAGTGGTGATGGGCATTGGCTAATAAGAATTGAGAGAGCCATGTGAGTGAGAGGTGCTTTGTACCATGGTGATTGGCAGCTGAGCGTAGGGAATTCTAATTATTATATTCAGCCCAGGGGCATTGCGCCCACACACATTGGAGGCCTGTTGCTACGCCTCCCCAACGTATCGCCTTACCAGTTAGATATAGTGCCCGTTGTTTTATCCATCGTGTGGTTGTGGCACTTAGTCACATTTTATACACCCACTACTCGTATTTTCCTTTTTATAGACTTTTCAGGCATCTAACAGAATTCAATCATCCAACCCTTGCCCCTTGGGTACACTGTAGCAGCATCTCTATAGAAATGCACCCCCAAAGCCAGTCAGTGGTTTACATACATTTCTCTAGGAGATAAACTCAAGGTTACTGTGTCCATTGAATTCTTTATGGATATCAGTGGTTGGTATGGAAACATGTAGAAAAAAAGACGTGGGTGCTGAGAAGCACTAACATGCAGCCCTGGTTACCATAGTAATTATTTTGGTTGGCACAGATCTAGGAATGTTCTGCAACTTTCATGGCTTTATTTGATACAAGTGCTAACATCTACTAATGGCATGCGCACCCAATGGGCCAGGAATATTTCATTTATCCAGCTCTCAACAAAATGCTCACTCGCACTGCCATAAAGACACACACACACACACACACACACACACACACACACACACACACACACACACACAGACAATAGCAGACGTGGGCTGGTGTGGGTGCCTACTTTGGAAAGGGCCTCAGGCTTGTTTTATTTCTGAACCACTGGGCTTTGTGGGGTCAGCGCTGAAGTACAGCCTCACTACTGCACATGATACACAAAGACTGCATGTTTTCTAGATTCACAATGTCTTACTTCTATAATAGTTGGTGCCAAAAAAATATATATTTTAGCACAGTGAAAATGCTGCACACAATTATCTCATAAGAGGAACTGTCTTCATTCTATGTAGAATGATCAGCACATGATCAGCACTGGCTGTATAACGTTTACAGTGTATTTTAATTGGGCTTGATTATGTTAATAATGGGGCCATCCAGGATTTGAAACACAAGGTCACCCAGTCACATGTTTTGATCAACAGCTGAGAGATGCCAATTCCGGATTGACCTTTTTTAAAGAGCAACTCAACAAACAAAAAAAGTATTTAGTTGAGAACGACCTATGTGGCATCGATATTAGTCAAATATTTTTTCCAATGGTAAAATTGTCTAAAAAGTGTAAGTAGGATAATTTGGGTCCTAAGTTCAGTATATTCCAAAACAGTTTTGTGAGATTTGTGTAACTGAGGTCTTCACAGTTTATGTAAGGGTTGAGTTTGGATTACATTCATGCCCACTTGCCCATTGTAATGCCTCAGGATGTAACAGTTCACCAAACCCACGGTTTGGTACATATTGCTGTTTTGCTGTCACAGTTCAGGTACAGCGAGAAAATGAAATGCCAGTTATTTTTTGTTTAAGAAAATCCAAAGTGTTGGTATTCCTGGTTCTCTATCATGAGTCATATAATGACTGATGGGATCGCAATCAGGAATAACAAAACTTTGTATTTTCTTAAATGAAAACACATGATTGCTCATCAACACAAAAATAAAGTACAATATGCGTGTAAAATATGTAAACATGGCTCAGACATTGTTTAGGTCTATGCTGTTTTCTTACAAAGAGAAAAATATGCGTGTGTGTGTGTGTGTGGCACTCTGGGGCTGTGTCAATGTTAAGTAACTCTGTAGCCCTGGCGGTTCATCCATCTGTAGTAAGCGCAACTCATGGTGCATTGGCCAATTCATTGTGAGAGGGCGAAGTTCATAACGTGGCTCGAGCACTTTCACGTGGTGCTTAAACTCCCCATTCTCAACCACCGAGAATGGGCACATATCCACAGCTATAAACATACCTATCGCTCTTGTAATTTCTTTGGCTCTGTCAGAATCAGCTGCGAAGGGGTGCTTGAATACAGAGGGGAGCCGGTTTTTTAAAAATCATTATTTCTTGCGTTTCCGTCTTGATCTGGTGGTAGGAATACTGGGGTGACGTCGGCGTAAATGTGTCAACATGTTTGAGGTGTTGGCAGCTGCATACTGTAGGCTATTCTCTTGAGCAGTGGAGACATACTCTCTCTGGTCATCGCCGTTGTAGTCTTCTGGGAAACCAAAATGTTCCCAAACTGGAGATTTAAACGATAATGGAGAATCCTCCAGGTTTATCGACCCCGCCACTGGCCATCGTACAGAACTACTTCCCGGCTGCTTGTTTACATAAGACATAAAACTTATACAACTGGTAGGTCTAATCCTGAATGCCGATTGGTTAAAACCGCATTCCAGCTGGTGTCTATTCCACAAGTTACCACCAGCTAAATCTATGATGTTAAAATGCCTGTTTACTCTGTTCCATCTGATTGCGCAATCCACTGTCTCATCAGCCAGGCAATTTATAAACTTGATTTCCACTATAAAAAGCATCAAGACATTATCTCACAATTTCTTTTCAACTAAGATTTAGTTTTCTTCAATGGAGATTTAATAAACCTTACGGTCTGTCTCGCTGACATTTGCAACGCTGTTTCAATATTTAAATTCGGGCTCCAGCTGTCCCATAGTGATGGACACGCGGGCAGCGTTTCTCAACCAGTCGAAATCATGAATCGGCAGGCATTTTTATGGATATACACAGAAATGTCCTTTTGAAAAAAGTTACAAAACGAAGTGAGGCTAGTTTACATTCTTTCCAGCTTCGGTTTGAAGTGATTGTGTTAGCTGTGTTGTTGGCTAGCTCCTCTGAACAACAGTGTCCTGAGGAGTAAGCACATTTTCTATGCCAGGTGAAATCATGCCTCATTAACTCATTGTTATGGATGCATCCAAATGATTGTCACTAGAAAACAGCTTAACAAATGCAGCTACTGTTGTTATTCTGGCTGCACTGTTTGACGTGACTGTAAGATAGCCGTAGTTGGCTGGCTAGCAAGCAAGGGAAAAGAACATTGCCAGCCAGTATGGCAATGGAATATTTAGAACATCCCAAAAAAACACTGAACGACTTGGTCACGTCTCTGGCAACCGAACCGTTAGAACGAACGACCAGTCTGCTTGGGTAGCAACCCTAGATTTCTGTCTGGACTATATCTTGTGGAAGGATGAAATAAATTAATCAAAATAATGTTTTTAATGAAAATATGTCAATCTTTATTTGAATATGTTGGTAACCTGTTGTATAAAAGTGATAATGCCCTCGAGGCCGGTGTTTGGAGGATATATTGGCACGGTTTGCCGGCCCTCGACTTTTGTCTCGGGCCTAACACCCATGCCAATATATCCTCCAAACACCGACTTCTCTGGCATTATTACTTAAGTAACACCCACATCGAACCACACCCACAAGCATCCAAATCTTGTTTTTCATAATGAGCAGCAGAAATAAACATGCGAATCGGTGCATTCAGCCCCCCCCCCCCCCCTTTAAAACAATGGCACTTCATGCTAGCTAGTAAATCATACGGCATGTGAAAAGCAGTAAATGATATATACGGTAGCATATATTACAGTACCAGTCAAAAGTTTGGACACACCTACTCATTCAAGGGTTTTTCTTTATTTTTACTATTTTCTACATTGTATATTAATAGTGAAGACATTAAAACTATGAATTAACACACATGGAATTGTGTAGTAACCAAAAAAGTGTTAAACAAATCTAAATATACACTGCTCAAAAAAATAAAGGGAGCACTTAAACAACACAATGTAACTCCAAGTCAATCACACTTCTGTGAAATCAAACTGTCCACTTAGGAAGCAACACTGATTGACAATACATTTCACATGCTGTTGTGCAAATGGAATAGACAACAGGTGGAAATTATAGGCAATTAGCAAGACACCCCCAATAAAGCAGTGGTTCTGCAGTGGTGACCACAGACCACTTCTCAGTTCCTATGCTTCCTGGCTGATGTTTTGGTCACTTTTGAATGCTGGCAGTGCTTTCACTCTAGTGGTAGCATGAGACGGAGTCTACAACCCACACAAGTGGCCCAGGTAGTGCAGCTCATCCAGGATGGCACATCAATGCGAGCTGTGGCAAGAAGGTTTGCTGTGTCTGTCAGCGTAGTGTCCAGAGCATCAGGAGACGTGGAGGAGGCCGTAGGAGGGCAACAACCCAGCAACAGGACCGCTACCTCCGCCTTTGTGCAAGGAGGAGCAGGAGGAGCACTGCCAGAGCCCTGCAAAATGACCTCCAGCAGGCCACACATGTGCATGTGTCTGCTCAAACGGTCAGAAACAGACTCCATGAGGGTGGTATGAGGGCCCGACGTCCACAGGTGCGGGTTGTGCTTACAGCCCAACACCGTGCAGGACGTTTGGCATTTGCCAGAATAATCCAAGATTGTCAAATTCGCCACTGGCGCCTTGTGCTCTTCACAGATGAAGCAGGTTCACACTGAGCACGTGACAGACGTGACAGAGTGGAGACGCCGTGGAGAACGTTCTGCTGCCTGCAACATCCTCCAGCATGACCGGTTTGGCGGTGGGTCAGTCATGGTGTGGGGTGGCATTTCTTTGGGGGGCCGCACAGCCCTCCATGTGCTCGCCAGAGGTAGCCTGACTGCCATTAGGTACCGAGATGAGATCCTCAGACCCCTTGTGAGACCATATGCTGGTGCGGTTGGCCCTGGGTTCCTCCTAATGCAAGACAATGCTAGACCTCATGTGGCTGGAGTGTGTCAGCAGTTCCTGCAAGAGGAAGGCATTGATGCTATGGACTGGCCCGCCCGTTTCCCAGACCTGAATCCAATTGAGCACATCTGGGACATCATGTCTCGCTCCATCCACCAACGCCACGTTGCACCACAGACTGTCCAGGAGTTGGCGGATGCTTTAGTCCAGGTCTGGGAGGAGATCCCTCAGGAGACCATCCGCCACCTCATCAGGAGCATGCCCAGGCGTTGTAGGGAGGTCATACAGGCACGTGGAGGCCACACACACTACTGAGCCTCATTTTGACTTGTTTTAAGGACATTACATCAAAGTTGGATCAGCCTGTAGTGTGGTTTTCCACTTTACTTTTGAGTGTAACTCCAAATCCAGACCTCCCATGGGTTGATAAATTGGATTTCCATTGATTATTTTTGTGATTTTTGTCTTCAGCACATTCAACTATGTAAAGAAAAAAGTAATTAATAAGATTATTTCATTCATTCAGATCTAGGATGTGTTATTTTAGTGTTCCCTTTATTTTTTTGAGCAGTATATTTTAGGTTCTTCAAAGTAGCCAGCCTTTGCCTTGATGACAGCTTTGTACACTCTTGGCATTATCTTAAGCAGCTTCATGAGGTAGTCACCTGGAATGCATTTCAATAAAAGGTGTGCCTGGTTAAAATTACATTTATTGAATTTCTTTCCATAATGGGTTTGAGCTAGTCATTGTGTTGTGACAAGGTAGGGGTGGTATACAGAAGATGGCCCTATTTAGTAAAAGACCAAGTCCATATTATGCAAAGAACTGCTCAATAAGCAAAGAAAAATGACACTCCATTACTTTAAGACATGAAGGTCAGTCAATACAGAAAATGTAAAGAACTTTGAAAGTTTCTTCAAGGGAAGTCGCAAAAACCATCAAGCTCTATGAAGAAACTGGCTCTCATGAGGACCACGACAGGAAAGGAAGACCCAGAGTTACCTCTGCTGCAGAGAATAAGTTCATTAGCGTTAACTGCACATCAGATGCAGCCTGCACATCAGATGCTTCACATAGTTCAAGTAACCTACACATCTCAACATCAACTGTTCAGAGAAGACTGCGTGAATCAGGCATTCATGGTTGAATTTCTGCAAAGAAACCACTACTAAAGGACACCAATAAGAAGAGACTTGCTTTGGGCCTAGAAGCACAAACAATGTACATTAGACCGGTGGAAATCTGTCCTTTGGTGTGATGAATCCAAATTTTAGATTTTTGGTTCCAACCGCCGTATCTTTGTGAGACGCAGAGTAGGTGAACGGATGATCTCCGCATGTGTGGTTCCCACCGTGAAGCATGGAGGAGATGGTGTGGGGGTGCCCTGCTAGTGACAGTCAGTAATTTATTTGGAATTCAAGGCACACTTAACCAGCATGGCTACCACAGCATTCTGCAGCAATACGCCATCTCATCTGGTTTGCGCTTAGTCCTACTATCATTTGTTTTTCAACAGGACAATGACCCAACACACCTCCAAGCTGTGTAAGGGCTATTTGACCAAGAAGGAGAGTGATGGAGTGCTTCATCAGATGACCTGGCCTCCATAATCCCCTGACCTCAACCCAATTGAGATGGTTTGGGATGAGTTGGACCGCAGAGTGAAGGAAAAGCAGCCAAGAAGTGCTCAGCATATGTGGGAACTCCTTCAAGACTGTTGGAAAAGCATTCGCCAGGAAGCTGGTTGAGAGAATGCCAAGAGTGTGCTGAGCTGTCAAGGCAAAGGGTGGCTACTTTGAAAATTCTAAAATAATATATATTTTGATTTGGTTAACTTTTTTTGTTACTACATGATTCCATATGTTTTATTTCATAGTTTTGATGTCTTCGCTATTATTCTACAATGTAGAAAGAAAAACCCTTGAATGAGTAGGTGTCCAAACTTTTGACTGTTACTGTAGTATATGCTACTGTATATCTCATTTACTGCTTTTCACACTAGTGCAGTATGATGCATACTTATTTTCAACGTGTGGAAGTACATGTTTGTGCCTGAGGCCTTTCCCTGCTCCCTGTAGTGTAGAGGTCGACCGATTAATCGGAATTGCCGATTTAATTAGGGCCGACTTTCAAATTTTCATAACAATTGGAAAACGGTATTTTTGGACGCCGATTCATTTTTAATTTTTTTTAGTTTTTTAGTTTTTTTAGACCTTTATTTAACTAGGCAAGTCAGTTAAGAACACATTTTTCAATGACGGCCTAGGAACGGTGGGTTAACTGCCTTGTTCAGGGGCAGAACGACAGGTTTTTTACCTTGTCAGCTTGGGGATTCAATCTTGCAACCTTACGGTTAACTAGTCCAATGCTTTAACCACCTGCTTTACATTGCACTCCACAAGGAGCCTGCCTGTTGTGCGAATGCAGTAAGAAGTCAAGGTAAGTTGCTAGCTAGCATTAAACTTATCTTATAAAAAAACAAATCAATCAATCATAATCACTAGTTAACTACACATGGTTGATATTACTAGTTTATCTAGCCTGTCCTGCGTTGCATATAATCGCTTAGGTACACGTTGCTCCAACCATAAACATCAATGCCTTTCTTAAAATCAATACACAAGTGTATATATTTTTAAACCTGCATATTTAGTTAATATTGCCTGCTAACAAGAATTTCTTTTAACTAGGGAAAATGTGTCACTTCTCTTGCAAACAGAGTCAGGGTATATGCAACAGTTTGGGCCGCCTGGCTCGTTGCGAACTAATTTGCCAGAATTTTACGTAATTATGACATAACATCGAAGGTTGTGCAATGTAACAGGAATATTTAGACTTATGGATGCCACCCGTTAGATAAAATACGGAACGGTTCCGTATTTCACAGACAGGAAAAAACATTTTTTTTTCGAGATGATAGTTTCCGTATTCAACCATATTAATGACCCAAGGCTCGTATTTCTGTGAGTTATTATGTTATAATTAAGTCCATGATTTGATAGAGCAGTCTGACTGAGCGGTGGTAGGCACCAGCAGGCTCGTAAGCATTCATTCATACAGCACTTTCGTGCATTTGCCAGCAGCCCTTAGCAATGCATTGCGCTGTTTATGACTTCAAGCCTGTCAACTCCTGAGATTAGGCTGGTGTAACCCATGTGAAATGGCTAGCTAGTTAGCCGCGTGCGCGCTAATAGCGTTTCAAACGTCACTCGCTCTGAGACTTGGAGTAGTTGTTTCCCTTGCTCTGCATGGGTAACGCTGCTTCGAGGGTGGCTGTTGTCGGTGTTCCTGGTTCGAGCCCAGGTAGGAGCGAGGAGAGGGACGGAAGCTATACTGTTACACTGGTAATACTAACGTGCCTATAAGAACATCCAATGGTCAAAGGTATATGAAATACAAATTGTATAGAGAGAAATAGTCCTATAATAACTACAACCTAAAACTTCTTACCTGGGAATATTGAAGACTCATGTTAAAAGGAACCACAAGCTTTCTCATGTTCTGAGCAAGGAACTTAAACGTTAGCTTTTTTACATGGCACATATTGCACTTTTACTTTCTTCTCCAACACTTTGTTTTTGCATTATTTAAACCAAATTGAACATGTTTCATTATTTATTTGAGGTTAAGTTGATTTTATTGATGTATTATATTAAGTTAAAATAAGTGTTCATTCAGTATTGTTGTAATTGTCATTATTACAAAAATCGGGCGATTTAATCGGCAGCGGCTTTTTTGGCCCTCCAATAATCGGTATCGTTATCGGCGTTGTAAAAGCATAATCGGTCGACCTCTACTGTAGTGTACCAGTGGACATTGGCGTATTCCCGTCATTGCCACCACACACAGAGTGAGCACCCCAGGGCTGCGTGATAATGTAGAACAGAGCAGACACTCAGGGAAGCCATGGTTTTGTTTTGTACCCTAACCCCCTAAGCACAACCCCCATATCCCGGAAGAAAATATATTTTTTAATGGAAGCAGGCAGCTGGGAATGGAGCAGGCCTCCTACCTGGCGTTATCAATATTCTGCTGGATCCCACCCGGCAGGAACACTGCACGGCCAGCCATGGTGTGCTCTCCCCCCACACATGTTTTGTTAACACTCTGGCTACTGTGACGGTGTTTCCACTGTTTGCGTGTGTAAGCTCCTTGACAAAAGGATACCCTGAGGATGTGTGGTGCTGGTTGGTGTCTTTTGGAGGGTGCGATGTAACCACACCAGCATGCATCGCTCTGAAGGGGGAAGGGACAGTTTAGTGTGTGTGAGGGCTCCCCAACTCGGTGGGTGGGGAGACTAATGGATAAACTGGTGCTGCGGGGCTGAGATCCTGCAGCTCTGGTGCAGTGGAAGGCAGGGAGTGGTGGAGTGGAATTGAACAGCTACTATTCCCTCCACCAGGGGCATTATAGAAGATTGCTCCACAGTTGCACTCGAGTGGTCTACTCCCATCCCATGTCAGATTTGAGGCTAGCATAGCAGCACGCCAACCCTGCTGCAAACGCCTGCTCTCATAGCACCGTGACCCTCTCACCAGCCCCTAGCCTCATGTAATATACACCGTTTGTTAAGTTGCTGCTACTGAATGATTAAAATGGCCATTAGACATTTAGATTATTTATTCAATCCACCCCTGTATGCATCTTAGTCTCTTGTAGTTAGCTGAAGGATGTCAGTGCCTTCGGTCCAGTGTTTATTAATAATGTAAATGGGACATTGCTTGGACATCATTACCCGTACTTCATGATATGGATACAGCTCTGCTGAGTGACATGTCACCACTGCTCTGCGTCACTACAAGGTGGCTAATCCACACGATAGGAAGTTAATTAATGTGTTGTGCCTGGCCCCTGGCCTGCATCATGTATGCGTGTACTGTGCAGAACCACAGTCGGAAACGAGTCCCTGGTGGTGGTGGTGCTTTAACTACTTCTAAATCACCACCCCTCTTCCTCCCTCCCATTATGTATTGCGATTCTCACGATTATGTATGTATTGCGATTGGATACTGTGATTTTGTGTTTCGATGTTCCAAACATATTGCCAACCATATGTCTGCTGCAGAGGGATGAGAGGGCAATGAGAAAAGCCACGAGTTTTGATCAGTCAAGGAAATAAAAGTGCTGGAAACAAATTGGCTCCCTATTTTAAGAAGATGGAGTTTTGGTGCAGGTACAGCCATCTAGCGCAAAAATATTGCGCTATTGTCTAAACAATACATTATATCGTCAAATAATATCCAGATTATGTAACTGTATTTCTCTCTCTCCCCCCCCATCATCAGTGGAAGAAAACATGGACATGTTCTTCCCGAGTAGCAACGCTACCAAAACTAGTTTGAAATGTGTTTGAGTACGTTTCGGCTTGCAGTGAAGCATTGCTCACATCGGTTTGGCTGTTTACATTCATGAATTTTGACAATGCTAACTCGTTACTGTGGCAGAAGTACAACATTTATTATTGTGTATTCTGTCGCTATTGACCTTCAGACACGACTCAAGTTAAGGGCAATTCCACCTAAATATAAATTTTGCCTGAACTATCCCTTTACCAGCTTGGATTACTGCAAAAAATATTACTTTGGTTTTGTCAACGTGAAGTATAATGTTGTCAATAATACTGTGTATGAGTTAACAAGATAAAGGGAAAAACATAATTTTAATAAATGGATATCAGCATTGTTAGGTTTTTATTTTTCTGAGTAAATAACTCACGGACACTAGAGAAGCTTAACCAATTTTAATTCTTCACAAACGGTCGTTAAAGTTGTAATTCAGACAAAAAAAAATTCTCACCATCACAAGTGTATTTGATACACACACACACACACCACACACACGTACGTTGGACACTCCTCCTTCTCTCCAATCCTTACATCTTATGGATTGACAGGAAGTGGGTAACAGGATAATATAACCATTATTTCTCCCTTCAGGGGATCTGACGTGACCTCCTGACCTCAACCCCTCCTTCGCCTAATCCACAGATGTCCTCTCATATCACCTATCGCACTCCTGTGATTCTCTCCCGTCCACCCAGCACATTCCACAGCCACTGTCTTTCTACAGATCTCTCCTTTTATATACTATGCGCCTGATCTATCATGTCTTTTAATATCTCAATGTTCAAATTTTAGCCCAAATCCAACAGCATGAAGCAACTAAACATTGAGCACAAGTTCATTATTAGTTGCAAATTCTTCTACTAAATAATCTTCAGTCTAGGCCTAACCATCAAATCAGAGTCCCACAGCATTGACAGGGGTAAATGTATTGGCTGCAAGATGCTTCAATAGATTTAATTAATTGCTCTCTTTTCTCTCTCTCTTTGCTTTTTTCCAGGCGATTAACCAAAGAGAATGTGAAACCATCTGGGCGCCAGATAGGCAAGCTGAGCCATAGCAACCCCACCATCCTCTTTGACTATGTATGTATTCTCAAGGATTTTATATTTTATTCACCTACTGTACAGTTGAAAGTAGTGTTTTGAGACTGACACTAATATTAGCCTTATTTTGAGTGATCTCCCCCCTACTCCTACTTTAACTGAGTACTTAATCTTGACAGTGAAAGGACTCCGTGTCCTCTATCTCCATGGGGCAGAGAGATCTTATTTTAAGGCCACTATCTTTACAATCTGCCTTTGTAACGATAGGCTACTGCTGAAAAATGGGTGCTGAATGTAAATTTGATTCACTGCGACTGCTTACATTCTCTTTACCCCCACACCCCAATGAACATTTTATCATTGTCACAGATTTATATATTTGTCTAATTGTTTCATTCACTTTTCTTGTTCACCTGTACTGTCGGAGCCTAAGAATTTCACTGTACCCAGCAATTACATCTGTGTCCCTATGCATGTGACTAATGAACTCACCTACTCCACGTCACAGCCTGTCTTGTCTTGCTAGAACACCCCCATCCACTCCCTCTCCTGTCCATCTCCACAGTATAAGCCCTATCCCCTACCCCTCCCCTAAATATCTCACATCTCAAAAAATGACTTTACCAGAATTGTCGGCCAAACAGAAAGAGGAATGGGGAGGTAGTGGGGTTGTGTTTTGTGGTGCCTCAGCAGCAGGACATTAATGGAATGAAAAAGCTGTGCAGCTCCTCTCCTTTTTAAAGCCTCTCTTAATCTCTCAACCTGCAGTCTGGCTGAATGGCCTCTGCGTGAGTGAGGCCATTCCTCTGAGTGAGGAGAGTTGGACCTCCCCTGAGACTCCCCTCATCCTCAGCCCCCCTCTCTTTCCTTCCTCCCCCACCTCAACCCCTGTCTGTCTTCACAAATAAGATCACGGGAAGAGACCACACCATTATTTATTCTAACACTGGGTCTTTTAAAGCCTCTCTGCACTCATTTACACTACAGTATGTGGACACACCTTCAAACTAGTGGATTTGACTATTTCAGCCACACCCATTGCTGACAGGTGTATAAAATCGAGCACACAGCCATGTATTCTCCATAGACAAACATTGGCCTTACTGAAGAGCTCAGTGACTTTCAATGTGGCACGTCATAGTCAGTTCATCAAATTTCTGCCCTGTTAGAGCTGCCCCGGTCAACTGTAAGTGCTGTTATTGTGAAGTGGAAACGTCTAGGAGCAACAACGGCACAGCCGAGAAGTGGTAGGCCACACAAGCTCACAGAACGGGACCGCTGAAGTGCAGCAGAAACATTCTCTGGAGTGATGAATCACGCTTCACCATCTGGCAGTCCGACAGACTAATCTGGGTTTGCCGGATGCAAGGAGTACGCTACCTGTCCGAATGAATTGTGCCAACTGTAAAGTTTGGTGGAAGAGGAATAATTGTCTGGGGCTGTTTTCCATGGTATGGGCTAGGCCCCTTAGTTCCAGTGAAGGGAAGTCTTAATGCTACAGCATACAATGACATTCTAGACAATTCTGTGCTTCCAGCTTTGTGGCAACAATTTGGGAAGGCCCTTTCCTGTTTCAGCATGATAATGCCCCTGTGCACAAAGCGAGGTCCATAGAGAAATGTTTTGTCGAGATCGGTGTAGAAGGACTTTGACTGGCCTGGACAGAGCCCTGACCTCAACCCCATCGAACACCTTTGGGATGAATTGGAACGCTGACTGCGACCCAGGCGTAATCGCTCAACATCAGTGCCGGACCTCACTAATGCTCTTGTAGCTGAATGGAAGAAAGTCCCTGCAGCAATGTTCCAACATCTAGTGGAAAGCCTTCCCAGAAGAGTGGAGGCTGTTATAGCAGCAAAAGGGGGACCAACTCCATGTTAATGCCCATGATTTTGGAATAAGATGTTTGACGAGCAGGTGTCCACATACTTTTGTGGAGGAACAGGAGAGTCTGATGGCATCCTGTCACAGTGGGAGTGTAGGGATGTAGTGTAACCGGTAATAAGGTGGCTTTACCAGGAGAGAGGATAATAAAGTTTAAGTGACCTGCAGAGGACACTGCAGAGCAATGGCCTTGTTTTCTCAGACCATTTAGAATGTTATTCTAGAATCTGACTATAATGGTCCATCTACACAGTCTACAAAACATTAGGAACACCTGCTCTTTCAATGACAGACTGAGCAGGTGACCGCTATGATCAGTGTAGATGAAGTGAAGGAGACAGGTTAAATAAAGGTTTTTAAGTATTGAGACATGGATTGTGTATGTGTGCCAGTCAGAGGGTCAATGGGCAAGACAAAATATTTAAGTGCCTTTTTAAACCGGTGCCAGGCGCACCGGTTTGAGTGTGTCAAGAACTGCTTAACACTTTCCCTTGTGTATAAAGAATGGTGCACCACCCAAAAGACATGCAGACAACTTGACACAACTGTGGGAAGTATTAGAGTCCACATGGGCCAGCATCCCTGTGGAACACTTTTGACAGCTTGTAGTTTCCATGCCTTGGTGAATTGAGGCTGTTCTGGGGGAAAAAGGGGGTGCAACTCAATATTAGGAAGCTGTTCTAAATGTTTTACACACTCCCTATGTATATAACAGCTGGGCGGATGTTTTTTTTAGATATCCTCTTTAATCATCTTCATCTGGCAGGTGGTGTGTGTGTGTGTGTGTGTGTGTGTGGCCTGTTGTCCCTGTATTGTATTAACCATGTATTTTTGTCCCTTTCTCAGATCCTGTCTCAGATCCAGTGGTATGACAACCTCATCGGTCCAGTGGTAGACTCCCTTAAATACCTCACCTCACTCAACTATGACGTCATGGCTTGTATCCTTAATCTGACATTTTGTGACTTGCAATTTTTGCCCATTTATTTATACACTTTCAGAACTATGTTTAATCATGTATTTGGAATGCTATAGTCCAGCTAACGTAGGCAGAATGTATTAAGACGTGCAGTGTTGTACCGCTTAACTCGTTGCCTGTAGATTGCATAATTGAAGCGCTGGCAAATCCAGAGAAAGAGAAGATGAAGCATGACGACACTACGATCTCCTCCTGGCTTCAGAGTGAGTTCACTAACTGAATCCTACAGACGAAGAACCATATGTGTGCGTTTAATTTTTTTTTTTAAATGCATTTTTTTAGAGACTTCATGAATCATTGTAAAAGAAGTATGATACCAAAAATGTACAAAATAATTGAGAGAAGTGTGATGTCATTATCTTTAAATAAAGACACTCTTAATGACGTATACACATTCCCCCCCCAAATTATATATTTGACTATCAGAATTTTTCTAAATGCACAATAGTGCCTTTGGAAAGTATTCAGACCCCTTGACTTTTTCCACATTTTGTTACGTTACAGCCTTATTCTAAAATAGATCAAATAAAATGCATTCTCAGCAATCTACACACAATACCCCATAATGATAAATCGAAAATAGGTTTTTAGAAATTTTTGCACATTAATTAAAAACAAAAAACAGACCTTATTTATGTAAGTTTTCAGACACTTTGCTATGAGACTTGAAATTGAGCTCAGGTGCATCCTGTTTCCATTGATCATTCTTGATGTTTCTACAACTTCATTGGAGTCCACCTGTGGTAAATTCAATTGATTAGACATGATTTGGAAATGCGCACACACCTGTCTATGTAAGATCCCACAGTTGACAGTGCATGTCAGAGCAAAAACCAAGCCATGAGGTGGAAGGAATTGTCCGTAGAGCTCCGAGACAGGATTGTGTTGAGGCACAGATCTGGGGAAGGTTACCAAAACATTTCTGCAGCGTTAAAGGTCCCCAAGAACACAGTGGCCTCCATCATTCTTAAATGGGAGGAGTTGTTTGGAACCACCAAGACTCTTCCTAGAGCTGGCCGCCCAGCCAAACTGAGCAATCTGGGGAGAAGGGCCGTGGTCAGGTTGACCAGACAGAGTTCCTTTGTGGCAATGGGAGAACCTTTCAGAAGGACAACCATCTCTGCAGCACTACACTCAGCATTAAAAGGCACATGACAGCCCGCTTGGAGTTTGCCAAAAGGTACCTTAAGGACTCTCAGGCCATGAGAAACAAGATTCTCTGGTCTGATGAAACCAACTCTGACCTGAATGCCAAGCGTCACGTCTGGAGGAAACCTGGCACCATCTCTACGGTGACGCATGGTGGTGGCAGCATCATGCTGTGGGGATGTTTTTCAGTGACTGGGAGATTAGTCAGGATCAAGGCAAAGATCAGCGGAGCAACATACAGAGATCCTTGATGAAAACCTGCTCAGGACCTCAGACTGGGGTGAAGGTTCACATTCCAACAGGACAACGTCCCTAAGCATACAGCCAAGACAACGCAGAAGTGGCTTCGGGACAAGTCTCTGAATGTCCTTGTGGCCCAGCCAGAGCCCGGACTTGAACCCAATCGAACATCTCTGGAGAGACCTGAAAATAGCTGTGCAGCAACACTCCCCATCCAACCTGACAAATCTTGGGAGGATCTGCTGAAGAATGTGAGAAACTCTCCAATACAGGTGTGCCAAGCTTGTAGCGTCGTACCATGAAGACTCGAGGCTGTAATCGCTGCCAAAGGTGCCTGAGTAAAGTGTCTGACTACTTATGTAAATGTGATATTTCTACAAACCAGTTTTTGTCTTGTCAATATGGGGTATTGTGTGTAAATTGAGGGGGGGGGGGCGGGATGATTTAATCAATTTTATATTAAGGCTGTAACCTAAACAAAATGTGGAAAAATTCAAGGGGTCTGAATACTTTCCGAAGGCACTGTATATGGTTCTTCCTTGCAAGGGTTCAACTACAGCAATGTGTGGGGGGGGTTATTTGATCTGGGTTGTATTCAGTTTGGAGAAAATATTTCTAAATCTAGTGAAATCTGGGTTGTATTCTGTTTGGAGAAAATATTTCTAAATGTAGTGAAATCTGGGTTGTATTCAGTTTGGAGAAAATATTTCTAAATGTAGTGAAATGGGGGGGGGGGGGGGGGGGGTACTACCTGAACGTGTCCAATTAGAACACAGATTTTAGTTTTCTGTAACAATTTATTTTGTTACAGTGTACCATACTAAACATGACCCCGATGTCACTAATCTGCTTTATTATTGAAGTGGCATTTGGGTGTACTTTTGTTCCATGTAGTTACAGCCCAGTGCAACTCTACTTTAGTTGACTGTATTTTATGCAACATATATATGTCTGCTTGACAACTGATTGACTGCTGACCTTTTTCTCCTATCTCCAGGCCTGGCCAGTCTGTGTGGAGCGGTATTCAGGAAATACCCAATTGAGTTAGCTGGCCTCCTCCAGTATGTGACCAATACGCTGAAAGCAGGGAAGAGGTAACTATAACTTCTGAGCTGGCAGACGGGCGCCTCATTGACTTGCTGGCTCTGATGTGATTCATAGTGATGGAGTATGTCGCTCATAGTCAATCAACTGGGTCCCCTTCGTCTCTGTCTGGCCTCTCCTGAATCAGAACAGTGACGGACATACAGTCTGTTCCTCCTGTTGCAATACAAGGCCAGGGCTGAAAGGGGGAGGGGGAGAGGGGTCTTGGCCGTTGTTGTGCCACCCTGCAGGGCCCTGGACTGGGCTGAGCTGCAGAGTAATGTTGTGTTGATGAGGAGGCTGCAGACTGTGTGGGGGTTTGGGCTTCCATAGAGGAGGAAGGAAGGGTAATTATATCAGCGCTGGTCTCCCTGTGATGCCTGGAGTCAGCAGGTAGTGAATCACACTGGGCTCCATGGCCACACTCTCATCTCTCTCTTTCTCTCTCTCCCATCAGTTCAGATCAGTCCTTTCCAGGGCCAGGGATGCAGGGGAAGTAAATAGAGGTGGCACTCTGCCACAACGCCCTATGAAACGGCATGCTGAATTATGTTATTATTAGTCCCCTGTCCTTAGCTACTCCCATGGTTGTTTCTGCCCCCAACCTTGTTTTTTTAACCCATGTTTATTTTTGTGTATGCGCACATATTATTTATGTCTGCATTCACAAATATGTATACACTGTGGTTATGTTGTGTTCCCCCCGCTGCAGTTTTGACCTGTTGATTCTGAAAGAGGTGGTGCAGAAGATGGCCGGGATCGAGATCACTGACGAGATGACATCAGAGCAGATGGAAGCTATGACTGGAGGGGAGCAGCTCAAAGCAGAGGTACAGGACACTGTTTGGTCTGACTTGAAACTGTACACCATGACCAGCTCAAAGCAGAGGCACATTGCATTAGTCGGCTATTCCTCAGCATGACTTGAAACAATGCAGTTATATTTTCTGTCCCCAGGGTGGTTACTTTGGTCAGATCCGTAACACTAAGAAGTCGTCCCAGCGTCTAAAGGATGCCCTGTTGGACCATGATCTGGCCCTGCCCCTCTGTCTCCTCATGGCCCAGCAACGCAACGGGGTGGTCTTTCTGGAGGGGGGTGAGAAACACCTCAAACTGGTGGGCAAGCTGTACGACCAGGTACGTACTGACCCCCTTTACAGCTTTACTTACACTAGTTTCGCACCTTGGAGAGTTCTCCCATTTTAGAGTTCATTAAATAGTCAATCTGTCATTGCTTTTCCTCTGCTTAAAATAGCATTTTGATAAGCACAGAGGGTAACTAGAAGTCATGTCGATAAGCTACTTCAGGGGAATGCAGATGAAGGGAATTCTCCCCTTTTTTCATTTCTTAAATATTACACAGCTGACAATTATGTTTGGTTCAATTCCCCCATGTTGCCTGGAAGCTGTGAGCAGCGATAATCCCCCCCAAAAATTGCCTCTGTTTGCAGTATTCGGCCACATTGATGGATAGTTTGAGTAAACCAGCTTGTGTCTTTAAACAAATGAGAAACGGTGGGACTAATAGCACACACATGGCTGTGCAATAAGGGAGAATTAACTGGCTGTGTCCAAAATAGATGACTGTGTCCTATTCCCTATATCGAGCACACAGGAAACCGCTCCAGCCATTACCACGAGCCCGTCCCCCCCAATTAAGCTGCCACCAACCTCCTGTGATAGAGAACTACTTTTGACCAGGGGTTTGAACCGGTTCAGGGAACAGAGCATAAAACAACATTTTTCGAGGAACGAAAGTGATCAATACTTTTCCGGAACAGAACCGTTGTTTTCAAAGCATATGCAAAGCCCTCACTCAGTAACTCGAAGTTATTCCGGTGTCTGTCTGCCAGTTGAAAGTCTTTGCCAGTGTGTGTTTACGTGTGTCGGCAACCTGCCCCTCACCTCCGAACCTTAGGCTGCTGTAGCCTACTGACGTTACAAGCATGATTCAGAAATTAGGGAGAGATTTTTGTTTATAGAAGAATCTCTTAACTTTTTCAATGCTAGTTACAGATACTATAGTTATCACATTTCACATTGGCTTTATTAACTACAAAAAGGTAAGATGTGTTTTTAATTCTGCTGCCGCTCTGCACACACAAGATTGTTAGCTAGCTAGCTCTGGTCCAACTTTAAGCCAGCTCTCGGAAGTTCAAAGACATTCAAAGTTCCTCCATAGAACCCGCTCCTCCGTAGTTATAATTCTGTGGGCCTAATTCATATAATGCATGTGCTAACAATGCCAGGCGCTTCTAGCCTAGCCTCCTCCACCCACTCACTCTCGCGACCCGCGAATTGTCAATTGCATCTCGCGCCCTTCATTTGTCTGTCCATCGCACATGTAAACAACTATAGCTTAGGCAGCCAATAGCGCGCATGCACGAATACCTAGGCTAAAACAACTACAGCTTGCCCGCTCCATAGCAAGCTGCTCTATCCGCTCTGATTGGTGAAGTCATTTAATGTCAAGCTAAGGTAACAAAACTTTTGATTTCAGAGGTTTAAAAAGGAACTGAAAGGAACAATATAAACCAGTACTTTTTTTGGGGTACGAACGGTTCAGAACATAATTTAGCAAGTCGGAACAGTGTGTTTGAATGAAAAAAACAATGATTCTGTTCAGAATGATACTATTGGAAAATGATTTCGATTCCATCGCCTGCTTTTGTCCAGAGGCCATAAGTAGTGCACTAAATAAGGACTAGGGTGCCATTCTCTGACTCCCTGTCCCTTGGCTACAGTGTCACGACACCCTGGTGCAGTTTGGTGGCTTCCTGGCCTCCAACCTGAGTACTGAGGACTACATCAAGCGTGTTCCCTCCATTGACATCCTCTGTAACCAGTTCCACACTCCCCATGACGCTGCCTTCTTCCTCTCACGCCCCATGTATGGACATCAGATCCTGGTGAGTAGTCTCTCCTTCCCTCTGGCACTTCACCTTTAGTCTGTACGGTATGACCAATAGATACAGCGAGTATAAATAAATTCAATACAAATAAGACTAACTTTGAATTGATGTGCACAGTAATGCTTTGAGAACACTGGCCATGTAGAATCCTGAAAGAATGGTTTCAGTTTGAGAGAGTGCTGTGTAACCTCATTTACGGTCCCCCTGGCCGGACTTGAAACATCCCAAGTTCCCCCTCTGCTGCCGTCACATGGCATGGTCGCGCAATCTAAACAATCACAGCTGACACGCATCCATTATGAGGAAATGGACTCGGTCAGGTTGTGTGTCTGGGAACAGATCAGCCCCACTGTCCTGCTGGGAGTCATGTATAGTACAGCACTATAGGTCAGGCTGACCCAGGCTGCTGCTTTCACAGCCAGGGTGAATCTGGCTGTAAACTCTTATACTGAAACATACTGTATATCAATCCGTTTGTGAATCTTACCATGTAAAGGAGATGGTAACTGAGTGTCCCCTCCTCTCCCCAGTCTAAGTATGATGAGCTGAAGAAAGCTGAGAAGAGCAACCGGCAGCAGCAGAAGGTCCATAAGTACGTGGCTGCTTGCGAGCTGGTGATGTCGCCGGTGCACGAGGCCGTAGTGTCCCTGCACCCGCCCCGTGTCTGGGACGACCTCCGACCACAGTTCTACGCCACCTTCTGGTCGCTGACCATGTACGACCTGGCCGTGCCACACAACGCCTACGACCGCGAGGTGAAGAAGCTCCAGGTCCAGGTCAAGGCCATCGAGGAGAACCCTGATGTGGTGAGTCACAGCATCATGGTTGTGTTCATTAGAGCGCACAACGGACACCGCATTCAAACCAAAATTAGCTTTTATTATTAGTCCAGACCCAGTTCCCCCGTGTCAGTCTGTTTTCTTCCTTATGGTGCCGAATACTCGAAACACGACTCCGGCATCTAGCAGACCCCTTGATGACAACACTTGTATTATTCTTTTTTTATTTTATTTTTAATTTTAGCAGTGGTTGAAAAAGTACCCAATTGTCATACTTGAGTAAGAGTAAAGATGCTTAAGTCATTTCCTATTAAGGTAAAAGTGAGTCACCCAGTAAAATACTACTTGTGTGAACGTCTAAAAGTATTTGTTTTTAAATGTCTTAAGAAAAGTATAAATTATTTCAAATTGCTTATTAAGCAAACCAAACAGCGCTTTGTTTTATTTTATTTACGGATAGCCAGGGGCACACTCCAACACTCAGACATCATTTACAAATGAAGCATTTGTGTTTATTGAGTCTGTCAGATCAGAGGCAGTAGGGATGGGTCATAAATTGGGTCTTATTTCCTGTACTGCTAAGCATTCCAAATGTACTGTTACTAGTACTTTTGGGTATCAGGGGAAAATGTACAGACTAAAAAGTAAATCATTTTCTTTAGGAATGTAGTGAAGTAAAAGTTGTCAAATATATAAGTAATAAAGTACAGATAACGGAAAAAATGACATAAGTAGTACTTTACTCCACTGCATTTTAGTCATTTAGCAGACTCTTATCCAGAGCGACAATTAGTGCATTCATCTGAAGAAGGGTGAGACAACCACATACTACAGTTGTAGCAAGTACATTTTCCCTCAAAGTAGTTATCAGTGAAGTCAATGCGAGGAGGAAAAGACAACACTGCAGCACGAAGAGACTATTCTCATCTTCCAGTTAGTCTAAATGCCCTCCAAACACAGTTATACACTTCATTGTGGCGTAATTGCAATGTTCTCCAATTATCACTTGACTTGCAGGGTAATGGTAAAAGAGTACTGTAATTGTACTGTGCTTGAGCTCTAAGTTGTTATTAGTGTTTTCTCTCTGCATGTGTTCACGCTGTCTAAACAGCAGCCTGCTTGTCTGTCTATGGTGTCCGTCTGTAGCCAATGAACAAGAAGAAGAAGGAGAAGGAGCGCTGCACGGCCCTACAGGAGAAGCTGCAGGAGGAGGAGAAGAAGCAGCTGGAGCACGTCCAGAGGGTCCTGCACCGCCTCAAACTGGAGAAGGACAACTGGCTCCTCGCTAGTAAGATACCATCGCGCTCGCTCTTTTTCTCCTCTCTCCCTCCCCCCTCTATATCTGACACACACACACACACTGCTGACTGCCCCTCACAACACTAATCCCAGCAGACCCTCCCGTACCCAGCTGCCTGTTCCCATTGGGGGACAATACTCTATTGGGACAGTAACACCACAGTCAAGCCCCCTCAGCTCCCATGAGGCTACTGAAAACCAGCCTCACCTTGTTTGTTTTAGCCCAGTTAACGGGCGTGACAAGTTGTTTGATGTAATGGCGCCGTAGTCTGTTTTAGCGGATCTGGGCTAATGGCAGATGTCAACTCTCCCATTTCATTAAAGCACACGTCAGTCATATGAACGATTTCACTGTACAGCTATACAACCTACGCTAATGACATTTTAAAAGAGTGGGTTTAACCTCAAATCTTGTTTGAAGAATTACCTCTGAGTCACACTAAAGATGAGTCATGCGAGTTAGTTGAAGGTAAGTCTTAATTCACTGTTCTCACATACTTTTTTTTTATCAATCCCTTCCCTCTCCCTCACACCTTTTTTTCCCCTCAGAGTCCACCAAGAATGAGACCATCACTAAGTTCCTGCAGCTGTGTCTGTTTCCTCGCTGTATCTTCTCTGCCATCGACGCTGTGTACTGCGCCCGCTTTGTGGAGCTGGTGCACCAGCAGAAGACCCCCAACTTCTGCACCTTGCTCTGCTATGATCGGGTGAGACTTCTCCCTTTCTCTCTGTCTTTCTTGCTTTCTGCCCTCTACTATCTCTGGCTGTCACATGTCATTATACCATGGGATTTTTGTCACTTAGTTACTCCGCCCTGACCTCCTAACTGTGTTACGTGGTCCTCTCTGCAGGTGTTCTCTGACATCATCTACACGGTGGCCAGCTGCACGGAAAACGAGTCGCGACGCTACGGACGCTTCTTGTGCTGCATGCTGGAGACGGTGACCCGCTGGCACAGTGACAGGGCTGTCTACGAGAAGGTGAGGAGACCACCTCTATCTCACACGCTACATCCTCTCAGATCAACAAATGTGTTGGGGCAAGGAGGTGATTTGAGGTTGTCCACATTATCTACTGACATTACTAATATTCACTGAAGTGTGGAAGATGTAGAATGCACATGTAACCAGTGTTAACACTTCATCTTGTCTGTTTGTTGTTTCCCTCTTCAAGGAGTGTGGTAACTACCCAGGCTTCCTGACCATTTTCAGAGCCACAGGCTTCGACGGAGGGAACAAAGCAGACCAGCTGGACTATGAGAACTTCAGACATGTGGTGCACAAATGGCACTACAAGCTGACTAAAGTGAGTTCCTCCCTTTGTTTCATTACCTTCTGAAGAAGTCAATCTGGTATTTTTGTCTCATTAACACCCATTCATTTACTACCATTATTCAGAATTCAATATTTATAATGAAGAGAAACGTGACGGACAACACTAGCAGGAAATAGTAACCGCTCCAGCAGTTACAATACACTCCTCGCTCTCCCCTCTGTGCCCTCTAGGCATCAGTCCACTGCTTGGAGACGGGGGAGTACACCCACATCCGGAACATCCTGATCGTGCTGACCAAAATCCTGCCCTGCTACCCCAAAGTGCTGAACCTGGGCCAGGCACTCGAGTGCCGTGTCCACAAGATCTGTCTGGAGGAGAAGGAGAAGAGGCCAGACCTCTATGCCTTGGCCATGGGGTAACAGAGTCCACCAGCCGCATTGTGTGCAGCACAGGCACAGTTCACTAGCATTGTGGGGGTTGTAGTTTGTTGTGTGGCATAAGTGGCAAGCGGTTACCTAACATTTTGCTGTTAGGTTTGTCAGTTTGTTGCTAGTACAAACAAAGGGTGGTGTTAAATGGAGGTGTGTACTTTCAATGCAAAAGAACTGCAGAGGTATAGATGAAGTGGTATTGGAGGAGTTATCATTAGGGAAGGTTGAGTTGTATTTTTATCCAGATGTTATTTACATTGGGAAGCACTTGTTGTGGATTATCTGAACAGAGTTGTGAGAACAGATAAATGATCTTGGTACTTTGTCTTGTAGAGGAGGGGCTTAAGGAGCTGGTGTGGTAATGAGGGCTGATTAATTAAGGTGTAGGCCTAGTCTAGCTGTCGATCTGTCTGCCTGGGATTCAGTCAGTCACCTGGTGCTGCTGCAAAGCACTTCAGACAGCTAAACAAACATAATCCTCTACAGAGCTTTACAGGATGTACCTGGCAAATCCTCACTCAGAGGCACTGATCCCGTGTGTTTGGGATGTAACGATTCACCAATACGCATCGGCCCCCAGTTCAAATGTTTAAGATGCGAGTGCGTAAGTCCGCAGGAGCCCAAACTGATCCAAATGAAACATGCATTGGTAAGAAAAAACTCTTAAAACATTACGAAATCGCCGGTTCACTAACTTTTTTTACTCATAATATTTTGTTCTGCCTTATTCTGAAAAATACCTCTAATCTGTTGGCTGAATTGATGTGTCCTTTCCTTCAGCCTATCAAACTTTTATGCATGTAACTGTGTATGACTACAAGTCAGATCACAACTGTCAAATCAAATATTATTTGTCACAAGCGCCGAATACAACAGGTGTAGACCTTACAGTGAACTGTTAACTTACAAGACCTTAACCAACAAAGGAGTTTTAAGAATCCCCCCCCCCCCCCCCAAAAAAAAAGTAAGAGATAAGAATAACAAATAATTAAAGAGCAGCAGTAAATAACAATAGTGGGGCTATATACAGGGGTTACTGGTAATTGAGGTAATTATGTACATGTAGGTAGAGTTATTAAAGTGTCTATGTGTAGATAATAACAGAGTATCAGCAGCGTAGGGGGACAGTGCGGGAGACTCTACCAATGAGAGGTAGGCCTACCCTATCCCTGTTCTAATATTCATAGGCTACGTCTGTACGGCACCTTCAGCATTCAATGTTTGTAAAATGGCTTTCGCATGATTAAATCATAGGCTTTATTGCGGGACAACCAGTGTGGTTGGCTGGGTCATTGTTACCAAATTGTGTTTCACTGGCAGAGCTGTATAGGCTACCGAAGTGGACACAAGTAACGTCTTGCTGGTTGCACATCTAACTGCTGATTGGGGCTTTTCAGTTACAATGTTCACCGTAATAAGTATTTTTGGTAGTTCTGCTTTATACAGTCTGCATTTGGTCATTTTTACATGCACAGGGTGAAGGTGTAATTTCATAACAAGGACAACAATCATTTTTGCGGGCTGCACTGGTCAGAACAGGAAAAGAGTAGCTCTCCTCTGTAAAGTTCTAAACCATTCTTATTTGAGACGGTGGTGAAATCCAAAGCTGTGTTGTGTGGATTGGCTATGTATTTCATAGCTCATTTCTGAAGATGAATATTGACATATTACTAGCACAACACATTTCCATCTTCTATATGACAAGTTCATCAGTGGGTGATCAGGATTTCAGATAAAAAGTAGGGGGGGGGTTAAATTGCCAGCTCACACACAGGGCCGCTCAGACCAATCCAGCTCAGCTCCTGAGCTCCATCCGTATCAGATATTCATTTAGAATGGTAAATGAATTTGTTCATGCAACAGTTGTTTGTGCATTGAATCGAATCGCACCGAATCATTTCAAACTGAAAGTATCGTTCCTGTATCGTATCAGAGCCCAGTCAAAAGTTTGGACACACCTACTCATTCCAGGGTTGTTCTTTATGTTTACTATTTTCTACATTGTAGAATAATAGTGAAGACATCAAAACTATGAAATAACACATGGAATCATGTAGTAACCAAAAAAGTGTTAAACAAATCAAAATATATTTCATATTTGAAATTCTTCAAAGTAGCCATCCTTTGCCTTGACAGCTTTGCACACTCTTGGCATTCTCTCAACCAGCTTCATGAGGTAGTCACCTGGAATGCTTTTCATTAACAGGTGTGCCTTGTTAAAAGTTCATTTGTGGAATTTCTTTCCTTTATGCGTTTCTCTTTGCTCAAATAAGCAAAGAGAAACGACAGTCCAACATTACTTTAAGACATGAAGGTCAGTCAATGCGGAAAAACCATCAAGCGCTATGATGAAACCGGCTCTCATGAGGACCGCCACTGGAAAGGAAGACCCAGAGTTACCTCTGCTGCAGAGGATAAGTTCATTAGTTACCAGCCTCAGAAATTGCAGCCCAAATAAATGCTTCATAGAATTCAAGTAACAGACACATCTCAACATCAACCGTTCAGAGGAGACTGCGTGAATCAGGCCTTCATGGTAGAATTGCTGCAAAGAAACCACTACTAAAGGACACCAATAATAAGAAAAGACTTGCTTGGGCCAAGAAACACGAGCAATGGACATTAGACCGGTGGAAATCTGTCCTTTGGTGTGATGAGTCCAAATTTGAGATTTCTGACACTTAACCAGCATGGCTACCACAGCATTCTGCAGCAATACGCCATCCCGTCTGGTTTGTGCTTAGTGGGACTATCATTTGTTTTTCAACAGGACAAATGACCCAAAACACACCTCCAGGATGTATAAGGGCTATTTGACCAAGAAGGAGAGTGATGGAGTGCTGCATCAGATGACCTGGCCTCCACAATCACCCGACCTTAACCCAATTGAAAGAGTTTGGGATGAGTTGGACCACAGAATGAAGGAAAAGCAGCCAACAAGTGCTCAGCGTATGTGGGAACTCCTTCAAGACTGTTGAAAAAGCATTCCAGGTGAAGCTGGTTGAGAGAATGCCAAGAGTGTGGAAAGCTGTTATCAAGGCAAAGGGTGGCTACTTTTAAACAAATCAAAATATATTTTAGATTCTACACTCTTTTTTTGGGTTAAAACATGATTCCATATGTGTCATTTTGATATCTTCACTATTCTGCCCTACCAAACAAAAAGGCTGTAATTGCTCATTTTGTTATTTTTGCTGCATTAAATACATGCTTAATCAGGTGGGCAAGTATCCTGCCTTGTCCACAACATGGGGGTCATGTTACTGTGAAACCAAGGTAAATAAAAGCCATTTTTCTCAGTTCCACACTATGAGCAGTTACTGCCTTTTTGCTTAGTAGGGCAGTATTATTCTACAATGTAGTAAATAGTATAATTAAAGAAAAACCCTTGAATGAGTAGCTGTGTCCAAACTTTTGACTGGTGCTGTAGATGTGTATCGTGCTTGTAAGGAGAGATGCACATCCCGTGTGTGTGAGTGGAAAGATATCATTATGTTATTGCGTCCCTATGTGGGAGTTCTGTTTCTGTGGTATGTCTATGGGTATGTGCGTAAGCATGTGTATTGGGTGTAATGCTGTATGATTACCCTGCTTGTACCTTGTTGTACTCTCCATGCCTCTTGCAGCTATTCTGGCCAGTTGAAAGGCAGGAAGGCGCACATGGTTCCTGAGAATGAGTTCCACCACAAGGAGCAGCCGGTGAGGAGCGCCACCCCTGTCAGCCAGCAAAACGGCCCTGGCACCACGGCCAAGCCTGCCAGCAAGACGGAGGAGGGTGTCAGTGAGGACGCCGGTGAGTGGGGAGATCCAACATGTTTCCACTGAGATCTGACCTTCTGTCATAAGATGAGCTGGTAGACTTGTGGTTACGTGTCACACACAATATGACAGGTGTTCTAGTTTTACTTAGTATGGGGACAGTTGTTTTATTGAAAGGGCCATTGTCTTCATTCTGTTGCTGCTTCATATTTTGATAGATCGAGCCAAGGATAAATCTCAGGGTGCAGCAAAGCCAGTGAACAAAGCCAACAGCACAGCGGCCAAGGTGACCACCAGCAACGGGAATGGGGCTCCTAACAGGTAGCCATGGAAGCCAGCCAACAGCAGCCCACAGCACTGTGGCTAGGAAACAACTATATTTACTTATTTACGGTCTCAACTATAGCTCATTAATACGACTAGACATCTGAAGTTTTGAATGATTATATACATGAATTAAAGATTGACTCTGTATGATTTCTATGAGCATGTTGAATCAGTCTTGCTTATCTGTGCATCCGTAGCATGTTGTCCATGTTGAACTCTGAACCATGTCCATTCTGTTTCTCTCGCAGCACCAAAAGCATCAAAGAGAGGGATGACAAAGAAAAGAGTGGGAAGGAGAAAAAAGAGAAAAAAGAGAAGACTCCAGGCAACACTCTAGAGACGAAGGGGGAGAGCCGGCGGGAAAAGCAGAGGGACGAGAGAGGAGCAGGCGGCAAGGAGGAGCGGGCGCCACGCGAGGGTAAGGAGAAGACGCCCAAGGCAGACCGAGACAAGCAGAAGGCGGAAGAGAAGAGCAGCAAAGAGGACAACAAGGCCAAGGCTGGCAACGGAGAGCCGAAGGAGCCATCCAGGGAGCGCGACACTGGAGCCAAGGAGTCTAAGAGCAAAGAGAAGGGAGGAGACAGGAGTGCCATGTCCGGATCCCTCAAGTCTCCAGTTCCCCGATTGGAGTCTGCTGAATCTGAGAGGGGTAAGCAGCCTAGTCTTCAACACGGGCTCTGCTCTCATACGGTTTCTGATTTTCTCATCGTTGTCAACGGGTAATTGGAGCTATTAGTTTGAATGTGCCTGTTGAAATGAGAACTAACTGAATTTAATCCTCTTGTTTATTCCAGATCACAAAAGGCGAAAACTGGAGACCCACTCTTCACCATCCCATTCCTCCTCTGTTAAGGTTAGTATGGCCTGAGGAAGGCTGTGCGCGTGTTTCTTCCTTTCTGCCGGAGCGTTCCCAACTGTTGCTTGTTCCATCGTCCCTCAAGATCACCGAGGAGAGTTCTCACATGGGAACGTCGTCTGGAATCCCCTTCCTAAACCCTGACCGTTCGGAAATAATTCCATGGACTTTTCCTTCATATTTTCCTGAGTGGGGAAAACCATCAAGGACTTAGCCAAGAGAGAAATGTATATATTGAAATATTAATTTATTTTCATGTGAATGAAAGCAGTAAAAGTGCGAGGAGTTTTTATGCATTTCTATAGTCCCTACCCTTTTTTCTCTTTTTGAGAGCACTATTTTTCCTCAAGTAAAATGCCTTCCAAGTCAGGAGCTTGCTCCTTTTTCGCTGAAAAGAAGACCCCCCCCCCCCCCCCCCTCTAAGATCAGTATTTTTCAGTTCTAAATAGCACCCAAGATGAAGAGTTTTTCTCCTGTTTTCCGGCAAGCTGAAAATATTTCTTATTTGAAGTGGCGTGAAGTGTTTTTGTTTTCCTCTGAATCTACGGGAATCCAGCGGGGGTTGGGCTGAGTCCGCAGTGGCACAGTATCTTCAGAGGAAGTCTATCTGCTACAGGAGGAGAGGCAGAGAGCCGTCCTGCTGCTGCTGCTGCCGCCACGTCATCTGTCCCCACTGTTAGCTCTGATCTGTTCAATCAGCCTTCATGCAGCCTCAGTCTGTACCTTCGCTTCCACTCAAGATGTGTACGCAGTCAGTTGTTCCTTTGGCCTCCTCCCCACAACCCTTCCCCACCTACAACCAGCAATCCCCCCCTCAACACCCCTACCACCCTGTCACACGCGCAGTGGGAACCCCAGGCACCAGCAGCACCCAGGCCCACAGAGAGCAGGAGAGACGAGCGGGAGCTTCAGTTTTACACCAGCCAAAAGTACAGAAGGGAAATAAAGCCTGCCTTCTACTACAGAGAGTGCGAGAGGGAGAGAGAAAGTGTTGGCGAAGCCTTCTGGATCTGCTGGAGCGTTGCCTAAACCGCTGGAAGCTTGTGATAGGTCTTAATGTTTACTACCACCAGAGAGATAGGCTCCTCCCTGTGTCTTATCCATTCTCAACTGTAAGTGACAACAACAGTGTTAAAACGTAGGAGAGCAGAGCACATACGAAATGTAATTAATTTAGTCAGACACATACATACACAGTTCAGTTCAGTTTTGTTAGTTTACACCACATGCACTACAAACAAAGTAAAATACCAGCTGTTCTTCAAGCCTCAGAGGCTTCATTTAATTCCAGACAATTTTTTATAGACAGTAATCAGACACTATTTTCATCTCACTTGTCAGTGTTTTTCAAATTTAATGTAAAGCCTATGAGATGACCCTTGTTAAGGCTATTATGAACTCTCCTCTCTGTTAATAACCTTGTGAAAGCATTAGTCCATGAAGGTCAAAGGGAAAGAAGTGTGACGTTGGTCTGTCCAGCCCCCCCCCCCCCCCCCCCACACACACACTTCTCCTGTCCTGCTGTCTGACAACTCCCCAGCTCATCTGTCTCCATTCATTCCTACAGGACAATAGCAACGAACCCAAGGACTCTGCATCCAAGGTTTGGACTCCTCCTAAACACTTTATCTATTATCATTCACCTTGACTGTTATCTTCTTCACTCTCCTTTTCCAAGTGCCATGAGGAGGGGGTCAGTTAGGACTTCAGTAGTTCACACATATTGAATGGGAGAATTGACCATTTTGCAGACTGTCTGAATAAATCAGACTTAAATAAAAAGTCATTGCTGAATAGTATAACTTGAGATGTCACCTTAGGTCAAGTTTTTCTGTTTAAGTCCACTCTGTGTCAGGCAGCCAGACCCACACACTACGTTTTAATGAGCTCGGAGTCATGGGAAAGATTAAAGTCCTTGTCCAGTACAGCAGACTGTTGTGAAAAAGTGCTGATTGTGCCACTGGGGGGAAGAGAAGGCGAAAGGGCAGAATTTTAAGCAGGCGGCATTTCTTCCTCTTGTCTGTGATCACTTTCTGAGGCCGTCCCTGATGCCTGCCCGGCTGGAGACTCATTAGCTATGCATGTGATGTGCTGTGAAAACACTATGAGAAGAAGAGGGGTAATCCTCTGTTGAGCCCACACTACAGACCTCTGTCTGGCAGTCAGACACACCCGTTCACCCACCCGCCTCTATTCCATATTGATTTCTGATATTCGTTTAAAGCAAAACACTTGAAGTCTTTATTAAGCTCTAGGTTTTTTAGGCTTGTTTTAAGACCGTAGCCTGCCATTCCTTTTCACCACCAAAACCCCTATAAGCCCTAGTCCATATTCATTGGGTTCCTCTCAAATCAGTAGCCAATGCCATAGTTCAGTTATTCCTCTGTCTAGATGCTCTCCCTGCAGACTGAGCTAGAGATGCTGTAGATGGCTATGCCAGGTGAATAATTCATACAGCAGGTACAAGGTTGGCTTGTTAAACTCTTATTGAGTTAGACAGCAGCACAGGCAGCATTCCTCTGCTGTCTGTGTCCTGTACTAGTCTGTGATATTTTGATCTCCCGCCTGCAGTACCCATGGTCCAGTCTCATATCCCCTTTCTATACATGGTTCACTGTGTAGTTATTGGAATGATATCTATGCTCTCTGGACTGGGCTACAGTCACTGGTGACTCCGTTGTTGTCGAGAAGGGAAGTGTTTGGGGTCTGAATACTGAGGATGATGGACCTTACTGCACCTCTCACCACGTGGTTAGGGATAGTCTTCAACTTTCATACTACAATCTTGGAAATGTTCCTGATGTTCTATTTTACTAGATAACTTCTGCAGTGGTAAGATGCACTGTGGATCGGTGACTTACACTCAGAAAGGGACTGCTTTTGGACACATGACACGATCACTTGTTAGATCCATCAGGATCCCATTGTGTGCTTGCTTTGGCCCCAGCATTCTCTGCTCTTGAATCTCTTTTTCTTCCTATTTGTTTTTAGTCCTGTTTATTTAGCCGTTCTATATTTCTGTGTGTTTCTATGTTTAATGTTTTATCTTTGACTGTTTCCTAGTGATTTTCCTCTAGGAACTAACTGTCAGAGCCACTTAGCGGGTTTATTCATATGATCAGCAGCACCTAGTACAGTTTACAGGGTGTGCCCGGGAATATGGGGTTATGTTGTCAGGTTAATGGCTTGGTAATAGGCACACACTGAGAAAAACGGGCTGATTTCAGCACACACATTTCAAGGTATCCTCCTGTAAGTGGACAGAATGCCACGAAACGTAAAAATAATCATCTATTGTGGTCTGTCTGTTGTAATCTAATTCCTTACAGCACCACATCAACTACAATTCGGTCGCGCGGTCCAAGAGCAGAGAGAGGGAGACGGACAAGAAAGAGTCTGAGAATGCCCGGGGCCGTTCCAAAGAGAAGACCGAAGACAAAGACAGAAAGGACAGGAAGAGAGTGAGTATTTTACAGGCCATGTTGCATTGAGAGACACTGGGCTCCATGTGGAACTGAATGTTCTAAACTGATTTTATACAGGTCCCATATCTATCTTGATTCGATAAGTTCTATAGCTAACAGCCAAATACTTCAGAGGAATTCTGACATTAGTTTTGCATAGATTGTCAAGACTGGTGAGATTGATTCATTGTCCTTAATTATTTCCCATCTTTTTTTAGGATCATATGACCACTGACCGTGAGATGAGCCTAGAATCCAAACGCAGAAAAGATGAAAATGGAACCAGTAAGCTATCTCCATGTACATAATAAGCAAACCTCTCTGCCTAAGAATACAGAATAAAACATACTTTTCAACATGGATATGATCAATATTCATGGTTGGTTATTCTTCTGCTTCTCTCCCAGATTCCTCCAACAAACACAGCAATAGCGCCAGTCCCTCCTCAGACTCCCCGGTCTCGGCTGACAAAGAGAAGACCAAGAGGTCAAAGTCCTCTAGCAAGGAGAAGGGAGAGTCTGCTAAACCTGAGAGAAACTCCTCCGGGGGCAAGAAGGTAGGTAGTACTGGCCCAGTCCTGGACCCTTGCAGAACACAACACAGTGAGACTCAGTCAGTTCCCTCCCTGGGAGGGGCCATAGTCTCTCCTCATAGTTTTGACCCCTTAAGGGCTGTTGTTGAGCAGTTAAAGCGGTGTAGCTGTAATGGTCTTGGCCCAGCCATGACATGACATGAATGGTGTCTTTCTGTACAGCTTGTCTGGCCCTTTTTAAATAATTAAAGGGACTGGCATGCTGCTGCAGATAAATATTTGAATCAGCATATATCAGACCTGTCAACCTGCACGCATTTTATGTACCATGCACACAATTTGAGGTCAAAGTACGCTGGTATGAAAAACGAACCTAAAGTACAAAAAATGAAATGTTTAATTTGCACATTGTGGTTTTTAACGCCACCATCTGAAGTTGGAGCTGAGCCAATCAGAGGACTTGGCCAAGGAGGAAAAATCTTTAGCTCTCCGCTTCGGCCCGCCCCCGAAGTCATAGTACTATATTCCTCCCTCGAGCTGGATGGCAGTGCTCCACTTCGGCCATTGATACCACTGATGTGAGAGAAAAACACTTTCTTGCCTGCACATGCTGTGATCTCTGCAACGGTAGTAGGCACAAGCGCATCGACGATTAAGGAAACGTTGCGGTAGTTCAGTGCCGTCGCTGTGTGGATGGAAACAGACATGGCAGAGTGCTGTTCCGCTAATACCTTCCTTCAAAGTTATGTTTGACCGTTAGAGATTAGTAGGCCTATGTTAATTAATCAGTTCTTTATCTGTCCTCTTCATATATCTGTATGTCAACACTAGGCTGCTAATGGTAAGTCTGTTCACCAATGACAACAAGACATGTTGAATGAATGGGAGCCTAGTAGTCAGACCTAACTTGATGGATGAGGTCAGAGGTAGAGATCTGAAACGAGCTCATATAGGCCTAGTTCAGTTGTATTGCATTCCAAATAGCCCACGATAAGCTACACTACTACATTGCATCCAGTAATTGAACTAAGAAGGCAGTTTACATTTTCATTAGACTAGTATCCACATAGACACCCATTAGAATAATCATCAGCCCTAAATTTATCCTAGAAAAATGTCAGGGTCATTGAGACCACCTCTAATTTAGGATCAAACAAGACTTCTCTGTTGACTACATTGTTTGATATCAGTTAAGACTATAGGTTTCAGGAAATGGCAGACGTTTTCAAAACTTCAAAATACTTCAACTTCCGGAGGGGGAAGTTGTCTGACCCCCTCCGGACATCCCCCCTACCCAACTTTAGGCCTACATCAGCACCACCTTGTCAGAAAATTCTAGGTAGAATTGAACATATAATACATATTTTTAGGGATAGCCCCCTTTTTTTTTTTAAATTTCACCTAAAATGACATACCCAAGTCTAACTGCCTGTAGCTCACACCCTGAAGCAAGAATATGCATATTATTGGTACCATTTGAAAGGAAACACTGAAGTTTGTGGAAATGTGAATTGAATGTAGGAGAATATAACACAATAGATCTGGTAGAAGAAAATACAAAGAAAAAAACATCCGTTTTTCTTCTACCACCATCTTTGAAATGCAACAGAAAGGTCCCAATTATAGCCATCACTCTGGTTGTAATTCCAATGGTGTCCACACGATTGCAGTAGTGTATGTGCAAAGTTTCAGACGGATAACTTGAAGTATGAGCGAACTACATGACATTTAGTGTGAAGTCACCCAGGTACATTTGGGCAAATCGTGAAGGAGACATTTGCATTCATATCACATTTTTCTGCAAGAATATCGTCAAATTTGTATACTTGGACTTTGATTTAGTATTAGTAGCCATAGAAGTTTGCAAAACAACCAGTTTTCATAACTCTGAATATTCTTAGAATATTTGTCCAAAATGATAAGGCATGCTGTCGCAAGGTTCGTAGCTACATTTTACGACAGATACAGGGTTTCCGGATACTCCCGTAAGCCCAGCTCACTGGCTATCTAGCTAGCGTTGTTTGACCCCCTTTGGTGCTTATTTGACAAAGTTAGTCATTCAAATGAAGACCGCCCGCGTCATCGGCGTGCCATGAAGGTGTCGCTCTCTGACCAAATATGGGTTCCTATAGGATATACTACACCCCTAATGATATAGTGAAGTCTGGTTACGTTCTAGGATCTCTGAGGAATACATACGAATGTGATTTGACTGGTTGAAACAACGTTTAGGGTTAGATTTTTCACAGATTCCTTTCTTTGCAAATTTCATTCTTTGCAAAACGAGTGGAAATACGAAATCGATCGTGCATGCTATATGGACCTTTTTTGAATATGAAAAAGGATTGTATCTAACAAAATGACACTTCATGTTATCTCTGGGACCCTTTGGACGATAAATCAGAGCAAGATTTCAGAATGTAAGTACACATTTCACCTTCTCAGGTGAATTTATCAAACCTATCGCGGTGAAAGTGTTTTGTTAGGAGCTCTCCTCAAACAATAGCATGGCATTTTTTTTTGCAGTAATAGCTACTGTACATTGGACAGTGCAGTTATATTAACAATAATTTAAGCTTTCAGCCGATATAAGACACTTATATGTACCGACATTTGTTTCTCTAAAATCTGCAATCGTGACAAGGCGCTGCATGATTTACAACTGTCCCGTTGACGGGACACCTATCCCTAAGAAGGGAGGGGGAAGTTGTCTGACCCCCTCCGGACCTCCCACCTATCCAACTTTAGGGCTACATCACCACCACCTTGTCAGAAAATTCTAGGGAGAGCCCAAATTGTACACTTCTTGCGGATTAGTGGGACGCTAGCGTTTCGAAAACTTCCGGTGAAATTGTAGAGCGCCAAATTCAAATTAAACTTTCATGAAATCACAAGTGCAATACATCAAAATAAAGCTTAACTTGTTGTTAATCCAGCCGCCGTGTCAGATTTCAAAAAGGCTTTACGGCGAAAGCAAACCATACGATTATCTGAGGACAGCGCCCAGCACACAAGTGCATAACAAATCATTTTCAACCAGGGAGTTGCGACACGAAAGTCAGAAATAGCGATATAATATATGCCTTACCTTTGAAGATCTTCTTCTGTTGGCACTCCAAAAGGTCCCAGTTACATTACAAATGGTCCTTTTGTTCAATAAAGTCCTTCTTTATATCCATAACTCAGTTTAGCTGGCGCGCTTCGGTCAATAATCCACTCGGTTTCCCTCCTTCAAAATGCATAGAAAATGAATCCCAAACGTTACCAATAAAGTTATCCAAACAAGTCAATCAACGTTCATAATCAAACCTTAGGTACCCTAATACGCAAATAAACGATACAATTTAAGACGGAGAATCGTTATTGTCTTTACCGGCGAAAAATACCAAAGAACGCGCTCTCATTCACGCCCTTGGAAACACTACAGCCAAAATGGGAGCCACCTAGAAAACCTACAATTTCTGGCGCATTTTTCCAAAAACCAGCCTGAAACTCTTTCTAAAGACTGTTGACATCTAGTGGAAGCCCTAGGAACTGCAATCGGGCACGATTTCACCCAATTATAAAAGTACCAGCCATTGAAATCAGTGGTAGGATGAATGTTTTTGGGGGGGATGGTTTGTCCTCAGGGTTTCGCCTGCCATTTCAGTTCTGTTATACTCACAGACATTATTTTAACAGTTTTAGAAACTTTAGTGTTCTATCCAAATCTACCAATTATATGCATATCCTAGCTTCTGGGCCTGAGTAGCAGGCAGTTTACTTTGGGCACGCTTTTCATCCGGACGTCAAAATACCACCCCCTATCCCAAAGAAGTTAAATTCTATGTACCCATAAGTAGCCTACTGATCTTACTGAGGCAGCCATCACTATTAGGCAAAACAGTACCCCCGTTGCGGGGCCGGGGGTACTCATAAACATTCTTCAAGGTTGGCAGCTCTGGTATAGGAACTATCGCCTATATGTTCATACCCCTTGACTTTTTCCACGTTTTGTTCTTACAGCCTGAATTTAAAATGGATTCAATTCAGATTTAGTGTCATTGGCCTACACAAACAATACCCTATAATGTGGAATTGTTTTTACATTTTTTTTCTTCAAATTAATTAAAATGAAAAGCTGAAATATCTTGAGTCAATAAGTACTCAATCCCTTTGTTATGTCAAGCCTAAATAAATTCAGGAGTACAAATGTGCTTAACAAGCCACATAAGTTTTCATGGACTCACTTTGTGTGCAATAATAGTTTTTAACATGATTTTGGAATGACACCTCATCTCTGTACCCCACACACACATACCTGTAATAAGGTCCCTCAGTTGAGCAGTGAATTTCAAACACAGATTCAACCACAAAGACCAGGGAGGTTTTCCAATGCCTCACAAAGGGCACCTATTGGTAGATAATATATATTTATTTATTTATTTATTTATTTATTTATTTTAAATAAGACATGGGATATCCCTTTGAGCATGGTGAAGTTACTAATTACACTTTGGATGGTGTATCAATGCACCTAGTCACTACAAAGATACAGATGTCCTTCCTAACTCAGTTGCCGGAGAAGAAGGAAATCGCTCAGAGATTTCACCATGAGGCCAATGGTGACTTTAAAACAGTTAGAGTTTAATGGCTGTGATTGGAGAAAACTGAGGATGGCTCAACATTGTAGTTACTCAACAATACTAATCTAAATGAAAGAGTGAAAAGGAAGGCTGTATGGAATAAAAATATTCCAGAAAATGCATCCTGTTTGCAGAAAGGCACTATAACTACAAAAATGTGTAAAAAAAATCAAAATCAAATTTTATTGGTCACATACACATATTAAGCAGATGTTATTGCAGGTGTCGCGAAATGCTTCATTAACTTTGTCCTAGATACAAAGCATTATGTTCGGGGAAATCCAACACAATACTGAGTGCCACTCATCATATTTTCAAGCAAGTGGTGGCTGCATCATATTATGGGTATGCCGATCATTGGTAATGCCCAAAGTTCCCTCAGAGCTGCGCGCTCCCCTCGGACTGCCGCACAGATGAAATATCAGTGCTCGGAGAAAAGCACGATATTGAACTTCTCAACTTTCTAGAGTTTTCCCAGAGCTGCAGTAGGTCAATATGCAAATAGCCATTGTCATGTATGGCTCTGTGCCATTCACTTTGAACAGGAGAGGATGAGCGGTCGTGAGTAGATTCTTTTGAGATCAAAGCTAGAGCTGCTCGTAGCCACCTGTGCACATTTGCTCATATTCTTTGCTAGTTAGGGAGTTATTTAGCCCAGTTATAGTTAATTCCTAGTCAACAATGGGGGAGTGGTTGCTTCCTAAAAGAGCACAAAATGTGTGCATTTCTAGCCATCTTTGAAAATCAGTCAGGTAAAGAGCTTTTTTGTGTCTTAAAGGGGCAGTGTTGTGTTTTGAGACTCTTGAATAAGCACGCTAACTAGCCAATAGGCAGAGGGTAGCATACTTTGTCTGACTCTCTGTAATAATGGTATGGGAATAATGATACAAAATAAAATGTAAGGTGGTTTCTTGCATCAAAATAATTTTCAGTCGCCTCCTTTGTCTGAACGACAAGTGGATAAACACGTCAAGCCCTGTATGTTTTTTTCAAAAGTCCCAGACACTGGGAGACTAATTCACTTTTCAGCTGGACAATAACATAAAACACAAAGCCACAAATACAGTGGAATTGCTTACCAAGATGACATTGAATGTTCCTGAGTGACCAAGTTAGTTTTGAATTAAATCGGCTTGAAAATCTATGGCAAGACTTGAAAATGGCTGTCTAGTGATGATCACCAACCAACTGAAAGAGCTTGAAGAATTTAAAAAATAATCATGTGCAAATATTGTGTAATCCAGGCGTGCAGAGCTCTTAGACTTACCCAGAAAGACTCAAAAGCTGTAATTGCTTCCAAAGGTGATTCTGATATGTATTGACTCAGTGGTGTGAATACTTATGTACAGTGCATTCAGAAAGTATTCAGACCCCTTCCCTTTTCCCACATTTTGTTACGTTACGGCCTTGTTCTAAAAAGGATTAAATAAATAAAAAATCCTCATCAATCTACACACAATACCCCATAATGACAAAGCGAAAACAGGTTTTTAGAAATGTTTGAAAATGAACTAAATATAAAAAACAGATACCTTATTTACATACGTTTTCAGACTCTTTGCTATGAGACTTGAAATTGGCCTCCGGTGCTTCCTGTTTCCATTGATCATCCTTGAGATGATGTTTCTACGACTTGATTGGCGTCCACCTGTGGTAAATTCAATTGATTGGACATGATTTGGAAAGGCACACACCTGTCTATATATAAGGTCCCACAGTTGACAGTGCATGTCAGAGCAAAAACCAAGCCATGAGGTCGAAGGAATTGTCCGTAGAGCTCAGAGGCAGGATTGTGTCAAAGCACAGATCTGGGGAAGGGTACCAACAAAAAGAAATCTGCAGCATTGAAGGTCCCCAAGAACTTTGTGGCCTCCATCATTCTTAAATGGAAGAAGTTTGGGACCACCAAGACTCTTCCAAGAGCTGGCCGCCCGGCCAAACTGTGCAATCGGAGGAGAGGGGCCTTGGTCAGGGAGGTGAACAAGAACCCAATGGTCACTCTTACAGAGCTCCTGAGTTCCTCTCTGTAAATGGGAGAACCTTCCAGAAGACAACCATCTCTTCAGCACTCCACCAATCAGGCCTTTATGGTAGAGTGGCCAGACGGAAGCCACTCAGTAAAAGGCACATGACAGCCCGTTTGGAGTTTGCCAAAAGGCACCTAAAGGACACTCGGATCATGAGAAACAAGATTTTCTGGTCTGATGAAACCAAGATTACTCTTTGGCCTAAATGTCACATCTGGGGGAAATCTGGCACCATCCCTACGGTGAAGCATGGTGGTGGCAGAATCATGCTGTGGGGATGTTTTTCAGCTGCAGGGACTGGGAGATTAGTCTGGACCGAGGGAAAGATGAACGGCGCTAAGTACAGAGATCCTTGATGAAAACCTGCTCCAGAGCCCTCAGGATCTCAGACTGGGGGGAAGGTTTACCTACCAACGAGACAACGACCCTAAGCACACAGCCAAGACAACACAGGACTGGCTTTGGGATGAGTCTCAATGTCCTTGAGTGGCCTAGCCAGAGCCTGACCTTGAACCCAATCGAATCTCTGAAAATAGCTGTGCAGCATCACTTCCCATCCAACCTGACAGAGCTTGAGAGGATCTGCAGAGAAGAATGGGATAACCTCCCCAAATACAGGTGTGCCAAGCTTGTAGCGTCATACCCAAGAAGACTTGAGGCTGTAATCGCTGCCAAAGGTTCTTCATAAAAGTACTGCGTAAAAGGTCTGAATACTTATGTAAATGTGTTATTTTTATTTATTTTTTGTAAATCTGCAAATATTTCTAAACCTTTTTTCTTTGTCGTTATGGGGTTATTGGGGGGGGGGGGGGGGAACGACAATTTAATCCATTTTAGAATAAGGCTGGAACGTAACAAAATGTGGAAGAAGGTCTGAATTCCATCCGAAGGCAATGTAAATTGGATGTTCCTGTATTTCATTTTCATTAAATTTGCTAACATTTCTAAAAACATGTTTTAATTTTGTCATTATGGGGTATTGTGTGTAGATGGGTAAGAATTTTGTTTTTAATCAATTTTGAATTCGGGCTTAACACAACAAAATTTGGACTAAGTCAAGTATGAATACTTTCTCAAGGCCCACACATTGGTGGTCCAGGTGTACAGTTGTGGCCAAAAGTTTTGAGAATGACACAAATATTAATTTCCACAAAGTCTGCTGCCTCAGTGTTTTTAGATATTTTTGTCAGATGTTACTATGGAATACTGAAGTATAATTACAAGCATTTCATAAGTGTCAAAAGCTTTTGACAATTACATGAAGTTGATGCAAAGAGTCAATATTTGCAGTGTTGACCCTTCTTTTTCAAGACATCTGCAATCTGCCCTGGCATGCTGTCAATTAAGTTCTGGGCTACATTCTGACTGATGGCAGCCCATTTTTGCATAATCAATGCTTGGAGTTTGTCAGAATTTGTGGGGTTTTGTTTGTCCACCCGCCTCTTGAGGATTGACCACAAGTTCTCAATGGGATTAAGGTCTGGGGAGTTTCCTGGCCATGGACCCAAAATATCTATGTTTTGTTCCCCGAACCACTTAGCTATCACTTTTGCCTTATGGCAAGGTGCTCCATCATGCTGGAAAAGGCATTGTTCGTCACCAAACTGTTCCTGGATGTTTGGGAGAAGTTGCTCTCGGCGGATGTGTTGGTACCATTCTTTATTCATGGCTGTGTTCTTAGGCAAAATTGTGAGTGAGCCCACTCCCTTGGCTGAGAAGCAACCCACACATGAATGGTCTCAGGATGCTTTACTGTTGGCATGACACAGGACTGATGGTAGCACTCTCCTTGTCATCTCCGGACAAGCTTTTTTCTGTATGCCCCAAAAAATCGGAAAGGGGATTCATCAGAGAAAATGACTTTACCCCAGTCCTCAGCAGTCCAACCCCTGTACCTTTTGCAGAATATCAGTCTGTCCCTGATGTTTTTCCTGGAGAGAAGTGGCTTCTTTGCTGCCCTTCTTGACACCAGGCCATCCTCCAAAAGTCTTTGCCTCACTGCGTGCAGATGCACTCACACCTGCCTGCTGCCATTCCTGAGCAAGCTCTGTACTGGTGGTGCCCCGATCCCACAGCTGAATCAACTTTGGGAGACGGTCCTGGTGCTTGCTGGACTTTCTTGGGCGCCCTGAAGCCTTCTTCACAACAATTGAACCGCTCTCCTTGAAGTTCTTGATGATCCGATAAATGGTTGATTTAGGTGCAATCTTACTGGCAGCAATATCCTTGCCTGTGAATCCTTTTTTGTGCAAAGCAATGATGACGGCACGTGTTTCCTTGTAGGTAACCATGATTGACAGAGGAAGAACAATGATTCCAAGCACCACCCTTCTTTTGAAGCTTCCAGTCTGTTATTCAAACTCAATCAGCATGACAGAGTGTTCTCCAGCCTTGTCCTCGTCAACACTCACACCTGTGTTAACGAGAGAATCACTGACATAATGTCAGCTGGTCCTTTTGTGGCAGGGCTGAAATGCAGTGGAAATGTATTTTGGGGATTCAGTTCATTTGCATGGCAAAGAGGGACTTTACAATTAATTGCAATTCATCTGATCACTCTTCATAACATTCTGGAGTATATGCAAATTGCCAACATACAAACTGAGGCAGCAGACTTTGTGAAAATTAATATTTGTCATTCTCAAAACTTTTGGCCACGACTGTACTATGTACCACTGGTGGGCAGTAGTGATGTTTTGATTGACGTGTGTGTGTTTCCTGTCTGTTTTTGAAGGAGTCTAGGCACGACAAAGACAAATCTGACAAGAAGGAGAAGAGGGACAGCAGTGGTGGAAAGGATGAGAAAAAACAATATCCTTAAGTTCTGGGTAACACTTCAGAACTGAAATTATGGAATTAACTAACTTCTGGAGACCTAGTATTTGGTGTAATTATAATTGTATTACCTTAAGTACTGTATATATTTTCATTTTATTATTCAAGGCAACAGCCAAATCAAAATATTGCGTCTTGATAAAAACATCTCACAGTGTCATGTTTATTATCTAGCTACCTTGTGGTAGATTTTCTATTGATCGTTGTCGTGTGTATCTAACAAATTGCAATATTTTTACTGTTTTGAAGTTTTTCCTTAATGGTGGTACTCATAAGTCTTCTGACAAGCACAGATAATGTGTTATAGTCCAGTCAGTGAAGGTAAGTAGTAATGGAATACTATATAAGAAGTTCTTTTACATTGTCCCAATTTAATATTACGCTTGACTTTCAAGTGTTTTTATGATTTGGTCTTTGTCTAAAGCATGTCTTCATTCTTCCACTCCTTCCTCACCCTCCCCTCCCAATCTGTGGGCTGCAGCAGACCTGGAGAAGCCGTGCTTTCCCCTAGATGGAGAGACAGATAGTTACCTTCCCTCCCTTCTGTACCATGCTGTTAGCTAGTGCTCCATTTTCTCTGCCTTGTGCAGTCTGAGATGAGGCCGCATCTGAAATTTTACTCTCATTTCTGCCTGTTTCTGTTGTAACTGTCTGCAAGTGATGTTAGTTTTAGTGTTTGAAACTTGCATATCTCTTTATTTTTTTATTTCAATTTATTTCAGTAACCAACTGAAAGTGAGTTTTTTTACTTTTGAATATTGGCACAATGTGCTATTCAAATCACGAAATGTTTCTTCTACTCAGAAATTAAACTGGTAACTGTATGAAATGCTCTCGAAAGCATCAGGTCATACAGTCGATAATCACAAATGCCTGATGAAAAAAATGGACCTGTTTCATGTTGTCAGGCTCCTCCCCTCTTTCTTGTTTTATTGGCATTAATAGACACGCTCCATATTTGCATTTACCTCATTTAGTTACATGTCTATTTTATTTATCCTCCTTTTAATCCAGGCAAGTCTTTAGGCATGTATTGAGTGAAATGATACAAATGACCAGTTTGTATATTATGTGTACAATAATAAAGGTAACATGTAAGTCATATCTGTTATGTTTATTTTTCGATGTCCCCTTGCTATGTCCATTATGCGATTGTGTGTTATCAGGTTTTTAAATCATTTGTAAAATGACAGTTCCTCCTTGAAGCAAATTAAAAAAAAAAAAAATGTAAAAATTTAGAAAGCTTTGTACTCCAAATACAAATGTTTCAGAAACAACCTTTTCTGGAGTTTTTATCTGCTGTACTGGACAAGTGTATGCTTTTTTTTTTAACTAATAAATGATAGTTTTCCTAGTGAGCCATTCGTGTTCGGTGTCCACTTATTTGAACTTTTAGGTTTATTTACCATCCCACTTCACTTCGTTACAGTTAAGCTGAAGTAACACAGACCGCTCAGTAGGTCAGGCAAGAAGTTATTAGAAAGTTTCAAGTTCCCACACAATGGGTACACAGAGAACGCTCTAAACCGTGCATTTCCTGATGTGAAACCTTGCACAGAGACATGTCCAGTGTTCAGCAATGCTATAAAGCCTTATAGGAAAAGCTATTGCAGTTTATTTTCTGATATGTACAGAAACCCTTAAGAAAAAAGATTGCAGTCAGAGTGCAGTATAACTTCAGTACACTGCAGTTATTCTGCAATTGCTGTGTCCAAAATACCACAGTTGACTGCAGTTACTGCACTTTTACTGCAGTTTCAAAACTGCACTCTTTTTCTTGTAAGGGAAGCTCTTAAATACATTAGAAATGTGTAGTCTAGTGTTCGGCTATCAGATTTTCCACCAATGCTCCTTATCGGATATATCACTTCACTCTGTAAACTGGCCATATCTGTATACCTGTTGCAAGACCCGTTGCTTGATGCTTATTTATAAAACCCTCTTAGGCCTCACTCCCCCATCTTAGTGACCTACTGCAACCCTCATCCTCCATATACTACCACAACCGTTGACCTTATTGCCCTTCGTGCTGTTATCTGTGCCTAAATGTTTGTACCATGTTTGTGCTGCTACCGTGTTTCATGTTGTGTTGCTACCATTCTGTGTTTTAGGTCTCTCTTTACGTAGTGTTGTCTCTCTCTCGTCATGTGTGTTTTGTCCCCGCAGGAGGCCTTTTCCCTCTTGGTAGGCCGTCATTGTTTGTAAATTAGAATTTGTTCTTAATTGACTTGCCTAGTTAAAGGTTAAATCAAATAGTGTTCAGACTAGGCTCCTAGTCTTGTTATTTTACAGTTGAGAGCATTCTCCTGTTCCTCTCTGCCTCAGTGTTTTAGGTTGGTCGTAAATCACGAGTTCCCTGGCTTTAACATCATTTATCACACAAAATCCCCAGACCAAGTCCTGTCCAGTCTGGCAATCCTGCTAGTTTATACATGTACATTTGAAATAACCCTCTCTCATACCTTCTTTGTAATATAGTACATTGTCATGAAAAAATTGCTTGCATATACCATTCAACTGTAATGGCATTCTACTCCAGGGCAAGCCTTATGGATTGTCCATATTGCTTGCAGGATGAACTGTCTGCTGGATAAATGTTAATATTTCCTGGTTTCTTCCTGTCTATTACATGGTGCAGTATGATCACTGGAGATATGTGGATGATAAAATGTATTGTCCCTGTATGACAACATTTAATAGCTTAACCAATAATATTAGAAAATAAGATTTTTAAATCCACTTTTTATTTACAAAATGTAATAAAATTCTTTGTACAGGACCTCACAAGGTTCAGTATGTCCACACATGCAGTTCTTGTTATCACTATGCAGCTTGGCAATTTCCTCATTGCTGAGGTGCAATTACAAATAAAATAACTAAAAGGATCAAATTCGTTATAAAGTTGAGATTGTTTGCTAACTTCCTAGGGTCTGCTTTAGGTTGCAGTTTGGTAAAGTGATCACCAATTTCACATGCATTTTATTTGTAAAAAAAAAAAAGGATAAGAGAAGCCTTCATTAATAAAATCAATGTTTCTTAACATTTATGCTTCTCCATGGTTAATAAAGAATTATCTTATTAATCATCTGTTTTCTGCTTGGCATGTCTTCAAAGTGTAGGCTAGTGGATCACAGTTTTTGTAGAAACATAAAAACACAGAAATACTCTAGTTGTATTCTCCTGATAGTTATTTTTCTCAGAAACATAAAACAGAAATACTCTAATACTCTGATCTCTCTCCACTCTCATTGGGTTAATTACTGAATAATGATCAATCTAAACAGAAAACACAGGTACAAAGAAATTAATGTCAATTACAAATAGATATAGTGTGCTATTATTTACCAAACATGTTAAGATAGAGATTTAACTCCATTAGTATGGATTGCATTGCAATTAGACTTACGATTTAATAACCTTTTTGTGAAAGAAATGTAGCCGATTTTGATTAAGATGAGTAATCAAACCTTTTATATGTTGTAAATTGGGGTGTACTGTTTATAACACAAAACCTGTTATGCTCAGTAGGCCTATACTGTAAATAAGCAAGTGTTCTCTACAACTGTTAATACTCTGTTAAATCAAAAACCTCAATCACAACATGGCCCCATATGGCTTTTAAAAACTGATCATGTCTTCATAAAAACTATTTTTGTTTGGCAGTAGTGACAAGTGTGGGCCATTGCCCAAATTAAATATTGCATTTCTTTTTAACCAGTCATGTTGTGCTGCTACCATGGTGATAAAATGTCAGCTTGTCCATCAGGCTCTAAGAAAATGGACAGCACTTAAGACATTTTAAATAACCAATGATTTCAAATTATTCATATTTCTTAAATAAAAGATTAGGGTAAAACATTGTCCTTTTCTATTGATCCTACCCTATTAATTGAAGTTCGTCTTAGATTATTATATGACATTGAAAATAATTTTATAGTAAAATAGGCAGATGACTCGAGTACGTTCAATAAAACACAACATTTTTTCAATAAACATTTTACCACTAAAATACACCTGTAAAGGCTTGAAATGACTTAAAATGTTCTCTGGGATGAGTTTCTTAATGGCAAGTAATGGCTTTTTTTCTTCAAAATAATTTAACTAAAACTTTCCCCACTTATAGATTACAACAGTATAAATGTTTTCTTTCTTTCCTACCCTATATTCTTTTGCGATTCTTGTATTTTCAAGTGAACCAAAATGGAGTTGCATTGCTGTGATGCTGAATGCTCCGTAAGGCACTAAGAGAGGCAAGTCCCATATTTCAAGAAGCACAAGTCCTATTGCATCACCGTCGTCAATAATCGTGCCAGGCTTGGCAACACAGGATGGGCATTTGTTGACTGTGGGTTTGGGTCCAAGCTGATGACCAAGTCTGCCGCCTCGCCTCCAGGGTGCCAGCCAGTGGGTTGTGTTCCTACAGAGTGTCCCTTCCTCCAGACACACCAGCGGAAGGGACAGACTTCAGATCTGTAAAACCGGAATCGGATTTCAACAGAATTTTTTGTTGATACCATAAAATGTTATATTTTTCAGTAATAGGCAAACTTACATAAAACATATAAACCATTCAGGGCCCTTGAAGGCTAGATTTCAACAGCATTCAAAATCAGTGTTTGTAGCCTATTCTTGAAAAATATTCTAGAACATAGAATACATGCATTGCTTATGTTGAAAACATTATCAGCTTATCATAACATTGTGTTGCAATGGCATTCAGTAACAGAGTGACATCAATTCTGAGAGAAACTTAGTGCCCAAGACAGGGCTCTCCAACCCTGTTCCTGGAGACCTACCCTCCTGTAGGTTTTCACTCCAACCCTAGTTATAAGCAACCTTATTCAGTTTATCAACCAGCTAATTATTAGAATCAGGTGCACTAGATTAGGGTTGGAGCAAAAACCTACAAGACGGTATCTCTTCAGGAACAGGGTTGAAGAGCCCTGGCCCAAGACAACTGGGACAAAATGTGGGAGAGACATACCCCCTAGATTTTAACACTCTCTGTTCCATACACATTATAGCCTTCTCGGTACGTGGCAAAATTCTGGGTGTTTGCCGGAGGAGCTGGTTTAAAGTTTTGGGCATTCTTAGCCAGATTCAGTCGTTTGGTTTCAGCCCGTGACTTATAACAGAACTCTATCAAAGCCACGGTCATAGCCAGCCCTAGCCCTCCAACCAGAATATAGAAGACTCCCGCCACATTGCTCAAGCTTAGAGCACTTGTCTTGTCCTGGGGAAGGTAAAGAACAATGTTAAGAATTTTTTTTACAGACATTTTGGTTGTGACCTGATCAAACAAGAAAGGCAAAATCTCCCGAAGTCAAATCCAGCTCTAATGAAGATGACACCCCCACTATTAGTGATCTAATGGATTACCCCAACAACTCTGTATGGTTCTATCAACTGTGTAGGCATTGAATCCCATGGAGACATATGCCTTTGTGGGGTAGTATTGAAGTAAACTACAGAGGTTGACCTGCTGAATGACTTCCCTACAACAGTGGGAAGCTGGGAGCAGCTTGGGACTGTCTGGTAGGTTAGTCAATCCTCAACAATAGCAGGAGAGGTGGGTCAACTCTGCAGGTAGTTAATAACATAGCTAGATTGGTGAATGTCGAGAAAAAGGTTCCTTATACCCTACTCTGTGGCTCGTTTACGAGGCCACCCTAAAGGAAGGTGGTCAATGTCGTACAGGTCAAAAAACTCTTAATTGGCCCTGACTTCACTGTGATATTGTAGTTCTTCAAATGTACCATTAATAATCTGACTGCATCGCACAATTTCAATCAAAGTGGCAAGCTGTTAGAACTGTGAATTGAACCATTTTGCTGCTACTAAGATCCAAACTTAGATATTGAAATTAATTTATAAGAGTTTTACCATTTGCATTTTAACCCTATAAGTGTGTCCTTTAAATTGTGCTTCATATAGACTGTCATAGGAGAGCCCTGACATTGTCTACAGGGCCTGTGTGTCCTGTCCTCTGACTATCTCAGAGGGTTAAATAACTGGTTTATATTAGATCCTTTAACTTCATGAAGTGTGCAAACAAAATCTCCTTATTGTGACATTCTACAGTTCAAACATGACCTTCAGATTCCACATGATCACTGTATGACCAGGTGGAGTTTGAAAGTTAGTTTGGAGTTTGTCAGAGTAAAGAAGCTTGTTTAGTAAGTCACACTGTATAATGTTAATAGATTCAATATACTCAATTAGCACGCAAATAAGTAAGGACACTAATAAACAATATTTCAATAAAAGTTTGGTCAACAAAACAGTAGCATAATGGTTACAATTCAATGGTTGTCATTTGTCTATGGTAAATATGAATACAAATGTAATTTTACATTTTCCAAGGCATGCTGTACCTTTTCAACTATCATTACATATGTCTAAGCTGTGTAATGAGATCTTAGGAATAATAATAATTATTATTATTATAACAGTAATGTAATGTAAACATTAATAATGTGGATGCGGATGTGTAAGACAAACTATGCCATGAATATTGTTTAGAATGTTTTCACTGTGTTGCAGATATGTCATTCTAGGAAAACAAAAACAAAAAAAATGAAAGAAAAAATATTCTATACATATATATTTTTTAAATGTATGGTATTTAGGTATTTGCATATGAACAGTTAAGTCAAAATGCAATTTGCAATCAGTACAAAAAGACCTGCAGCGACTGACCTTACTTCCAGAGTCCTTGGTTCCACATTCACCCTTATCGTACCACCATTTGTTTTTCAGCTTGTCTAAGATGCCTTGTTCACTGAGTTTCAATACTGCAAGGTTTACAGGAGTTCTTCACGTGGGAAATAACATAAATAACATTATATTATGTTATTTTATGTTATTCAAGCTTTAAACTACTTCATACTTTACAAAGCGATAGAGCAGGGTCCTGGCCAAGACAACACAGAGAGCAGGCAAAACTAACTGTTACCTTTCATACACCAGGTCTAACCCCTACCGTACCAGACCCTACCTGTATCGCTTTGAGTAATCGGCACACACTGTTCAAAAAAGTACTTACGATTGGGACTAGCAGAATAGCTACTGTAATATAGCTCTATATGTACATAAAAGAGGTGCAATTGTTATGGGCACATGTAGCTTTTTGATCAAGGGTTTAGCAAGGTGGATCTAACAGGAACCCTTTCCTGACTAACAGACAAACAAAAACTAGCAGCCCATTTTGGTTCTAGCTGAGGGTAGCCAACGCCTCACAAAATACAGCCCTTCACTGCACATGCATCCACAGAGCCACCTATAAATCCAACTTGCATAGGCCTATACTGTGCAATTAACATCAATCAAATGTAACATTGGGACATACAAGAGAGCGGTAGATCTAAATTGGAGTAATATGGAATTGTAGCCAATCTGGTTTTGTAGCCTATCAATATATACCAACATGTTGATTCTATGAAGTTCTGTGGCTGCATGATTAGTGTATATAGCTACTTTTTTTACTTCTAATTGCAATGAGATCAATAAAATATACAGGTAGATTTGACTGAATAAGACTAAGGAATGTAAAAGATAAACAGTTTCTAATGAGTCCTGAAGTAGGGCGTTATGTTTGTAAGACATTATGCTATCTACATGACTGCTCGATTTCTGTGTTTACTTTCTTCCTGAAAAATGATCAGGGTTTGTAATTTAACTTCATTAAATATATTGTATTCACCACTGTAGTCTGCTTCATGCATAATAGCATAATATTTACATAAAGAGGAGTGTAGAGAATGTGAGGTTATTTGATCTTATCTGGCTATATGGCTTATTTTCACAGCAATTTAGACAACATACTTCAACATTTATGGTTCACAGTAAGTCTCAGAAAATAACTATGTAAATAGGAATGAGTTTAGTAACAGCATCTTTGCACAATTAGTACTGTCTCCTGCTCATACTGAGCTGTTGCTATGGACATGGTAAGTCACATCGGGCAAGGTTCCAGTACTGGTATCAGTATGGAGAGTAGCAGCTAAACAATGGACAGAATGGGCACAACATCAGGACAAACTGGGTGTACTGACATCTGTTTCCCTACTAAGTAGAAGAATCCCTGGCAATGGCATGGCTATTTGGTTTGGAAGAGTACCATCCTCTTTTCTTTAGACTAGAGTAATGACAGACTAAATAAATAACAGCGCTATAACAGTGCTGTAACATAACAGTGTTATAATGCATGATGTAGTCATGGGCACAAAGCAAAAAAAACAACAAAAAAAACAGGTGATCATTTAGTTCCCTCTTGCGTGACCCGTATCCAGAGCTGGCGGAGTGTCCTATGAGGGCATGCAAACACATGAAGTGACTCACAATAGCCATGACCCAGCAACCTAGAGGTCAGTGGACTGAGAGCGCTGACAGGCTAACAGCGAGATCGAGGACAGTACTCTCCTAGCTAACGTGTCACAGAGGGTCTGTCTGTCTGTCCAGTAGCGGCTGACATGATCATGACACATGCTGATGTACGCGCTGTACTGAGCATGCCTGGCGGGTGGCTATCACCTTGTGCCTGTGATTGCTACTAGCTGCTAGGTAAACATGCTTTGCTACGTCCCGTCTTGATCCAGTCCAACAACGAGGAGGAGCAATATAAAAAAGCAATGTTCAGTTCTTTTTTGAGAGTATAAAATCAGCGTCTGTGGTGGGGGATGTCTAATGACTATTTCACTGTTACCATCAAGTAGGATTCAGGTGTCAAATGAATACATATGTTGAGGTGACAAAACAAAAACTGGAAAACAATACAAACAGAACACTCCCAAAACATACAAAAAGACAAAACTATAAAATCAACCCACACAGTATTTGACAGTTCATTCAAAATATCAAATACAACTTTAAAACAAAATATTCACAACTGAGAAAACATGACACACAGAAGAAACACGATTTACTCACGTCTTTACACCATCCAATTCTCATACATCCAAATATCTATCAGAAATAGTTACTCGTTACAGTTCTTAACCTGCTGTATGAACTTTCCTTATTGAGTATATGTCTGTGATAAGCATGTAGTCTACTTTCATATTTGAGACAATTTCCCTAGGTATTTATGGTATATTTACAGTGTCATTTGCCAATGTCAGATCTAGTTTGTGTCTATAATATATTGGGTTTTCCTCTGTCAGTGGTTATTACATACAATATATTTGAAGCACATTGTTAAAGTACCAACACATGCATTTTTAAGAATAAAAGAATAAACAAGAAATGTGGCAGTCAGGTGCAATATCATAACATGGCTACCCTCTCTCTACCAAGGATTCAAGGCAGATTGCTTGCAGGACGAGGCAGCTGCTTTGTGTTGCTCTGCTATAGTATTCATGTCCCGCTTACACTCAGGAATGAATGACTAGAGTCAACAACATCAAAGTCAGTCTGCCTGTTCTTCTACAATGTGCCAAGTGTACAGTGGTCAAGATGCAAGCAGAAGAGTAGAGACAGAGACGGATCCACAGTCGGGCTGTCGCTGTGCCCTCGTGTTCTGAAACACAAGATCAGGTCATATTTTCCACCCTCTTGCAGCGTTTCATTTGTCGGGATGGGGCCGGCCATGGGAAGACTGACTGGTCTTGGAAACTAAGACCAACCAAAGGAATCTGTCAGGGTCACAAGCTAAGACTGGTTTTCAGCGATGTTATTGGTATAAGACAGAAGTTTGGATCATTTGGTGTCACTGTCATTAGAATTCTCACGTTTGCCTGCAATGCTTAGTCCCCTCAAGACTACGCTGTTCGCCTCGCCTGCCCTAGCACCCAAGGTTGAGGCAGTTTGGAGAGTGCTACAGTACACCTCAGTGCTAGGGTTCATGGCCACTGCCATGTTATTCTCTTAATCAATACTTCATTCGGCATCAATTGCAACAAATTATTAATCCACTGTCAGTTAAATAAGTGATGAAATGTGTTGTTCTCTTCAAATAGAAGCCCCCTGAAGTACATTTTAGTGAAACAGAGCATTATAATTCCACCATGTTTGTCCTGTGGATATAAAAAGCTGAGGAAATGTACATTCTGCCATTCTGTATGTTTTGCCTTTGACAACCACAGGGCAAAGCACTAAACTAAAAAGCCTCTGGAGAAACTTAGGAAATATCTCACAGAGCAGCCCTGCTGCAGAGCAAAACACTAACTCCCCAAAGGTCGTCAAACCGTATGGCTTCTTACCAGAGTGGTGCTACTCTTCAACCATCAGGAATAATAATTAGCTTCAACACTTCTTTACCTGCAGTTAAAAAATAGCTCATTTTTTTTATCAGAAATATCTAAATTGTTACTGGTCTTTTTCCTCCATTAGCCAAGTAAAGGGTTCCCAGTTTGATCTCAGTTGCACAATAAAATAGAAAAAGCCACACGGTTTTCTGTTACAGGGCCATAGTGGACTGTGGTTGGGGCCTATAGGTTACAGTAGTGATATAACAGGCTTGCCGATTACTCTACTCTACGATACCCGATATTGGTGACATTGAGGCTGACCTTGGAGTCACCTCCCCCGCTGCCGCACTCTCCCTTGTCGTACCACCATTTGTTTTTCAATTTGTCCAAGAGGCCTTGCTCATTCAGTTTTAACACTGCCAGGTTAACAGCATTTCTTGAAACGATAAAACATGACTTGTAAGAAAACGAACAGGTCCGTGAGAAATCTAATATTAGAATATTAGTTAATAGTAATAATAATAATAATATCAAATGATTCATAAGGGGGATCACGAAAATGACAAATTGGTAAAGAATTTCAACGGTGTGTAGAGGTAAGAAGCGTTTTACAGCAAAGAAAGTGTTAAATATTAAAGAGGTGGTATGGAGGGTTACATTGCTCAGAACTTAAGTGTGCGGGATAGGGACACTTTGTCATAGAGAATAGAAGAATAACGACAACATACAGCATGCACGTTAACATTCATCACAAGTGACAGTGCAGCTTTTAGCAAGTTAAGTGAAAGAAACACATTGAACTGTTAAATTAGAAGCAATGCAGAACTGCCAGAGAGGGACACCACAGAGGACAGAGAGAGGAAAGGTTGAGGGGAAGAGAAAAACAAACGAGGGGTGGGGGCACATCAACATACAAATGGATTTAGTAAATATGACTAATATACCAATAAGTACTTTCCCTTTGAAGAGAAAGAAAAAGACAGAAACACAGAGAGAAACGAACCATAGAGAGAACATGATAGAAATGGCTTTACGTCTACACGAGAGTTAAACATAATACCGTTTACTTCCTGATGAACCTCAAAAAATGAAAAATTGAGGAGTGAGGAAGAAGAGGAATGGGACAACAGGAGACATCAGGGTAGGTGGAATACTATAACAACATGGAGAATATTGTTATATTATCCCACCCACCTTAATGCTGAGCCTTTAGGTGTTGCCACACCGTATCCCTTAGAGTCGAGGTTGCCGCCCACTTTCATGGTGTCACAAGGTTTCCGCTGCTCAATGTACTCGTTCATTGTGGATTCGAGAAGAAAGGCAAATTTGCCTTTCGACTTTCGCACTCGGGCAACCCCTTCTGGAGTGGTCTTTGCGAACACTGACGGTTCAGCTGATTTCATGTAAGACCACATTTTTTCATAAACTGCTATTTTGGAACGCTGCATTTGGGGAGAGAGGGAGAGAGAGAAGACAAAAATAGGTTAGTGGTGTATTAAAAAAAATGGAGACCATAGCGCTCAGTGCTTAAATAACACATTTTTCACACATACACCTTCATATACAGTGTAGTCCTTTGCCATGAGTCAATAGAGTGCTCTCTGTGCTCCCAGAGAGCTGAGTAAAGGAGTCGTTGTAGTGGGCCTGTTGCCAACAGCAGATAGGGCCTAAGGTCTGACAAGCTGGCAGCACACTAAAAACAAAACTGCAGGGCCACGTTTCTCCTCAGCATCCATCGACAGGACGACCACCTGACTGACCACCTGCTCCCTTTCACCATCCCCCCTTAGTTCACAAGACAGGAAGTGAGTCAGCTTGCCCTTTGACATTGGGGTTCTGGAGATGTCACCTGGATGTATCAGTGGGGCTGCTGCCACCTGGAGCAGCAATATGACGTGCTGAGAGGAGAACACAACCCTGCCATGCCCTGGCCTGCCTCCTGCCTCCTGCCTCCTGCCTCCTCCCCGCCCTGCCCTTACTGACACACACCCAGGGAGCTGCTGCTAAAAGTGGCCTTTGAGTGTCTGGCGTCGGGTCTCCATGGAGCTGGGGTAAGCACACAGCAGTAGACAACAGAAGGACAAACAAGGAAGCTACATTAAACTAGGTTTATGTGACCTTCCGCCGAGTGACCGAACAAGTGGGGAAAACTTTAGGATGGATGTTCTCACGACCAAAAAAGTGATGTGTATAAATAGCCTATAGATTGATTTAATTAGCAAGTGAATGCATAATGTGGCAAAAACAGAGTCAACTTGGTGATTATATCTATGGCTATATTGCCCAGGGCCCCAAATATCATCATATATTGTTGATGAATAGATATTACTATTTAATCTGAGAGGGCCATTGGAAGTTCATTTCAGTCTTTGTTTTGTCATATCCTTTTCAGTCTTTAATGGAGAATGGGCAATAGGCCCACCATAATAGCTGAATCAAGCTAAATCTAACATTACATATTAAACTGCAGATGGCTTGGCTACTGTGGACCATCGTGAAATTTAGTGTGAAATATATGACTCTACTAACCAGATAAACAGATTGATCTACTTTTTACGAGTCTGAGCACACGCATACAGTTGCACACGCACGCTCGCACGCTCGCACGCTCTCGAACACACACACACACACACACACACACACACACACACACACACACACACACACACACACACACACACACACACACACACACACACACACACACACACACACACACACACACACACACACACACACACACACACACACACACACACACACACACACACACACACTTACAGTATACGTTTTGGTATCCTTGTGGGGTCTTTTGGGGATTTCTGGTACCCAGTAGAATAGTAATACACACACGGAGTAAAAAACAACTCATGGAACGGCAGGGACTGTGAGGGGACACACACACAGATGCACTCTAACACACACATACTTTTTGTTGTTGTATTGTTTGTGTTATTTGTTTGTTGTATTGTTTGTATATCATTGTATTTGAAATTTGTGTGACTGTCCATGTCTATCAGTGTAACAGTGTTTTGTTACTTGTCATGTAATGGGGATCCAAATAAACATAAAAGGGTTCTACCTAGAACCAAATATGTTTCTTCAAAGGGTTCTCCTATGGGGACAGCCAAAGAATCCTTTAAGGTTCTAGATAGCACCATTTTTTTCAAAGAGTGTAAAAACACATACACACAAACACGTCCTTACAGACAAAAAGGCCCAAATCTTCGTAGAGCAAAATTCCTCTCTAATCAATATTGTTTGTACATTAAGCACCAGTTCTGATGTGCTCTCTAAAATCAGTCTACAGGCTGTCTATTGATTGACTTACTAAGCTTTGGGGATAAAATTTGCTGGACATTCAGCTGTTTCTTCTATCAGGTGGTTGCACACCAGAGCAAACAGGTGCATTCTCATATTTCTCTGGATTAAGTAAATCCTCATAGGAAGTGTCAATCTGTTTAACAGAGGTGGCTGTATACAGAAACTACAATGTCACTTAATTTCAGTTAGCTGATTATTAATATATTACATGACTCTGACTGTTATAATTTTGAAACAAGTGCAGACGGCGTGGCAGGTAGCCTAGTGGTTAGAGCGTTGGGCCAGTAACCGAAAGGTTGCTAGATTGAATCCCTGAGCTGACAAGGTAAAAATCTGTCGTTTTGCCCCTGAACAAGGCAGTTAACCCACTGTTCCTAGGTCATCATTGTAAATAAGAATTTGTTCTTAACTGACTTGCCTAGTTAAATAAAAAAGACAGAGTGCTGTGGTTCTGGGGAGGTGATTTGGGATGCCAATAGTTTACAGAACCTCTAATGGCCTCAGCCCCTCTGCTCTTTATTGGGAGTGATGAGCTTGACTCCTGATGAGCTTGACTCCTGATGAGCTTGACTCCTGATGAGCTTGACCCCTGATGAGCTTGATGATTACATCATTGGTCCTGTAATGTAAACTGTAAATAGATTGATGATTACATCATTGGTCTGTAATGTAAACTGTAAATAGATTGATGATTACATCATTGGTCTGTAATGTAAACCTGTAAATAGGGTTGTTGAACATAATGAGCACATTGGTGTCACTCTAGTTGATTCTGTAGAGATGCCTGGTGTTCTCAGGACAACTGATATGACGGGGTAGGATCAGATCAGCGGGGATTCAATAAATGAGCTAAATATGAGTCAACATGTTAATTATTAAACTATAGAGAAACAACCAATGCTGCAGTCAAAATATTAGTGTCTGATCTGCACATACACCATCTGGTGCTATGTTGGCATCAGCATCACTCTGCTCAAATATTCACAAACGCCAATACTGTCATACAGTTCTCATCAGTGATGGTTGCATTTACACTCACAGCACACCAAGGAATTGAATGAAATTGAGCTGACTAGTATGTAATCTTGAACAATGGGGAGTCAGGTTCCCCTACAAATTATTCCCCACATCACCCCCCACCCCCACCCCAGAGAGGTGGATTTTACCCCCTGCATCACACACTCATTTAAAGAGTACAGGGAGAGACCATATGGGAGGTGATTGAGGGGGTGGGGTTGCTCAGCGGGACATTCCTTGGAAGCGGTTGCTTCTTATGCACCAACAGATGTTGAAGCATTATGGGTGTATCAATCAAGGGCAAATATGTTTCACTAACAAAATCTGTTCAAATCTGCAGTACATTCAGCTCCTATTGCTGGTGTGCAAAAGGAAGATGGAAATCAGTGTGTCTTTTGGAAAAAGGGCCTTTTGTGCAGCAGGGCCTTCAGCCCAGGTTTTCAGAGAGAGAAGCTAGACTAGACTGGGGGGAGGGGGTGGGACCTGAGCTGTCTCCAGAGTGGAAAGGGCATTTACACAATACAGGTGACAAGAATGAATGTGGCCAGAGAATCCAGTAAATGTCACAGAAAGTGCTTTAAATGTCAATACTGAAACCCCTGTGAGAGCACTTTTGTTATCACTTGAAACATAACAAGACAAATGATTTTCGGTATCGATAGCGAAGTCAGCATTATATCAGATGGACTACAAGAGCCAAGCTTAAGCACCTGACTTGATCTGACTGAAGTCATGGATGCTCTATATCAGGGATGGGCGACTTTAATGGGGGTGGGGGTGGGGGGGGGGGGGTCACAAACAATCGGAACGAATCATAATGGGCTGCAGTTGCTTATGTCTCCAGCTTCTTATGTTTTTACAGTAGTTGCATGATAATATCTGCTCAATGCTTTCTGCAAGATGGATGCATCTAACAGAACATCAGTATCAATGCATTGATAAAATAAAGCTGTCTCCCCGCATTGTATCATGCAAATTTCAGCAGTAGCTGGATATGTAATGAATTCAGGACCATGATTGAATCATGCTTGACATCTGCACAATTTCAATGGGAGGGACCGTTCATGTAAATTACAGTAATAGTTTATGACATGCTTGGCCATGCTGTGTAAACAGAGGGTCATTTCTGGGTCATGTAAAGATGCGTGCAGCTCTTCTGCTTGTGTTACTTGAGTCAGCAATCATATGTGGGCTAAAGGTCTCCAGTGTTCAAACGCAAATCTATTTTCATCTATACTACAACATAGAAAAGCATGTTGTAAGTTAGTTTTCGGCCTCAGTATCCATTTGCAAAATAAATAAATATTAATGAAACGATGAGCTGACTCCCATAGTGCAACACAAACACATCCAGCTGTCAGTCCATCTATCAACACTCCATTTATGCGCTCTGAATGCTTCACGGCTGTTTGCTCAGATCCACCCCACTGGCAATACAAAGTAGGGATGAGTCAGAAAATAAATCATTAGCATTCTGTCTGTATGCAGAGTGCTTGTCCACATGTAATTCTTGGATTCTCTTCTGGCCAGTTATACAAGTGCCAAAAGTATTAAAATATACTCTGGAAACAACATAAGTAGCTCCAAAAAAAATCTGCAATTTCATTTCATCGGGCTTTATAACATCAACCTGGACACATACACGTAACATAGTAAATGTACATCCAGGACACTCCATTTCGTATGAGATGTTACGTTTCGTATGGTATGTATTCATTTGTGGATTTCCATCATCCATTTTGTATGAGATGTTATGAATTACAATTTTTAAATGTTACCAACTGCAATTCATACAATATGTTACGAATTTGCGAAATTCTAGGTGGCTAACGCTAACGTTTGCTAGGTGGGTAAAGTTAGCCAGGCTAGAGGTTAGGGTTATGGTTAGGTTAAAGGGTTAAGGTTAGGGGAAGGAACTAGCTAACATGGTAAGTATTTGCAAAAAGTAGTAAGTAGTTGCAAAGTTGCTTATTAGCAAAACTACTAAAGTTGTCCGTGATGAGATTTGAACACGCAACCTTTGAGTTGCTAGACGCTTGCATTTTACGCCAAACCATTCACCCTGACCAACCACCCTACTTTAGTTTTTGCTTTATGTAACCTTCTGTCTTATGTAACCATGCCAAACGTTACATATCATACTAATTTGAGTGTCTCGTATTTACATTTACTATGTTACGTTTAGTCTATGAGACCAGGCTGAGAACATACACATGGCTGGTTTTGAAAATGAGATGCCTGAACTAAGTTCATTTCTCTCCATGTATCACATACATGCTGCTGTGCCTAAGATACATGAGGTGGAAATGGAGCTAAAAATGCAAGCACTTAAAATCCATTTGATGTGTCTGAATATTCTTCTTCTGACTCTTTGACAACAAAGGGGCTGTGTCATAAGCGAGGGAGGAGTTGGGGAAGCATGTGATGTACTAGGGTGCCGGTATGGTAAATCCTGAGAGGAGTGAGGGAATGCATGGAAAGTAAAGGTGAGCCGTTTGAGGGATGACCTGCCAGTGTGTCATCAGAGCAGATTTCCGTTTGCCTGGTGGCTATATGACTCTAATTAAGCAGCACATCTTTCCTGAAGAACATATTTAAAATGTATCTGGAGCCTCTATTTTAATTAAAAGTCCCCTGGAATGGCTCCTCAGTCGTGACATTTGAAGTTTTGAAGGCGGAGGGACAGGAAGTGGGTCACTCATTATGAAGTCCCTGAACACCTATCAATTATCTTCCCAGAAAGACCTGGGACAAATCACCAGGCCGTCAGTCAGCCTGCCAAACAAATCATGAAAGAGAAGTACATTTGCATTACATCCAGAGGCTTGCACAGGTGGTTGTGTTTCACTGCACTGATTCACTAACTCTAAACACCAGGCTATAAATATACTTTTTAAAATATTCACTGTGTTCAATTTTTAATGCTTTGTTTTATAAACACCACAAATTGAGAGAGAAACCACACAAAAGTGTCTTCTGTCACCACACAGTAGCATAGACTCTGATAGCCACCTGTTCCGTGTATAGCAGCTTGACTTTATTCAATATTTATTATCATAGCTAACTACTTCCATATTTTCTGTAGGGTATCAAGCTAAATTAAATATCTATACCATTCCCCTGTGCTCCTTGCTTTGATGTCTTGTCTGCTTTTTTTTGTTTTCTAACTGTAAAGAGACTAAAGTTGTGTCTGGTGAATAAACCCCCATTTAGTTTAGTCACTCACCCTAAAAAACTCCTTGGTGGAGCCTGAGTCTAGGGTCCCGTAGGCGATCTCTGTCTGCTTGGCCAGGTCCTCAGCACTCTCTATGGGAGACACCATCCTCTCCACTGTGAGGAAGGCAGCCAGGTTGGCTGTGTAGGAGGAGATGATGATGAGGGTGAAGAACCACCACACCCCCCCCACGATTCTGCCCGACAGAGACCTGAGAGAGGGTGGAGGAGGAGGAGGACAGAGGGACATGAGAGCAGGGTGCTCAATCCTACACACTGACAGCGGGGTGGAGGTCGCCATGCCTTTGGAGTCCACTGCTTCCTGTGTAGAGTCTGGGTATCACACACCATGTATTGACATAAATGCACAGCCTCAGAGCATTGATCTTGGATTTATGTCAAATCTCACCCACATACCTCAATGTTAATGCTCTTTACACAGAGAAAAACATGGTGTCCCAGCCTTGTTGCTCTATGATGCTTGCGTGGAGGGTTGTGTTGTGGCTGAATGATAGCACACACAAACACAGCAAGCAGAGATTAGCGTGCATCAGCTTCAATGGGACTGACGATCCCCACTGGTACGGTAACCACTAACCTTAGGCTTACTGTAGTCTATCACGAAAACCGATCCTCCAGGAGGGAGACTGACATTTACTAAATAGTTTTCATCAAATTCATCAAATCTGCGGCATTGACTCTTTGGCATTCTATGGGCTTTTCAAATAGTACCTGACATCCTAAATTGCCATAGAATGTTTTGTTACAAGGATTAAATGGCTTGTCTTTTATTTAGAGTTGACTTTCTTCACTGCACATGAGAAGCCGTCACTCAGTTTGCAGCACGCAAACCCCTTCTTTTTCATGAGCAATGCTCCAAAACAAAAATCATCTTTTCATAGAGACAGTAAGGGAACAATTAGTGAGGAAGGAATCCGAACGATGCATGTTTAAACGTTGATCTCAGTGGACCATTACCCTATAACGCTGTAGCCATCACTATTCAGGTGAGACTGACGCTCAGCTCTGATAGATATGTCCTGGAACACTCTCTCATTGATCTTCATTCAGATGCACTACAATGGCCCAACATCCCAGACAAGATGAGGAGGGATGGCTTGAACAAAGACAGTCCCCCGAGAAAGAATGAGGGACACACCGGCACAACAGTGATGATGAGTGAACAGTGATGATGACTCTTTGTGAATGAAAAGAGGGGGAAGAGGGCGTAACTTTTGGTCTATATGAAAATGCATGATATTAGTCATACGGTGGGGGCTGAATTGAATGCTATTAAGGTGCTTCATCAGAGTGAAAATGTATAAAAATGTCTTCCACTTTAAATACATTATACGCACCAGGCTGATGACCGTAAAATGGGACATGCAGCAAAAACACGGTAGCCCTCCAAGAGTCATGGGGAATAGGGGAAACTACGGATGTAGTGACCCTGTGCATTTTACAGTCCCCGGCACGCTGGATATAAGTTATTTTGTGGATGCAATGCATAACTGTTAGCATGCAGCCTGGAGAGAAAGAGTGAGAGAGAGAGGAATGGTGGTGGTGTGTTTAAAGAGCATGAGGGAAAGATGAAGTGGAGGTGAATGGGGTGGAGAGCAAAAAAAAACAAGACAAGACCAAAAATAACATATATGCACCATGGCATGATGGGAGTTGTAGTGATTATGACCATAAAATGCAGAGAGATGGTACGGTATGTAGATGATAGGATGGCTGAGTTTGAGGTGATGGAACATGGAGTACAGTAACCAACCTTGGCGAGATATCGCATCCTTGCTGCATGAAGGCGCCCAGGGAGAACCACAGGCTATTAAAAATCCCAAAGTCGTTAGGAGGGTCTGGAGGGCTCTGGGGGTCTTTGGCCTCGTCGTTCTCGTCCAGATGCCACTCATATGGGCTGAAGCGGCTGACCAGGAAGAGCACCACGCTCACGCCGATATAGGCAAACACTATGCACATCCAGATCTCATAGGCCAGCGGGTCCAGGAAGGAGAACACGCCCGGCTTTGACTTTTGAGGCTTCTTTATCATAATGGAGATCCCCAGGCTCATAAAAGGCTTAGAGAAGTCTATCACTTCCTCTCGTACCAATGTTATAGTTAGAGGAGCCACTGCTATATCAGCTCTCTGGAAACATGGGAACAGGAGGAGGAGGAGGAGTTAGTGGTTCAAAACAGAGCACAGACACATCACATCAAACTGCCTTGTGATCAAAGCCCGACTTAGAACAATTTAAAATAGAATGCCCATTTAAATAAATGATGTGATTTCACTGTTTTTTGATCAAATAAACTGGTCATCAGGCAATTTTCAATATCTCATTATGACTATAGTGTATCTATAATGTATTGCTGAAACCAATGAGTAGAGATGGAGCGCAGAAAAATGAAATGGTGGATTAGAAAAAGGAATGCATTAAATGTCAGATACGTTTAAGAAGAAAGTGAGACCTGCCAGCTTAAAATGGACCAATCTCAGTTAGCATTAGTAGTGGCTAATGTCTCTGCCTTAATCCAAAAGAGCCCATTACTCTGCCAGATCCATCTATGAAGTAGAAGGTATGGAAACAGGAGGTTGAAGAGCTTATGCAAACAGCCCATGATATTTGAATCAGCCTAGGAAATTCAACTCCTTTATCAGATTGTCTTTAAAGCCTCCTAGCCTTATTAGTGAATAGCTCAGCTAGGTAATAAATGTTCCCATCGATAGCTTTTCAGGTCCCAGAGTCACAACCGGACCTGGCCTTGACTTATAAATATGTAAATGCCATGCGAGGGCTGGGATCATCTTAGTGAGGGTTAGGCAGAATCCCTGTGAAAAACACAGCTCCAAGCCACTCCTTGTCTCAATATATCACTGGCTCATTTGCATGTGAATGGCTAATTAATGGTCTGGTGGATTTACTGTTGATGCAGAGAGGTGTCTCAGGGCTTGTATAAAGCCTGTCAATTATAGCAGGAGATCATCTCTCTCTCTTTCAGCTCTCTGAAGAGTCAGGGCTGTTATTTTGCAGAATGGTTGGTAAAATGTTCATTACAAAAGGAATATGCTATTTCGTGTTAAATTAAAATGCGTTCAGAGTATCACTGCTTGCATTCAAACTGACAAACAGATGTTTTTCATTTTCACTTTATAGTCTGGCTGTCATCTGTCCCTTAATGAAACATGAACCAGTTCACAGTTGGTGTTTTATGAAAGAAGAAAATGGGCTCATACTTACACATGTAGTGAGTGGTTCATAACATAAAGTAATCAATCTTTCAGTTAAGATCTGATTTATGGAGATACATATGGAGAAAATCACACACCATGTCAGTAGAGGATTGCGGGCCAGATCTGGTTGCTGGGTGGCACATATGGATCAGTGCTGCCACCGCAACAGTAAAAGGCCAGATCTGGTCCGAATGTGGGAGATGCGACCAGGGCGAGGGTAGGCACACTTTGCTTATGAGCCAGCTCTGGCTTGTGATATGTGACCCTAACAAATACCTGTAGTTGCTGGGCCACTTTTGAATGAATGTGGGCCACATTCACCCTGCTGGGCAAGGTCTGGCCTTTTCATGCCGAAGATCTGGTTTAGGTGTGTTAACCAGATCTGGCCCACATACCTCAAGCCAGAGCTGGCCAAGCCCCCGTCCCTGTGTTGGTGACAGTGCTTCAGTACGTCGAGACTGTCACTTACCCCATATACCAGTTCACCCACCATCCCGTTCCACGTCTTGGTTTCTGGATCCCGCGCACCATACTTCCCGTCCGCAACTACTGACAGTTTGTATCTTATCCCCACATGTTTTGCAATTTCAGCCGCTAAATCGACACAGTAGCCTTCATATCTGTCATTCCCATCCAGTGACAAGTAGTTTCGCTTGTACATCACATAAGGAGATTCCTGTTAATTAAACATAATGTTGAGTTTATAGTTGAACATGCACACATTCCATTCACAGAGGCCTTTCCTCTTGAGGCCAGTCCTTTTAAACCCAGACCGTGATTGTTGCATGCACACATGCTTGGATTACACACACAGACATTCACAGACATAGACAGACAAACAGGAAATAATAACAGAACAGCATGGACAAGAAGCGACACACAGAGTTGGTCACATGGGGATGTTGGGGCGCTGACCCGATCCACAGCCAAATGCAACCAGCCTCCATAGCAGCGGGCTAGAGGCAGGGCCCGGCCCAGGTAACCAGTGGGGACAGTAAGGCCTCTGACAGGCAGGCATGAAGGGGGAAGGGGGTGGGTCACTCAGCCAGATTCCTTCATGCTAAACCCAGCCACAACTCTAAGGAGGTGGGGGCCGGGTGGAGGGTGCATTAGCTTTGCATCGGTTTGGTAGGACAGGGGCAGGTTAAACGGGGGTTTGTGATACTTTCCAGTTCATCATGTAAATGGCAGTGATTGGCAAGGGATTACAGTAATGTTCGTTTTTATTGCAACACCATCAAACACATCGATGAATGTGCAGGGAGGCTGCATCATTCAGGTCATCAAACCAACTCTGAGCTTATCTTCCATACAGAATACACTGGGAGGTGTTCGTTCAAATACTTGGCTCTTCAAACTCTGAGATGTGGTTGGTTTTCTTTTTGGCTCGGCTCAAAAATCACACAGAGTGATTGATCTTAAATCACATCCCAATCCGTGTCAGCAGTGGAAGAGATGCCAGTGGGTAAAACAATGGTCAATTTCTTTCTTTCTGTGCTGAAGGTATCTTTTCACCTCTATGCTATAAGAAATGGGTTTCTGAAACAATAAAGTCAAATATAGATAATTCTGATGCATAATGAGATGAGCATTGTCAATTTACAATGTGAATAGACTAATACATGATCACTAGATGAGTAGTGTAACACTATTGCTATCATAACATTACAATGGTCCTACCATTTCCCTGTGTCTATCAGAAGTATCCGAACTAATTATGAGTATGAGCATGACATGCTTACATCTAGATGAGAATGTCTGACTTTCGTATTCTGAATTTGCCTAAGATGAACACATAATAGGCAGAGTCAGAAAGAAGGCCATCGTTTTAAATGTAAGATAAGGCTTACCTTATTTTACATTTAAAAATGACCAAGATCTTCTAACTAGCCATATATACATCCAGTTGATTTATTTGTATCTCTCTGCTTGAGCTGGGGAATGCTTCATCTCTTGCTATCCCTGACCTTTGACCCCTAATATCGCTGGATATTGGAAGAAGCCACAGAGGTTATACTTCAGTACAGAACTTGTAGTGGACGATCCAAAATAGATTTGAACAAGGGGATAAACAAACCAAAGCTTTAAAGCCTTGAGGTTTTTTATGTCCTCCTCAAAGGACAGTTATTTTGTGTCCCCAGTGAGAAACAATTGATCATTAAAGGTCGTTTTGTTGACTCTATCCCTGTCATCATTGACCATTTACTTAATGAGTAAGAAACAGGTTTTTACTTACGTATGCACTGAATGTGTATTAGATTACGTCTATAGGCTCTAGCTAGTTATCATTACCAAAGCCGTTATTGTGATGTCACTGCTACAACAGGCCACCGTAATATGGAAAATCAAAATGCTTTAACACCCACACGGATACAGTTGAAACACTCTTTGTGAATCGACTGTTTCAACATGTAGTGAGTGGATGGAAAGCAACTCAAAAGAAAATAGTTCTACCCTCCCAGGACAGAATGTAACAATGGACACCTTGACCTTGAGTGGCAGAATTTTTTAGAGGTGGAACATTTAAAATCTGCTTGGAAAGTGTACCATAATAGTAGTGACCACAATCGTTCGGTTTTCCACAGAAGAGGACTCGTTGGTGACCTGCGCATCCACAATATATACATATTTTTCGAATTCATTCCAGTACCCGGTCTGAAAGTGACAGAAACATCAAAGTTATTACAAGAAACAGCCATTTAAAAGACATTTGTGAGTAAAGCCTCCAAGTGCAGTTGGCAGGCGACATGTCTGATGAGAGTCTTGGCCTGAAGGGGGGTTGGGGGTGTCTGGTGATGCGCGAGATAAAAAGCCCTGTTCTGGTGCTGTGCTTGGAGACGACGCTCTAACCTCTGCTACAGATCCAGTGGGGGAAAAGAGCATTCAACTTTCAGCTAATCTCCCTCTCAGCACCCTTATGCTGCAATGTCACAGATCTTTTACATAACCATGAATTACTGCCCATGAAATGCTCCTCGCATGCTGCTTGGCAATACTAATACCAGCAAAAAAGAATTAGTCTTACTCAGCAATAAGCATTTTCAGTTGCAATGTACAGAGTGAGGGGCTTCTCTTAATGTACAAGCATTAAGCATACTATATCTATGCTGCTACTAAAAATGGATATCTGATGTATGTGAACCTATTCAATAACTGTTGAGATTTTTTTTTTTAAGTCAGCAGTTACATGTTATTTGTTCTGTTCTGTTTTGTTCTGTTCTGTTGTTCTGTTCTGTTGTTCTGTTCTGTTGTTCTGTTTTGTTTTGTTCTGTTCTGTTGTTCTGTTCTGTTGTTCTGTTCTGTTGTTCTGTTCTGTTGTTCTGTTTTGTTTTGTTCTGTTCTGTTGTTCTGTTCTGTGTTGTTCTGTTCTGTTGTTCTGTTCTGTTGTTCTGTTTTGTTTTGTTCTGTTCTGTTGTTCTGTTCTGTTGTTCTGTTCTGTTGTTCTGTTCTGTTGTTCTGTTCTGTTGTTCTGTTCTGTTGTTCTGTTTTGTTTTGTTCTGTTTTGTTTTGTTCTGTTCTGTTGTTCTGTTGTTCTGTTCTGTTCTGTTGTTCTGTTCTGTTGTTCTGTTGTTCTGTTCTGTTGTTCTGTTCTGTTGTTCTGTTTTGTTTTGTTCTGTTTTGTCTGTTGTTCTGTTCTGTTGTTCTGTTCTGTTGTTCTGTTCTGTTGTTCTGTTTTGTTTTGTTCTGTTTTGTCTGTTGTTCTCGTCTTTTCTGTTCCGGTTGTATTCTGTACTTTTCTTTTCTGTTCTTTTTAATTCTACTTCTCTCCTCTTCTACTTTCCTATAGCTCAGTATGTTCTATAGGCTAGTAAGTGTGGGAACTAGGGGGGTTACTGGTATAGCACTACTCCTGACAGCCTTGATGTGTCCTCTCTCCTGCCCCCTGCCCCAGTTATGACGGAGCACAAATGGAGCACGCAGGGAGAGGTCAGCCCCAGTGCATGAGCCTCTACAGGTGAAAGCTGTTCTACTGTAATAAAGCTTAAAGCTCTGCCCTGGACCCTGCTCAGAGCTGTTCAATGATTACTGTTGCGCACGTATGGTGCAATGCAGTTACAAGCACACTTATGTTATGGAGTCATGTTAATGTGTAATTACGTAAATATTGAATGTGTAATTACTTGAATATTCATATTTAAAGTCCATAAAACTGAACTATCTTCACATGTAATCTCAGTTATGAATAAAGAAATAAAAAAGAAGCGAACTGGTCTGATATCCTGCAACCTTTTTTCCCAATTACTCAGATAATGACCCTCTGAACTCAAACAATGTGAGAAAGAGTTTTGCAATCTGCATGTTGAGCCACTGTGCTGCTTTTTACTTACCTTCTTGGGCCCCCCTATTTTCATTTCATACACATCGATGCTGTAGTTGGATCTCCGACCGAACGAGTCAAACTGGATATTCCCTGTCATACCTTGTACCTGGACCTGCCATGCACACCATGACACAAGGAACCGTAATAACCTTCACACAACAACTCAATTCAGATTTAGTCAAAATATACTACTATATTTTTAAGACATGGTGACAGGGGTACACCTGGGCATCTGTGAAGACCCCTCCTACCATTTTGAGGGCTCTCTCTATGTCAATGCCTTGGCTCCAGGGCACGGCCGGGTTGGCTAGGCAGTCCCCAGCGCTCCCCCTCCGGGACACGTCCACCCTCTGCCTCCGCAGGTACCGGAAAGCCTCTGCCAGGACCAGCACGGCATCATGGGTCAGCGCCGACGTGAACTGAAACACAACCACCACACCAGATCATGACACTAGGAGAGCAGTCCGAAGGGTATTTACTGGTTTGTGTAAGGAGCACATTTAGATACAACGCACAATGTGAAAAGGGAATCAATTGTGAAACTAAGTATCAATGATAAAGTAGGTACAGCAGTAGCTGAACAGCCCACTGTCACTCTGCCTCAAGGTTTCTTTTATTCAAGAGTAATTGGGGATTGGCAGTCTGTTGTTGCCTGATATGCCAAAGCTAGTTCATACTGTTGTAGCTACTTTCAAACAGAAAACACATTTTTGCCTCTTTTCTGAGTGACAAGCAGTAAACAAGCAGTATGATTTTACTATTGCCTCACTGACAGTTTATCTGGTTAAATTTGACAAAAGCTTTCCTTTTGTGAGTGAAAATGCTCTGTCTTTGATACTATTAGCGAGACACAGATAACTGAACAGATAGAGAGAAAGGTAGAGAAGCAGATATGGGCAGAGATGGAAGTTTCATACTGTAAATAAAACATCCACACAACATTGACAGCTGTGTGGGACTGTACCTTCAGTGGAGTGCCCTTAGCCTCAGGAAACTCCCTCTCGTCTAGGCGTTCCCAGCGCTGGAGGAATTGTGTGACTATTGGGTTCTCTGGGTTGATGATCTGGAAGCCTGTTATGTTGGCTCCTCCAGCAAAAACCTTGTCCAGGGTCATGTTAGCGAAGCCCTGCAGTGAAACCAGAGGTACCCAACAACATGCAGGCATCAAACAATCTGTCCCCAACAACTGGGTTCATCCGTACTGAGAGCTTCACCTGTAATGCCTTCACAGTTAAAAAAGGAAAGGATTTTCTGAGGTATTGTTTTCTGAATAACATAAAACTTTCGAGTTTGTGCTGATAATGTATGTTCGTATTTGTTCATAAGAGTACAGTTTGTTCAAATTTAGAAAACTAAAGTGATTCCACATCCCATTTTATAATAAATGTTTGAGAGGGCCCCTGAAATAGATAAGGATTGTTGTGTTGTGTTGTGCTACTCTATTCACCAGGTTAGCCAGGATGTAGTGGTAGCCTCTTCTGTTCTTCCCCAGGGTCACCACCTGCAAGAGGGGGAAAAACTCACAATTAGACAAGGCATCAAAGGACATCACATACTCTATCAATCTTCTGGTCTAAGAAGACACAATAGAACCTGAAAGCCTCTATTAGTTCTCAGAAGTAGCATAGATCCACTTGATCAAGGTTGTGGGTTTCCAGTCTCTTTGCACTAATGAGGAAATATAGTGCACCACCACCACCCCCACCACCACCACCACCCCCACCACCACCATCCCCATCAGTGACTTTTGTTGAGCAGCAGAAACCGCACAGATTCAACTGTCATCTTTCAGTTCAAAAACAAACAAACAGAATAATTTAATTTCTTAAATAATGTTCCTTAGATAATGTCTGATGTGTATATGAGTGTGTCTCTCTAACAGGGTCTGGGTGTGTGTTTGTGTGTGCGTGCGTGACTTTGTGTTCCTTTTGTATTAGCGTCAGTATGGAAAATAAGGTCAGGACTCAAGGCCCGCAGAAAAATTACCCTTTCATAACGCAGCTGCCTACTGAAACAAAAAGTGCTCTCTGTCATTTTCTGCTGTAGCTCAATCTGCCACAGGGTTGGAAAGACTTAATTAGGACCAAAACTGTTCTCTCCTAGTGAGAGTGGGCAGGCAGGCATGGACAATCAACGCTTGCTGTTGTGTTTACTCTAATGACCAGTCCAGGCTTAGTTAACGCATCAAGGTTACTCAGAGATACTGTACGTTACCATAGCTCTCATTCTTACTGCCTGGCAGAACAGAACAAAGCAGAACAGAAATGTGGTTTCATCATGGAGATACATACAGTACCATACTTAGGGGGTGGAGAGAGAGGCTTTTTTCTCTCTATTTTCACTGTCTTTTTAGACTTCCTCCCCCACAGTTTTGACAAGGATGCTCTCTATGTGTCAGCCACTGCAACATCCAGTGTTATGTAGGACAGTTTCACGCATTGTAGTTGAGAGAATGCCTATGAATTCCAATAACCAACATGTGGTAAATGTACAGTATGTTTCATTTTACCTTTGAATAACCTCCAATATGGATTGTAATTATTGTAAGAGTATCAAAGCAAGGAATCAAGGACATGCAATATGTTGTGTTGCATCGCTTAATCAATTCTCATATCTCCTCCACCTCCCTCAATGTCACTGAGGGATGTATTGTTAGATGTAACCAAGGAAACAAAGGAAACAGCGTAGGAATAGGACTGTTTTATCACATTTCAGGGCGTCTTCACAAATTACCCACAAGTCTCCATCTGTAATGGCATCCATCTGCACATTGTGACTGTCATTCAGACAGCATCCAGTCAGTCCTTTCCTTCACACCTCTACCTTTCAACCATCATCTGCTTAGTCCCTTTAATAGCTCCTAATTGTCTCTGGAGAGAGAACATTCTCAATCCTCCAAGGTTACAGCTCAGTCCCTCTCCCAATCCTCCCCATCATCTTGGCACTTTCCACTAAATCCTATTACCCTGGGAAGGTGTGCTCAACGATTTCATTATGTTTGACATTTTCCACCTCCACCAGTAACCCCCCCCAGATCCTGCCTGCCTGGGACCCCAAACTTCCCATTTCTCAGAGGGAGGATAGTTACGGAACTAGAAGGTCCCAGTGTGTGGGATAAGGCCATACTACTGGTAATAACACCTGTAATGACGTTCATAGCTCATTTCACTCTCATTTGAGAAAATACAGAGTGATACAGACAGGCTCCTTGACAGTGGGACACTGTCTCCAGTGAAGGATCTGATCTCCAGTGTTGGGGAGTAGTGAACTGCATGTAGTTGAACTAAATTAAAATCTAGGTAGTTCATTACTTTATTTGCCATGTAGCGGTGTAGCTAACTACTGGAACAACACACTACTTTTTTTGCAAAAACTTTATTTTTTGGCATCAGACTTGCCTAATTCTCACTTGAAATATTTTTTGTGTTTAATAGGCAAAATTACATTATGTTAACATGTGACCCCAAAGTTAACTGTTTTTGCAATTTACAGTCATTGACATTTCAGATTTACATATTAAACTTTTTCAGTAGTTTGAATGTAGTGAATTACTTTTTCAAAGTAACTTTATAATTAAGTAAACTATATTTTTCTGAAGGGTAGCTTTAGTCTAGCTTAACTTCTTCCAGTGTTAAGTACTTGGTAGCTTGGTAAACTCTCTTTTCAGAGTAGCTTCCCCAAAACTGCTGATCACACATGCAAAACCACCCGCTCCTCCGCCCCTCGTCATCCCATCCCTCCCAGGCAGAAAGCATGCATAATCAAAAAGTTCAATTAAAAAAGAAGAGGGAACAAAAAGCCCTTCATCTGGGATTCATGTGAGCGGGAAGGAGCCACGGCGGACAAAGTGTGACAACACAGCAAGCACTTAATGAAGCTGCAGCTCCTGGAGCCAGCGGCTAATTCTCTCCTCTGACAAGTCATGGAACGAACGGAACAGGACCACTGCATCCTGCCGTAAAACACAGGCTATTCGCTTATATGAGGGCCACTAAAGATTTGCCACTTGAAATTGTATTTTTGGCTCAAATATTGAAGTCTGTTTAATTCATCGTAATTAATGAGTAAGTTAATATTGCGCTGTGATCTGAAATGCAGAAAGCTGAAACATCTCTGTGGTCCACTGTGTGTTGGTTCTCTGTTGCAGAGACGTATGACTAGACTACGCAAATCCAATTTGAGTACTTAAGAGTCCTAAGCTAATCCGTCCCAGGGTGTGTATGTGTGTGTGTGTGCCCACACGCACACAAGTAGGGGGAGTTGAGGTATTTCAGTGACTCATACACATTACCATTCAAAGGAGTCCAGCTCCAATCTAGAGGACATAACTGTTGTATATGAAGAAAGTATGCAGTATCCCCCTCCTGTGCCCTCAGAACAGCCTCAATTCATCAGGGCATGGACTCTACAAGGTGTTTGAAGCATTCCACAGGGACAAGTTGGCTGGATGTCCTTTGGGTGGTGGACCATTCTTGATACACACTGGAAAATTTTGAGCGTGAAAAATCCTGCAGCGTTAAAGTTTATAAAAGACACCCACCATGAGTGCCCACTACATTGGCCCAAGAAGGCCAATATAAAATAAAGAAAAACCCACACCAAACTTAAAGACAGGAGGCAAATCAAAAAGTGGAGCAAAATGAAAATTGAGAAGAACAGAAACAGGATTGTTTTTCTAGAAATCAAATAGGGAGTGCCAACGAAAGGTGTTAACCCCACACATCTCTCAAGAGAACTGGGCCAACCACTCTTAAATATCACTTGGGCCAGCACATGTGAAACACCTTCCCACTAACGAGATGATAAACCAGCACAGGTGTAACACATTCTGACTAACGAGGTGACACCAATCAGTGCGCACCACGTGCGAACGTGCTAGAGTACAACCTCGAAATATAAATGGGCAAACAAAAGCATGTAACAAGTTCTTGACACAAACCGGTGTGCCTAGCACCTACTACCATACCCCATTCAAAGGCACTTGAATATGTTGTCTTGCCCATTCACCCTCTGAATGGCACATACACAATCCATGTCTCAATTGTCTCAAGGCTGTCTCCTCCCCTTCATCTACACTGATTGAAGTAGATTTAACATGTGACATCAATAGGACCATAGCTTTTACCTGGTCAGTCTATGTCATGGAAAGAGCAGGTGTACTTAATGTTTTGTATACTCAGCGTATGTCTTGTTCTCTAGACCAGAAGTGGACTAAGATAAAAATAAAGCATGTGATGTGTGCATAATAAATATTTTTAGGATCCTAGCGCTCCAGTTTCCTGGTTCCCCTGGGATGATAATATTTCCAGCCTGCACCTAAAACAGACGGATGGGGACTTAGTGAGGTCATTCTCATTCCTCAGTCACATCAGTTCGCTTCCTGATCATAACCAGTCTCTGTTGTTCTCTTTCGGTCAGAGGCTAGGTGGGTCAGGCCATTGTGTTCCAGCCAAATAGAATGTCATTCTATTCTATTTCTATGGTTCCACCTCCCTAGACAGGATGGACAGCTCACCATTATCCACTTTGGGGGTGGAAAAACTCTTCAAAGGCATAGCAAAAAAGGAGAACTGTCAAAGAGTCTACTCCCTATCCAACTGTACACTGGGTGAGAGTGAGAGGGGAGCTCCAGTATCAACTGCATTGATTTACTATTATGTGGATTACAATTAATGAACATTTTTGAAGGGGTTGCAAAAAAAATTGTAAGGGAAAATCAAGTCTGAAATGTCAAAGTGGAATCGACAAACTGCAGATTGTATTGGGCAGACCAAAAAAAGCCGTAATTGAGAGGAGGGGAGGCTATGCTTGGTTTTTAATCAAATAAAACAAAAAATAATAATAATTCTGTGTTTCTAAATACGAAGTATACAGGCACCAAATGCACATTACGCTACTCGTTCCATGCACATACGGGCGCAGTGTGCATCACGGCTGGATAGGCTGCATTTCGGCTAAAACCAGCTTTTGGTTGGTCTTAAATATCCCTATCAGCACTGCATGAAATTAGCACTTTGGATCATGTTTTTAAGGACACACATCAAATATTTCCACCCCACCAATCTGAGCGCAAGCTAGCTGATATAAGACAGGTAAGATGCCAGTGCGGCAGTATTTACATACCGAAAATAACGTGTGTTTGCCGCCTTAACGCCAGCCGAAAATAGAGCCCTACAAGTTTAAAATGTCCGGCATTGCAGGACATCTCTCTCTCTCTCTCTCTCTCTCTCTCTCTCTCTCTCTCTCTCCTCTCTCTCTCTCTCTCTCTCTCTCTCTCTCTCTCTCTCTCTCTCTCTCTCTCTCTCTCTCTCTCTCTCTCTCTCTCTCCTCTACATTCATTTAGACAGAGAATAATGTTCTCACATCTGTCACTCACCAGAGAAGAGGGAAAGAAGACTATTAAGGTTGGTGAGTGTATACTTCACTATTGCAAAGTCAATATTAAACAAATCACAGATTCATTTAAATTGACTTACTGAAATTCAGAAGACATGTCTCTCAGAGGATCGTGAATCAGGTATCTTCCCCCGGGCAGCTCTCAGTAAAAGTCTGGTCTGGGCGGATCCAGGTCGTCTTTTGTCAGATAGGAAATTCCCTAATGCTTTCCCACTAGGGAATGCGGCACCGGTGTCTCCCTCGCAGACCTTCACTGATCCTTTTTGTGATGCCAAATTGTTGTGGAAATCCTTACACAGGGACACTCGAAATCAATCTTAAATTAATCATTGTTTATTGTCAGCACGCTGGAGAGGTTCCAACAAACTTGATGCACCATAGTGAACGTCTGTTAGGAGCTCTAACGGGGCAGTCCCGTTTAGTTCCCTTATATACTGGTTACAGACACGTTACATAGGCATAGTTCATAGGGTTGCCTCCGGCATGTGTCTGGCACCGTCTCCTTTCTTAACTTATAGAACATGTTCCGGGCATTCTGCCAAATAGTCTAAAGGAGGTATGTCATGACCGCCCACCGTCATATCTTTGCCAGGCACAGGCAGGTACCAAGGATTGTTTATGACACCAAAGACAAGATGCACAAAGTAACATTTCCTTCACACCAGTTATAATTTTTAAATATACATCTACAAAAGCTAATTAGAAACAACAATGCGATTAATGACAATGTTAAAAGCTTCAATGAAAATCTATATGAATCAGAATTAAACAATAAAAAAACAGACAAAAAATTATCACTAAAAACCAAGATCACCCCAAAATAAATATTAGACATTGTTATAACATTCACACGGAGACAAGCACCAGAAATAGATGGCTTTCCCATAGAATTATATTTAACATTTTGGGACAAAGCAGCTTCCCTATTTACACAAATGACAACACACATCACTCAATTCAGTGCTTCCTAGTGTATCAAACAGTTATTTCAGTTATATTAAAACAAGGAAAGTCCCCTGCTGATTACAGACCAATAACTTTAATAATGTGTGACAATAAAATAAAAAAAGCTCAGAAGCAATAGAATGGCAAAAGTCTTACCAGACTTGTTACATATCAATCAAACATGGTTGATTAAAACTCCACGTACAAACAAATACAATAACATATTTCAGTTTAATACAATACGCAAAAAAAACAAGATATACATTTATCAATAATGGCTGTTGATGCCAAAAAGTTTTTTGACCGTCTTGAATGGCCTTTCTATTCAAAACTTTGGAAGCTTTCAACTTTCCAGCTGAAATAATAAATGTTATAAAACTATTATATAAATGTCCTAAATTATGAAATTGCTGATGATGACATTTCTTTAGAAAGGGGCACAAGACAGGGATGTCCTCTCTCCCCCCTCCTGTTTGCATTGGCAATTGAACCGCTTACAGAAATAATTTGACAGGACCGTATCAGTATTGGTAAACATGAATATAAACCAGAGCATGTGAGCGGAATTGAGCAATTGGAAATCGCCCTCATCGCTCATGGAGTGGTGCTTGGGCAGCGCTCAGGCACTCAGTGTCCATTCCAACCGCTCCGCTAAAAAACAAAAACTGACGCTCCAAATTCGCTCCATTCATTAAAATCCCAATATAAACAACACCCATCTATTTTTGTGACTACCTTGACCTACCATTGGTTTTGACGTATTGAAACCAAACCATATGGATTTAAATGAAAAGTGTTTGAATAAACATGAAAAGGTGAATTTAAGAAGCGCACATCATTTCAAATAGGCTACATGTAATATTAAACATCATATAAAAACTCTAAATAGGTCAGGAGCCAGACAGGGAGCCTAAGAAGGAACAAAAATTAATTATTTAGGCTATATTATTTATATTATTTCAAGGATATAGCCTGCAAAGAAATACATTGTGAAGCATTTGCGAGTGTGACAATAGGCTAGTAAGGACATAAAGGACTGAGCATCTAAACAACATTGTATTAAATCATTATAGTCTATACATTGTGCATATAGGCTGTGATTTACTGAGAATTAAATACAAATTAAATGAAAAATTACTTATTAGTGCCTTTGAATTCATTTTTAGAATAAATGTTTAGTTTTCCCAGTGTGTGGCTTCAGGGTCATGCGATGATGCCTGGAGAGCAGGCCAGCAGTGGAGAATATCCTCTCTACGCTTGCGGAGACACTGGGGATCCTAAACACCCTTTTGGCCACTCTTCCCAGGCTGGGCAGAGATCCAAAGTATTTTTTTTTTTTTTTCGATAGGGAGGCCCTTCTGGTTTTTAGGCAAATTAACCCAATCAAAGCGGAAAGCTTCTTGAACGTGGGAATATGCCAGGCCTATTGGGCCAAAATCAATTATGGCCTATTGGGCCAAAATCAATTATGGCTTACTGGGCCAAAATCAATTATGGCCTATTGGGCCAAAATCAATTATGGCTTACTGGGCCAAAATCAATTATGGCCTATTGTATAGATAACAGAACAAAAATGAACGGAACGTTTAATAGCATGTGCACATAGTAAGCGCGCCTGTGTGGTTTATCAGTTTCTTTATGAAAATATTTTGCGAACTCCATGACAGTAGCTAAAGCAAGGGGCTATAACAGCACACAAGTAGACAACAAATGCATGCTGGGCCGGGCCTGCCCTAAGGTCATGAAGTGAGCGCTACTTTAGTGCTACTGGAACGAAACTGGAGCAAGCGAGAAGACCAACGCTCCAGCCTCTGGGAATCTCGCTCCACGCTCCAGCCTCTGGGAATCTCGCTCCACGCTCCAGCCTCTGGGAATTTCGCTCCACGCTCCAGCCTCTGGGAATCTCGCTCCACGCTCCAGCCTCTGGGAATCTCGCTCCACGCTCCAGCCTCTGGGAATCTCGCGCCACGCTCCAGCCTCTGGGAATCTCGCGCCACGCTCCAGTCAAATTGGGCATGCTCCGCTCACATACTCTGATATAAACCAAAAATATTTGTTAAAAATATTTTCAGAATACTCTAAAATCTCAAGATATAACATGAACGTGGAAAAAAACGAAATAATGGCAATAGGAAAAATAAAATCAATAACATATGAGTGTGACGATCCCCCCACTCTGTCTGCCGAATTCTTTCTCTTTGCTCATGTTTTCCTTAATAGGATGTCAGTGGGCGGAGCCGAGAGGGTCGTCAGCGAAATGGGACGTAAGGGGGCCATTACGTTTTTTATATTGGTCAGGTATAACAGGAGATCATCTGCAAATATGTTTTGCTTATATCAGAGTATGTGAGCGGAGCATGCCCATTCCCGGGGATGAATACACCTTTCCCCCATACATTGAAGAGACTCTCTCCATGCAGACACACTGTTGTTTTTTATTCTGGCATTTTGGGTCTTCTTTGTGTGCACTTGTTTTGGCACCTCTCAACACCCCTCATTATCACCATCTTTGCACACATCCACTCACTACACTAGTGAATATACACACCATTGTTAATTGTATATAGTTTACTTTATTTAATAAATATGTTTGTTATTTCTTTATCTCCGCGTTGTCTCCCTCTTTGTTACGGGCTATGATCCAGTTCGTAACATGAGCTACAGCAATCCTTCAAGTGGACCACAAAAATAGCAAATACTTAGGATGTGTAATAAGTAACAACAAACATATAAAGATAACTTTATCAGATTACTTAACAATACGAAAGCAGATCTAATTAAATGGAACAATCTTCCCATAAATCTTACAGGTAGAATAAACCTCTTCAGAGTGGCATGGCTCCCGAAGTTTTTATATTATTCTCGGCAATAACAATTACCCCACCGAAGACATTCTTTAAAAAAGTATTCTCGGTCATAACAGACTTGATATGGGCAAATAAAACTCATAGAATAAAAAGTAATGTTTTATATCTTCCTAAGTGGTTTTAACCTTTCAGACTTGGAATTGTATCAACTCGCTACCCAAGCTTTCACTAGGGACACTAAAGAGAAACAATGGGAACATACTGAATATGTGCACGCTCATTCCCAGAACTTTTTCACATGTCTATTTTCAAAGGATAAAGCTAAGAACATTAACAACTGCATAGTTAAGAACACTATAACAATATGGAAGAAAATGAAACATATTCTACTAAAACCAATATCACTCCCTAAAAACACAACCCTCAGAATTCACCGATAAATTGAAGGCATAGAAACCGCAAAAGACTTGGTAATAGGAAATACATGTATTTCTATTACAGAATTAAAAAGCAATTTTGGACTGACCAATGTAGATATTTCCAAATGAAACAACATTTTGATTTGAAATCTTTTGGGCATCAGAGCAATCTTTGAGTCAGAAAAGGATCTTCATATGATAGGTAAGATATACAAAACCTTGCGAGAGCCTATCCAACTGACAATCTCTGACAAAAAAAAGAATAAACTATTGGATCCAAGTACTGATATTGGCACAAGACGGAAGGAATGTTGAAACATAGAGAATCACTGAAGACAGGGGAGCATGAACATCTACCATCTACCTCCCTGCATGATTTGTTCTCTTTGAATAAACCTATTTTCCCCCCTGATTTGCTTTGGGGTTTGTGTTATTGAAGAGTAACATCAACTGCTAACATTTGATGCCGTGACCAGAATGAATTGGTCTGAAAAACAACAAGAAGTAATAAAGTAATAAACTGTGTGTTGATCCAGAAGAAAGAGAGAAGGCTGAGTGCAACCCACTTCGGGAGTCAACCCTTAATCTCCTGATTGTTGGCATAATTGCTGGGTGAGTCTAGACCAATATACATTTAAAAGAACCAAATCAGGTTAAAATGTGTGCATGCAATGAGTTATACGTATCTGTGATGTATAAGGGTTCAAGTCCTTTGTTTGCTCGGTTAGAGGTTTGAGTCCTCTGTTACAGGTTTGTTAAATCTCTGTTATAGGGGTTCAAGTCCTCTATTAAAAGGTTTGAGGCCTCTGTTTTTGTTTTGTGAAACCTTCTTGTTGCATTGAAGTGAGTTGCTAGTTGAGAAGCAATTTTTACACGTGTGGGGAATGTAAGCCTTGTGAGCAGCATTCAACAAGCTTTGAGGTGAACACAAGTTTTTATGGGTAACCAGGGTCAACAGAAACAATTTGTCTTCTAGGAGATAATAGAGGTTTAAGTCCTCAAAAGAGGTTATACACACACACACGCATGCACACACACACACACACACACACACACACACACACACACACACACACACACACACACACACACACACACACACACACACACACACACACACACACACACACACACACACACACACACACACACACACACACACTATATGGATGTATTTCAAGGCATACCTTCAAACTCAGCGCCTCTTTGCTTGACATCATGGGAAAATTAAAAGAAATCATCCAAGACCTCAGCAAAAAAATTGTAGACCTCCACAAGTCTGGTTCATCCTTGGGAGCAATTTCCAAACGCCTGAAGGTACCACGTCCATCTGTACAAACAATAGTACGCAAGTAGAAACACCATGGGACCACGCAGCCGTCATACCTCTCAGGAAGGAGACGTGTTCTGTCTCCTAGAGATGAACGTACTTTGGTGCGAAAGGTGAAAATCAATCCCAGAACAACAGCAAAGGACCTTGTGAAGATGCTGGAGGAAACAGGTACAAAAGTATCTACATCCACAGTAAAATGAGTCCTATGTCGACATCGCCTGAAAGGCTGCATAGCAAGGAAGAAGCCACTGCTCCAAAACCGCCATAAAAAAGCCAGACTACGGTTTGCAACTGCACACTTTTTGGAGAAATGTCCTCTGGTCTGATGAAACAAAAATAGAACTGTTTGGCTATAATGACCATCGTTATGTTTGGAGGAAAAAGGGAGAGGCTTGCAAGCCGAAGAACACCATCCTAACCGTGAAGCACGGGGGTGGCAGCATCATGTTGTGGGGGTGCTTTGCTGCAGGAGTGACTGGTGCTCTTCACAAAATAGATGGCATCATGAGGAAGGACAATTATGTGGATATATTGAAGCAACATCTCAAGACATCAGTCAGGAAGTTAAAGCTTGGTCGCAAATGGGTCTTCCAAACGGACAATGACCCCAAGCATACTTCCAAATTTGTGGCAAAATGGCTTAAGGACAACAAAGTCAAGGTATTGGAGTGGCCATCACAAAGCCCTGACCTCAATCCAATACAAAACGTGTGGGCAGAACTGAAAAAGCGTGAGCGAGCAAAGAGGCCTACAAACCTGACTCAGTTACACCAGCTCTGTCAGGAGGAATGGGCCAAAATTCCCCCAACCTACTGTGGGAAGCTTGTGGAAGGCTACCAGAAATGTTTGACCCAAGTTTAACAAATTAAAGGCAATGCTACCAAATACTAATTGAGTGTATGTAAACTTCTGACCCACTGGGAATGTGATAAAATAAATAAAAGCTGAAATAAATCATTCTCTCTACTATTATTCTGACATTTCACATTCTTAAAATAAAGTGGTGATCCTAACTGACCTAAGACAGGGAATTTTTACTAGGATTAAATGTCAGGAATTGTGAAAAACTGAGTTTAAATGTAGTTGACTAAGGTGTATGTAAACTTCCGACTTCAACTGTATGTCCTCAGTACACGGGCAAGAAGATGAGAGCAACAGTGGGGGGGGGGGGGGGGCAGATATGAAACAAACCAAACCATTATACATTTCTATTGGTCCAATGAAGATTCATGCAGGGGTGTGGATAGGCTCATTTGAACAACCTATTTTAGGTCTTGATGTTATTATGCAACTTGACTCTACATTGAACATTTCTGAAGGGAAGGTGACATGGAAAATTAGACAACTGCAGGGATCTACAGTTCAGAACCATCCTATTTGGACTACGGAAAAAAATGGGTGTGGAACTTTGGATATGGAACCAGTGTGCTTGACAGGTGCTGCCCCACCTTGCACAAAACAATATCCCATTAGCAAAGAAGCTATGGCCAATACTAAAGTAGTGGAGGCTCCTAACATCATCATACAACATGGCACACCATGTAATCCAGCTACCTGATGCTTCCTCCAGATACCACATTACTTGAACACGACTGTTGTGAGTTGGTTTTGGATCAGCTCTCTGATGGGTTTATGAAGAATCTGTTGGGAAACCCAGAGTTTATCTTACACACAGACAGTTCAAGCATTGTGGAGGGGGGTGTGAGGAAGGCAGGCTGGGAAGTTACTACAATGGACAATGTGATAGTGACAGGCATGTTAACTGCAGGAACATCAGCACAGGTGGCGGAATTGGTGGCTTTGACAGAAGCATGTAAACAAGCTGAAAGAAAAACAGCAAATATCTACAGACTTGAGGTATGCCTTTGGTGTTACTCATGATTTTGGAAAAATATGGAAAAACAGAGGATTCATGACATCACTGGGAGCTCCTCTGAAGAATGGACCAGAGGTGATGGCTCTACTGAATGCTCTCCAGTTAGCTGGACAAGTTGCAATTTTGAAAATGAAAGCACATGGAAAAATCTTTACAGATGAGAGTAAAGGTAATGATCTGGCTGACAGAGCTGCCAAGGCGGCTGCCAAGAGAACACCTCAGGCACCTAAACTGATTAAGAAATACACCTCAGATGCATTGCCTACGGTATTATGTAGTATACGGGCAACACATAACAAAATCACAGGATTGAGTCCGTTTGAGGTCGTCACAGGTCAACCCATGTCACTACCAGGCATGTTAGATTTGAGAAAAGCAGACGTTCACTTTATGAGTGACACAATGCTTAACTACTGCATACAACTCTCTAATGCAGTATGGGAAGCAGACAGACAAGTAAAAGAGGCGTGGGGAATAACTTCTGAGGGGGGACATGACGTAGTACCAGGACAGTGGGTGATGGTAAAAAAAGATGTAACAGAGACATGAGGGCCAAAATGGTTAGGTCCTTGTCAAGTTTAGCTCATAACAAGGTCAGCAGGGAAAATCACAATGGATACATGTCACTCATTGCAAGGTTGTCCATGTTGATGACAAAGCGAAGCCTGGAGAACAAAGAACTGATTGATTAGCAATCTCGGGTGAAGAAGCATAGTAAGATGATCAGAACCTGATAAGCTTCTATGTTGTACACCACAGTCATCATATTAGGGATATCTAGCCAACTTTTTCCTGAAAATCGGGACATGCTTACTTAGGGAAATCTATGTGAAATATCAATTTCTCTTGAAACCAGGACATGTTACTCTCACATTTTTGTTTCCTTCGTTACAGGTTATGATAATCTACCATCTGAAGCTGCAGCACTATCCCTTGACTGTACCTGAAACGATACAAGATCCCCGGTGAAGTGTTCATTACAGAAGTCCTTATCAACCAGTGGAACGGAAGAAGAATTCCTCACTACCAGCAGACTGTCAGAACATCATTTTTAATAGTTATCTATGTGGGACTGATAACAGTGTGGAATTACCTTGCCAATAGGACGATTGAATATTATTGTCTTGAATATTATTGTTTGTGTGAGTTTCCTCCTAATACAGGATGTGGTAGGAATCGTAAGGGACATCACTTTGTTTGAAATCTATTTCTTAATGTAACAGCAAGTACAATATGCCCTTTGTGTGTTATAGAAATGCAAGGTGTTTAATGTGAATGATTTTATGCTTACTGCTAATGATTTTTATACTGTCTATTTTTTCATGTTTTTTATTGTTTTCTAAAAATAACTTTTTAAGTATATTTCTTTTTTAAATGGTCTAGGGGGGAGTGTAAAAATATTTTAAAGATAATACACAACGCAGAGGACGAGAGGTCAATAGAGTACTAACGATCAATGGAAATAGTGTTTTTTCTCTAATATCAATGGGTCAGAGAAATTTCAGTCCGGGACTCATAGCTACATGGCAAGTTCTCATTGGTCCAAATTGTTTATACATTGAACCTGAAATAGGATACTTGTTATTTGGCTATTGGCCCAGTTTTATTCCAAGGAATTCTAATTGGTCAACCACAGGCTAGGGCTGGGTTATAAAACTGCATCCTGTCCCTTTGTTCTGTGGGGAGAATCACAGGAGAGAATCACTGAAGTGAATCACAGGAGAGAATCACTGAAGTGAATCACAGGAGAGAATCACTGAGGACAGGGGAGCATGAACATCTACCATCTACCTCCCTGCATGATTTGTTCTCTTTGAATAAACCTATTTTCCCCCCTGATTTGCTTTGGGGTTTGTGTTATTGAAGAGTAACATCAACTGCTAACACTATACAGTGCATTCGGAAAGTATTCAGACCCCTTGACTTTTTCCATGTTGTTACGTTACAGCCTTATTCTAAAATTGATTAAATAAATGTTTTTCCTCATCAATCTACAAACAATACCCCATAATGACAAGGCAAAAAAAGGTTTTTAGAAATGTTAGCAAATGTATTACAAGTAAAAAACAGAAATACCTTATTTACAGTATTCATACCCTTTGCTATGAGACTCGAAATTGAGCTCAGGTGCATCCTGTTTCCATTGATCATCCTTGAGATGTTTCAACAACTTGATTGGAGTCCACCTGTGGTAAATGCAATTGATTGGACATGATTTGGAAAGGCACACCTGTCTATATAAGGTCTCACAGTTGACAGTGCATGTCAGAGCAAAAACCAAGCCATGAGGTTGAAGGAATTGTCCGTAGAGCTCTGAGACAGGATTGTGTCGAGGCACAGATCTGGGGAAGGGTACCAAAAAATCTGCAGCATTGAAGGTCCCCAAGTCCTTTGTGGCAACAGTTTGAGAAAGGCCCTTTCTTGTTCAGCATGACAATGCCCCTCGTGCACAAAGTGAGGTCCATGTAGAAATGGTTTGTCGAGATCAGTGTAGAAGAACTTGACTGGCCTGCACAGAGCCCTGACCTCAACTCCATTGAACACCTTTGGGAAGAATTGGAACGCCGACTTCGAGCTAGACCTAATCGCCCCAACATCACTGCCCGACCTCACTAATGCTCTTGTGGCTAAATGTAAGCAAGTCCCCGCAGCAATGTTCCAACACCTAGTGGAAAGCCTTCCCAGGGACCAACTCAATTTTAATGCCCATGATTTTGGAATGACATGTTCAACGAGCAGGTGTCCACATATTTTTGGTCATGTAGTGTAACTAATTAAATTACAATGAACTAAAATGTACGCTTAATCCAGTATAAAGTAATGTATAGAATTTATTATACAACAGATAAAATTCACAAATTCTACAGCACAATGGCAGAGTGATGTCTTAAGTGTAAAACTAACAATTACTCAATAATCCTGCCTTCTGGGAATGCTGTGAAGTCCAAAAGTTATGGGTGGAATTAGAAAGTTGGCTGTCAGAAGTATTACTATTTACTTTTAATCTGTCTGTCTGCCAAATTTAAAGACATGGCATATGAGGGTGCAGTGAGCTACCCAATGGGGTGGACGAATCTTTTCTTGTCTATCCTCTTGAAAAAAAACGTTTACTTAAAAACTGAAAATCAACCAATCCTCCATCGTTAACACAATGGAAAGGTAAAATGCTTTATTATCTAACTGTTGAAAGTGCATGGGCGAAGGAGAGAAACAAAATGGTGCAGTTTGAGGTCATGTGGTGGAGAGTGATACGGGCGCTGGAGATGGGGGTATTAGCAGTTGGGTCTGGGCAAACTTTAGGTCAGGTGACGGGACACTTGAACATTGTGAGAATTTTGTGCAACTTCCTGCACGCGGTAAAAAAAAAAAAAAAAACATACAATAAATAAATCAAGTAGTTGGCCGACGGCCAGCATGCGCGCAGGATTTGGTTCTGGGTGATGAGATTAGACACACTAACATTGACATTCAGATTCATTCTTGAGTATAAAATGTAAAATATTTTTTTTTGAGATGACCAAAATAATCAGATTACTTTCAGTTACTTTTGGATTATTTAGGCATTAGAAGAAGACAAAAAGGATCCATCAAATTCATTTGGCGTGTCATCATAGTGGTCTCTGAGAAACTTAAACTTGCGTCTTTTTTCAATTCTGAATTGAATGTAATGGAGGAAACAGAAAGGTGTCGTGTATTTTTTTACGCAAACATAATATCTGAATTTAAAAGTAAGCCAGTTGTTCAAAAGTATCTGAAATCTGATTTCAATATTTTTGCTGGTAACATAACCAATTACAGTTCGTTTTTTTGTAATCAGATTACATGTAACGGATTACATGTAATCCGTTACTCCCAAACCTGAATGTGGTGATGTATTCCTCTGCAGTAAGAGTTATAAAACAGCCCGTCAGTATGTTTGGGAGAGAGAGGGCTTTCTGTCTGCCCTGCCCATTGTGTAAGAAAGCACAGTTATCTTCATTTCCTCTCCTATCTTGGTTGCGCTGTGCTGGGCTGTGCTGTGCTGGGCTGTGCTGTGCTGCTGCAGGACCATTAGCCTAAGTATTCCTTGGGGAATCTATTCTAATTAAGCAGACTGGAGCCGCGGCTCTGTGCAGGGCTCCATCTATACCCCGGTGTCTTCCAAAAGATTTGGCTCCCTTTAAAAGCATTCCCCCTGACAGAGCCTTGTCTTTGTTGATGCCGTATAAGAGTCATTTGTCATCCGACTCCTCAGAATGGAAACTGGCCTCCTTAGGATTCAATCCTTCCCTTTCCTCCTCCACTTAAACATCTGTGTAAAACAACTGAGCAGGAAAAGGTCCAATTAAAATGTGTACTAATGATAGTAATAGTAGTACTAATAGTAATACTGCTGCACCACCTCTAAAACTACAGTACTACTACAAAGACAGCGTATCATGTCATACCTTTTAAATTGATATCTATGTAAAACAAACCATTTAGCAATACAGTAATTCACACGCAGAGTCAGGTTCCCTCTACAAGCTCCCATTTCCCCTTCCAGCATAATCCAGCTCATCCACCCCCCTCTCCTCTGTGGGAGTGGAATTCCAATCCACCAGTGGGCATTATACCACTTCTGCTATTCCATCAACCAGCACAGAGCACTGCACAGCAGAGGGGAGCTGGATGCATGGTTCCATTCCCACAAGCATTCTATTCTCTCTCCATCCACTCTCGTCTCTAGTCTCCACACACTACCTCTCTCTTTTTTTCTCCTGTGGTAAACTGGGCCCGTCACTTGATCATTTATGAGCAGGTTGTGGGAGTGAGGTCTCTCCAAAGGCCCATCCATTCATGCCTGGGCCTATTCTTTACAGAGGAGATGAGCAGGTTGATACCTTTAAGATGGTGAGAGCCTGCAGGGCAGGGCAAGCTCCCAGACCCCACAAATCAACACATACAGAGCCTCAGGCCAGCACACACTCTGGTCTGTCTTGCACCAAACTACCTCACTGAGAGAAATGATAACGAGTAACGACTATATGATTGAATAGGAGGAGACACTGTGCTAGACATGCGTTTTGAATGACAAGTCATTGGGTTCATATTAGGAGAGAAAGACAGGGAGTCCTCCACTCTGTGCATCTCTCTCAGATATTGTGCCTTCAGTACTGCACACTACTCGAGGAATACAATCCAAAATGGGTGTTTGTTTCTGGAGGATTCTCCCCATCCCATCCGGCCCAGTGTATCGCTGAGTGATCTTGCATGTGTTCAGGCTCCTGCCTGCCTTTGTGTGAAATCTTCCTTCAGGCTAGGAGGCTAGGGCTATTTTTAGCAGGCTGATTGTATGCTGTTATGGGACAGCGTGTCCTACTTACACTGGGAGCTGCTGATATTAAAGTGTTGATGTGACGACCCACATAATGAATCGTCCTTGAGAGACCCAGACGTGTCCTGCCAGTCTCAAACACCAAAGCCACCGCTGTGTCTGTTAAGTGACTTCAAATGGCTTCAACATTCACACTGGGGCTGTGGGTGTCAGGGCTTGGAAAGCAGAGATATCACACTTATAATAAATGTCAAGATTTCAACCTCTCACATCAGTCAAGAGGACAGATATAAACCTCCTGACCTGAATGAGAAAGTAATATTCTGTCACTTTCAGATACATCCTTCCATCATGGTCAGAACCAAGTGGCAATAAACACAAATCTGTCTGAAAGGTCACAGTAAAACTCTTTAGCACAATCACAATGAAGGATCACCATAATGAAGAATAGCTGCTCTTTCCATGACATAGTCTGACCAGGTGAATGCTATGATCCCTTATTGATGCCACTTGTTAAATCCCCTTCAATCAGTGTAAAGGAAGCGGGGGAGACAGATTAAAGAAGGATTTTTAAGCCTTGAGACAATTGAGACATGGATTGTGTATGTGTGCCATTCAGAGGGTGAATGGGCAAGACAAAATATTATAAGTGCCTTTGAATGGGGTATGGTAGTAGCTGCCATGCGCATTGGTTTGTGTTAAGAACTGTAATGGTTCTGGGGTTTTCATGCTCAACAGTTTCCTGTGTGTATCACGAATGGTCCACCATCCAAAGGACATCCAGCCAACTTGACACAACTGTGGGAAGCAATGTAGTCAACATGGGCCAGCATCAATGTTCCCTCTAAACTGTGCACGTGGGCGGCCGCGCACTTCCTCCAGGACTGCCGCCCAGAAGAAATGCCATGCCGCGCAGAGACGCATGAGATTGAAATTCACTGAAGTCGTCCCATTATTTTGCACTATATAGATCAACGTTTTTCTGTGATCGAATCAACATTATATCACCTCATTTTCAATGCAACAAACCAAAACAAATCTAACTTTGCAAGATTAAGTCCGTGATTTTGTTGTAACAGAGCCAGAGCACAACAGAATAGAATTCTATTGTCGGGAGTAGCTCACAAGCGGTCTTTCAATCAGTAGCTAGTGCACTTTTCAGATCAGTTCAGATCAGAGCGCAGAGTGTGCGTGTGCACATTTGTTTATATTCTTTGCTAGTTAGCAAGTTATTAGCCCAGTTATAGATAAGTATAGGCCAGCAATGGGGAGTTACTGCTTCCTACAAGAGCACAAAACGTGTAGGCTACATTTCAAGCTGTCTTTGAAAATCCTGTCAGGTAAAAAGCTTATATCTTAATTAAAGGGGCAGTGTTGTATTTTGAGACAGGCTTGAACATGCAAATAAGCCAATAGGCAGAGGGGTAGCCTACACTGTCTAATTCTCTGTATGGTAATACAAATGTATTTCACTTTGTAAAGTGGCTTCTTGCATCATACAACACAATACAATGCAATTTACAGTCAGCTTTTTGGCCCATGTTGTAAAAAATCATTCATTCATGTCAAGCCCTTCATAATGTAAAAATGTTTTTAAAAGTCTCATTGAATGTAGGCCTGCACTGAACACCACATAGACTATATCACAGAAATCCAGAGCTATTTCCATGTGAAAATGTTATGGGATTCACTGCCATTGGTTTTGTTGGTAGGCCTACAGTGCATTCGGAAAGTATTCAGACCCCTTGACTTTTTCCAAATTCTTTCGGTTACAGCCTTATTCTAAAATGTATTAAACAGTTTTTTTCCCTCATCAATCTACATACAATACACAATACTGAAAAAGCAAAAACAGGTTTTTAGACATTTTTGCTATAATATATATATTAAAAAAAACTGAAATATCACAATTTGCATAAGTATTCAGACCCTTTACTCGGTACTTTGTTGAAGCAACTTTGGCAGTGATTACAACCTAGAGTCTTCATGGGTATGACGCTACAAGTTTGGCACACCTGTATTTGGGGAGTTTCACCCATTCTTCTCTGCAGATCTTCTCAAGCTCTGTCAGGTTGGATGGGGAGCGTTGCTGCACAGCTATTTTCTGGTCTCTCCAGAGATGTTAGACTGTGTTCAAGTTCAGGCTCTAGCTGGGTCACTCAAGGACATTCAGAGACTTATCCCAAAGCCACTCCTGCGTTGTCTTGGCTGTGTGCTTAGGGTCGTTGTCCTGTTAGAAGGTGAACCGTAGCCCCAGTCTGAGGTCCTGAGCGCTCTGGAGCAGGTTTTCATCAAGGATCTCTCTGTATTTTGCTCCGTTCATCTTTGCTCCATCCATGCCCCATGACTAGTCTCCCAGTCCCTGCCGCTGAAAAACATTAATGTTGCTGCCACCACCATGCATCACTGTAGGGATGGTGCCAGGTTTCCTCCAGATGTGATGCTTGGCATTCAGGCCAAATAGTTCTATCTTGGTTTCATCAGACCAGAGAATCTTGGTTCTCATGGTCTTAGAGTCCTTTAGGTGCCTTTTACTGAGGAATGGCTTCTGTCTGGTCACTCTACCATAAAGGCCTGATTGTTGGAGTGCTGCAGAGATGGTTGTCCTTCTGGAAGGTTCTTCCCTCCACAGAGGAACTCTAGAGCTCTGTCAGAGTGACCATCGGGTTCTTGGTCACCTCCCTGACCAAGGCCCTTCTCCCCGATTGCTCAGTTTGGCCGGGAAGCCAGCTCTAGGAAGAATCTTGGTGGTTCCAAACGTCTTCCATTTAAGAATGATGGAGGCCACTGTGTTCTTGGGGACCTTCAATGCTGAAGAATTTTTTTTGGTACCCTTCTCCAGATCTGTGCCTCGACACAATCCTGTCCTGGAGCTCTAAGGACAATTCCATCGACCTCATGGCTTGGTTTTTGCTCTGACATGCACTGTCAACTGTGGGACCTTATATAGACAGGTGTATGCCTTTCCAAATCATGTCCAGTCAATTGAATTTACCACAGGTGGACTCCAAATAAATTGTAGAAACATCTCAAGGATAATCAACGGAAACAGGATGCACCTGAGCTCAATTTCGAGTCTCATAGCAAAGGGTCTGAATACTTATGTAAATCATATTTTTTTCTAAAAATCTGTTTTCGCTATGTCATTATGGGGTATTGTGTGTAGATTGCTGAGATTTGTTTTATTTAATCCATTTTAGAATAAGGCTGAAATGTAACAAAATGTGGAAAAAGTCAAGGGGTCTGAATACTTTCCGAAGGCACTGTACATTATGCTCAAATAGCCACAATAGCCTATTGGCAACTGTCTAAAACTGTAATGGTACAGCCTCAGTGTTGACTGTAACCGCGTGTAGGAAGTTGCACAAAATTCTCACAATGTTCAAGTGTCCCGTCACCTGACCTAAAGTTTACTCAATGCCCCCCAAAAATGTGAAGTAACATTGGCCAGCATCCCTGTGGAATGCTTTCGATACCTTGTAGAGTCCATGCCCCGACGAATTGAGGCTGTTCTGAGGGCAAAACTCAATATTAGGAAGGTGTTTGGACACAGATATACACACACACACCATTTTAAACCCTGTAGGCTTGTGTATTTGTGTAAAAAATAGAGGAAACATAACATGGGTGAAACAAACAGTGTAGTTATGAGGAGTGTTTCCTGTGTGGATTGAAGGTCCTGGGAGTCAGTCGGTCAGTCCCATTCCTTTGAGCCCTCTGCCCTGGTGGCACTCCATCTCATTAGAGAGCTCTGTGACATTTTAGAGAAAACCCTACAACACCGCTGACTAAAGAACTGTGGCATTACTTCAATTTCAATTGTCAGATAGAATAGAAGAAAAAGGGCCATTACTTACGTCACTACTCAGGGGATTTCGCCAACAAATCCATTCAGTTTGAAAAACCTTATAGGAAACATGTTTTATGAAAAAAAACTAAAGCGCTAGATAATTTATTTAGTTATAATCTATGAGTTGGGAATCACATCGCTAATTAATCAAACTCTATATATCAGATGAAATGTCATCCTGAGTATAACAAACACAAAGCTAAACAACTGGTATAAAATGATATTGTTAACAATAAGATTAGTGAACCCATTCCAAGCTTGTGCAAGCAGACATAAACAAATCTAAATCAACAGTAATGTGCTATTCAGTGGCTGATCACCTAGGAAACAGGATGAGAGAGGAACCATGGTTAATAGTAGCTGTTATTCCTCAGTGAAAATGTAGCCTAGGAGCCAACCTCAAACCGCGGCTAGATCAACAATAAGATCCAACAACAAGTACGGGTCCCGTGTGGCTCAGTTGGTAGCGCATGGTGTTTGCAACGCCAGGGGGGTGGGTTCGATTCCCACGGGGGACCAGTATGAAAACATTTTATGAAATGTATGCATTCACTACTGTAAGTCGCTCTGGATAAGAGCGTCTGCTAAATGACTAAAATGTTAATTTATTTTTGTTATGTTGCACCATAACCCCCTTAAAGAGAGAATGTTCCCTCTGTTTGTGGTGTGTGAGGGTATTATGAGGCGCCAAGAGTTTCAGCCATACTTACTGCCCAGTTAAATGTCTTAGAGAGTAATGGAGAAGCCCTGTTAAATGTCTTAGAGGGTAATGGAGAAGCCCTGTTAATTAAATGTCTTAAAGGGTAATGGAGAAGCCCTGTTAAATGTCTTAGAGGGTAATGGAGAAGCCCTGTTAAATGTCTTAGAGGGTAATGGAGAAGCCCTGTTAAATGTCTTAAAGGGTAATGGAGAAGCCCTGTTAAATCTTGGAGGGTAATGGAGAAGCCCTGTTAAATGTCTTAGAGGGTAATGGAGAAGCCCTGTTAAATGTCTTAAAGGGTAATTGAGAAGCCCTGTTAAATGTCTTAGAGGGTAATGGAGAAGCCCTGTTAAATGTCTTAAAGGGTAATGGAGAAGCCCTGTTAAATGTCTTAGAGGGTAATGGAGAAGCCCTGTTAAATGTCTTAAAGGGTAATGGAGAAGCCCTGTTAAATGTCTTAGAGGGTAATGGAGAAGGAATAAGAAGTACAAAGCTGGAGAAGCCAGGATAGATCTCTACTAATGGAGATGGTACTTTCAGAGGTATTGAAGGAATGGAGGCAGACTGAATGGCAGACTGAGGCTCATAAAAGGCTTCTTTGAAGGGATGGAACCCTGACAGAGATCTATGTGGGTGAATCAGACTCTCTCGAAGAAGGTCCTCTTAGTATTTGAAAACAAACAAGGGCACGGCCAAACTTTTAATCATCTTTTGTAGAATGAAGATTACTACTACAAAATATTCCATTCATGCACACACATAAAGGACAACTAAATAAGTGATTTTTAAACCTAAGAACCACAGCTCATTAATTGTGCGTGTGTGCGTGAGTGCGTGTGATAATTATATTTTTTCCACAGGTATAAAAGTATAAATGGGGTACTGAACCCTGGTTGTTGATTCATTCAGTTGATAGACATCAACTGACTGGTCCGATTCACACACACCAATATAACCGAACTTGGGTACTCTACAGCTCATAACCAAAAATCGGTCATTCTGCCCCTGAGCAAGTGCCGAAGACGTGGATGTCGATTATGGCAGCCCCCCGCACCTCTGATTCAGAGGGGTTTGGTTAAAGACACATTCCAGTTGAAGGCATTCTGTTGTACTAATCTAAGTGTAGTTCAACGAATCCCCTAAGCTTCTGCAGTAGCGAATGAGTCTTAAAGGGCCAATGCAGCCGTTTGTATCTCAATTTCAAATCATTTCTGGGTAACAATGAAGTACCTTATTGTGATTGTTTTCAATTAAAATGGTCAAAAAGAAACAAAATAGCTTATTAGCAAATAGCAATTTCTCAAGCAGGAATTTAGCTACAGTAGGAATGTCAAGGAGTTGGGAGGGGAATACTGAAAACGAACTGTTATTGGCTGAGAGGTTGGTCTATTAACTAATTTACCGCCTAGTGATGTCACCAGGCAGGCCAAACCTCCATCCCACCAAAACAGGCAGAAATGTCATGCAGACTTTTCAAACAGCTCCTACACTAAAAGGGCATTATCATAATTTTCACAGTATTATTCCAACCTCATAGAGTGGAAATACAGTATATGAGGTTGGAATAATAATTGTTTTAACTGTCAAGGTCAAAACATATTGATTCAATGGTTGTGACGATGAGGAGAGGTCTGTCCGTGATAAAAAGATGCTCTGCTTTTTTAACACCACACTCTTGATTATTGTCAAGTCATATGGTCAAGTGCTGCAAAGAAGGACCTAGTTAAGCTGCAGCTGGCCCAGAACAGAGCTGCATGTTTTGCTTGTCATTGTAAACCATAACACTTAGGCTTCAACTTCCAGTTTATACAGTCATGGCCAAAAGTTTTGAGAATGACACAAATATTAATTTCCACAAAGTTTGCTGCTACGCTACAGTGTCTTTAGATATTTTTGTCAGATGTTACTATGGAATACTGAAGTATAATTACAAGAATTTCATAAGTGTCAAAGGCTTTTATTGACAATTACATGAAGTTGATGCAAAGAGTCAATATTTGCAGTGTTGACCCTTCTTTTTCAAGACCTCTACAATCCGCCCTGGCATGCTGTCAATTAACTTCTGGGCAACATTCTGACTGATGGCAGCCCATTCCTGCATAATCAATACTTGGGACTTTGTCAGAATTTGTGGGTTTTTGTTTGTCCACCTGCCTCTTGAGGATTGACCACAAGTTCTCAATGGGATTAAGGTCTGGGGAATTTCCTGGCCATGGACCCAAAATATCGATGTTTTGTTCCCTGAGCCACTTAGTTATCACTTTTGCCTTATGGCAAGGTGCTCCATCATGCTGAAAAAGGCATTGTTCGTCACTAAACTGTTCCTGGATGGTTGGGAGAAGTTGCTCTCGGAGGATGTGTTGGTACCATTCTTTATTCATGGCTGTGTTCTTGGGCAAAATTGTGAGTGAGCCCACTCCCTTGGCTGAGAAGCAACCCCACACATGAATGGTCTCAGGATGCTTTACTGTTGGCATGACACAGGACTGATGATAGCGCTCACCTTGTCTTCTCCGGACAAGCCTTTTTCGGATGCCCCAAAAAATCGGAAAGGGGATTCATCAGAGAAAATGACTTTACCCCAGTCCTCAGCAGTCCAACCCCTGTACCTTTTGCAGAATATCAGTCTGTCCCTGATGTTTTCCCGGAGAGAATTGGCTTCTTTGCTGCCCTTCTTGACACCAGGCCATCCTCCAAAAGTCTTCGCCTCACTGTGTGTGCAGATGCACTCACACCTGCCTGCTGCCATTCCTGAGCAAGCTCTGTACTGGTGGTGCCCCGATCCCACAGCTGAATCAACTTTAGGAGACGGTCCTGGCGCTTGCTGGACTTTCTTGGGCGCCCTGAAGCCTTCTTCACAACAATTGAACCACTCTCCTTGAAGTTCTTGATGATCCGATAAATCGTTGATTTAGGTGCAATCTTACTGACACCAATATCCTTGCCTGTGAAGCCCTTTTTGTGCAAAGCAATGACGACGGCATGTGTTTCCTTGCAGGTAACCATGGCTGACAGAGGAAGAATAATGATTCCAAGCACCACCCTCCTTTTGAAGCTTCCGGTCTGTTATTCGAACTCAATCAGCATGACAGAGTGATCTCCAGCCTTGTCCTCGTCAACACTCACACCTGTGTTAACGAGAGAATCACTGACATGATGTCAGCTGGTCCTTTTGTGGCAGGGCTGAAATGCAGTGGAAATGTTTTTGGGGGATTCAGTTCATTTGCATGGCAAAGAGGGACTTTGCAATTAATTGCAATTCATCTGATCACTCTTCATAACATTCTGGAGTATATGCAAATTGCCATCATACAAACTGAGGCAGCAGACTTTGTGAAAATTAATATTTGTGTCATTCTCAAAACTTTTGGCCACGACTGTACATATACTGCTCAAAAAAATAAAGGGAACACTTAAACAACACATCCTAGATCTGAATGAAAGAAATAATCTTATTAAATACCTTTTTCTTTACATAGTTGAATGTGCTGATAACAAAATCACACAAAAATAATCAATGGAAATCCAATTTATCAACCCATGGAGGTCTGGATTTGGAGTCACACTCAAAATTAAAGTGGAAAACCACACTACAAGCTGATCCTGCTGGAGGTCATTTTGCCTGCTGGAGGTCATTTTGCAGGGCTCTGGCAGTGCTTCTCCTGCTCCTCCTTGCACAAAGGCGGAGGTAGTGGTCCTGCTGCTGGGTTGTTGCCCTCCTACGGCCTCCTCCACGTCTCCTGATGTACTGGCCTGTCTCCTGGTAGCGCCTCCATGCTCTGGACACTACGCTGACAGACACAGCAAACCTTCTTGCCACAGCTCGCTTTGATGTGCCATCCGGGATGAGCTGCACTGCCTGAGCCACTTGTGTGGGTTGTAGACTCCGTCTCATGCTACCACTAGAGTGAAAGCACCACCAGCATTCAAAAGTGACCAAAACATCAGCCAGGAAGCATAGGAACTGAGAAGTGGTCTGTGGTCCCCACCTGCAGAACCACTCCTTTATTGGGGGTGTCTTGCTAATTGCCTATAATTTCCACCTGTTGTCTATTCCATTTGCACAACAGCATGTGAAATGTATTGTCAATCAGTGTTGCTTCCTAAGTGGACAGTTTGATTTCACAGAAGTGTGATTGACTTGGAGTTACATTGTGTTGTTTAAGTGTTCCCTTTATTTTTTTGAGCAGTGTACTATACACATTTTACAAACACAATCTACACTGCTCAAAAAATAAAGGGAACACTAAAATAACACATCCTAGATCTGAATGAATGAAATAATCTTATTAAATACTTTTTTCTTTACATAGTTGAATGTGCTGACAACAAAATCACACAAAAAGAATCAATGGAAATCCAATTTATCAACCCATGGAGGTCTGGATTTGGAGTCACACTCAAAATTAAAGTGGAAAACCACACTACAGGCTGATCCAACTTTGATGTAATGTCCTTAAAACAAGTCAAAATGAGGCTCAGAAGTGTGTGTGGCCTCCACGTGCCTGTATGACCTCCCTACAACGCCTGGGCATGCTCCTGATGAGGTGGCGGATGGTCTCCTGAGTGATCTCCTCCCAGAACTGGACTACAGCATCCGCCAACTCCTGGACAGTCTGTGGTGCAACGTGGCGTTGGTGGATGGAGCGAGACATGATGTCCCAGATGTGCTCAATTGGATTCAGGTCTGGGGAACAGGCGGCCCAGTCCATAGCATCAATGCCTTCCTCTTGCAGGAACTGCTGACACACTCCAGCCACATGAGGTCTAGCATTGTCTTGCATTAGGAGGAACCCAGGGCCAACCACACCAGCATATGGTCTCACAAGGGGTCTGAGGATCTCATCTCGGTACCTAATGGCAGTCAGGCTACCTCTGGCGAGCACATGGAGGGCTGTGCGGCCCCCCAAAGAAATGCCACCCCACACCATGACTGACCCACCGCCAAACCGGTCATGCTGGAGGATGTTGCAGGCAGCAGAACGTTCTCCACGGCGTCTCCAGACTCTGTCACGTCTGTCACGTGCTCAGTGTGAACCTGCTTTCATCTGTGAAGAGCACAGGGCGCCAGTGGCGAATTTGCCAATCTTGGTGTTCTCTGGCAAATGCCAAACGTCCTGCACGGTGTTGGGCTGTAAGCACAACCCCCACCTGTGGACGTCGGGCCCTCATACCACCCTCATGGAGTCTGTTTCAGACCGTTTGAGCAGACACATGCACATTTGTGGCCTGCTGGAGGTCATTTTGCAGGGCTCTGGCAGTGCTTCTCCTGCTCCTCCTTGCACAAAGGCGGAGGTAGCGGTCCTGCTGCTGGGTTGTTGCCCTCCTACGGCCTCCTCCACGTCTCCTGATGTACTGGCCTGTCTCCTGGTAGCGCCTCCATGCTCTGGACACTACGCTGACAGACACAGCAAACCTTCTTGCCACAGCTCGCATTGACGTGCCATCCTGGATGAGCTGCACTACCTGAGCCACTTGTGTGGGTTGTAGACTCCGTCTCATGCTACCACTAGAGTGAAAGCACCGCCAGCATTCAAAAGTGACCAAAACATCAGCCAGGAAGCATAGGAACTGAGAAGTGGTCTGTGGTCACCACCTGCAGAACCACTCCTTTATTGGCGGTGTCTTGCTAATTGCCTACACTTTCCACCTGTTGTCTATTCCATTTGCACAACAGCATGTGAAATTTATTGTCAATCAGTGTTGCTTCCTAAGTGGACAGTTTGATTTCACAGAAGTGTGATTGACTTGGAGTTACATTGTGTTGTTTAAGTGTTCCCTTTATTTTTTTGAGCAGTATATTTTACAATAGTTATATTTTGTTTCTTTTTAGTCCTGGCCTCCCTCTATTTCTGTTGTCCATCCAGTTTGATTTCTATTTGCCATATATTTGTAACTGTGCTATTTCACAAAAGTTCTGAACCTATAAACATTTTGGAGACACATTATATTTAAATTTGTTATCTTGTTGTTATTAGTCCCACCCTTCAGCTCCATTCAACCCCTCCCATCTATCGCTTAACACCATCCATATTGGATTTCAAGTTGCCATATATTCTTCAACTGTGCTGTGATGCTTCACAAAAGTACTGAACCTTTCTATTCTCATAGTTTCTACAGATTGTAAATTATAGATACACATTTTTGCTAAAATAATTATTACAGTGGGGGAAAAAAGTATTTGATCCCCTGCTGATTTTGTACGTTTGCCCACTGACAAAGAAAGGATCAGTCTATAATTTTAATGGTAGGTTTATTTGAACAGTGAGAGACAGAATAACAACAAAAATATCCAGAAAAACGCATTTTAATGAGGGAAATAATATTTGACCCTCTCTCAATCAGAAAGATTTCTGGCTCCCAGGTGTCTTTTATACAGGTAACGAGCTGAGATTAGGAGCACACTCTTAAAGGGAGTGCTCCTAACTGCAGCTTGTTACCTGTAAAAAAGACACCTGTCCACAGAAGCAATCAATCAATCAGATTACAAACTCTCCACCATGGCCAAGACCAAAGACCTCTCCAAGGATCTCAGGGACAAGATTGTAGACCTACACAAGGCTGGAATGGGCTACAAGACCATCGCCAAGCAGCTTGGTGAGAAGGTGACAACATTTGGTGCGATAATTCGCAAATGGAAGAAACACAAAAGAACTGTCAATATCCCTCAGCCTGGGGCTCCATGCAAGATCTCACCTCGTGGAGTTGCAATGATCATGAGAACAGTGAGGAATCAGCCCAGAACTACACTGGAGGATCTTGTCAATGATCTCAAGGCAGCTGGAACCATAGTTACCAAGAAAACAATTGGTAACACACTACGCCGTGAAGGACTGAAATCCTGCAGCGCCCGCAAGGTCCCCCTGCTCAAGAATACATATACATGTCCGTCTGAAGTTTGCCAATGAACATCTGAATGACTCAGAAGTCAACTGGTGAAAGTGTTGTGGTCAGATGAGACCAAAATGGAGCTCTTTGACATCAACACCAAACCGCCGTGTTTGGAGGAGGAGGAATGCTGCCTATGACCCCAAGAACACCATCTCCACCATCAAACATGGAGGTGGAAACATTATGCTTTGGGGGTGTTTTTCTGCTAAGGGGACAGGACAACTTCACCGCATCAAAGGGACGATGGACGGGCCCATGTACCGTCAAATCTTGGGTGAGAACCTCCTTCCCTCAGCCAGGGCATTGAAAATGGGTCGTGGATGGGTATTCCAGCATGACAATGACCCAAAACACACGGCCAAGGCAACAAAGGAGTGGCTCAAGAAGAAGCACATTAAGGTCCTGGAGTGGCCTAGCCAGTCTCCAGACCTTAATCCCATAGAAAATCTGTGGAGGGAGCTGAAGGTTCGAGTTGCCAAACGTCAGCCTCGAAACCTTAAAGACTTGGACAAGATCTGCAAAGAGGAGTGAGACAAAAGCCCTCCTGAGATGTGTGCAAACCTGGTGGCCAACAACAAGAAACGTCTGACCTCTGTGATTGCCAACAAGGGTTTTGCCACCAAGTACGAAGTCATGTTTTGCAGAGGGGTCAAATACTTATTTCCCTCATTAAAATGCAAATCATTTTATAACATTTTTGACATGCGTTTTTCTGGATATTTTTGTTGTTATTCTGTCTCTCACTGTTCAAATGAACCTACTATTAAAATTATAGACTGATCATTTCTTTGTAAGTGGGCAAACGTACAAAATCAGCAGGGGATCAAATACTTTTTTCCCCCACTGTATATTATTGATCAATTGACTATGACTTTTCAAATCACCCAGTATTGCTATCTGCAACGTTAGCTCCAGGTAAATGTTACAATTCTTCCACCATTCCTGGACCTGTTACCAAAAACAAGCTACATATGGACAGTACCAAAATAAATGATCTAATGACTCTGCTTCCTCACAGCAATATCTGCAGAGCTGGGAAGATTGTATCCCACATATATATAACATTCTATTGGTTGCAAGAATTGTGTATAATCATTTATATTGAAAAATTTGAGATTTTGAATCCGTTGTCATTTTGCATGTCAAATCATAAACCATGTGCCATGGAATTGGTACATCGTCAAATCTCACCACACACACACACACACACACCCACACACACACACACACTACATGTTAAAGGTTTGGATGTAAATTGTAAAGTCTTTTGTCTGTAATGTTATATTTCTCGTTATGTGTCGGACCCCAGTAAGACTAGCTGTCGCCATGGTGCCGGCTAATGGGGATCCCAATAAAACAAAAAATTTAAATATATACACTCACTGGCCAGTTTATTAGGTACACGGACATGGACCGCTCCTACAGACAATGAGTCACGTGGCCGTGGCTTGCTATATAAATCAGGCAGACAGGCAGGCATCAAGGCATTCAGTTACTGTTTGATTGAACGTTAGAATGAGCAAAACGAGTGACCTAAGCGACTTTGAGCGTGGTATGATTGTCGGTGCCAGGAGCGCCGGTTCCAGTATCTCAGAAACTGCCGTCCTCCTGGGCTTTTCATGCACAACAGTGTCTAGGGTTTACAGAGAATGGTGCGACAAACAAAAAACATCCAGTCAGCGACAGTCCTGTGGGCCAAAACAGCTCGTTCATGAGAGAGGTCAAAGGAGAATGGCAAGAATCCTGCACGCTAACATGCAGGACACAAATAGGCAATTAACGGTGCCGCACAACAGTGGTTTGCAGAACGGTATCTCGGAACGCACAAATCGTCGATCCTTGGCACGGATGGGATATTTCAATACATGACCACACCGTGTTCCACTCCTGTCAGCAAAAAACAAGAAGCGGCTCCAATCTCCACGCAATCACCAACATTAGACAATTGAGGAGTGGAAAAACATTGCCTGGAACATGACAGCGAGTTCAGTTTACTTAACCAGCCTGCACAGTCCCCAGAGCTCAACCCAGTAGAGCATCTTTAGGATGAGATGGAATGGGCTGTTCACAGCATTAATGTACTGTCGTCCAATCTGCAGTAACTGCGTACTGCCATCGCGTCAGCATGGACCAACCTCCCTGTGGAACAATTCTGAATTGTAGAATTCCCCCGAATAATTCAGGTTTTCTGGAGGCAAAGGGGGGTCCGACCTGGTACTAGATGGATGTACCTAATAAACTGGCCAGTGAGTTTATATTTAAAACAGCAAAATCACGTTTTTGACTGCACTGGGCCTTTAAGGCCCACAGTACTATACCTGTTCCAGGATGGTGTTGATTCTTCCCACCTCACAGTCGATGAGGAAGCGTTTCTCCTGCCTGCGGTCCATCTCCTCAATGATGCGTTTGTACTCTGTAGGGTCTACTATGCTGCCCACCGACCGGGCTGTCACCTGCCAGTTACTGGCCACTGCTGACTCCATGATGGCTTGAAGGATAGAGAAACCTGGAGAGGAGAGAGAGGGGATCAGTCACATACTGTAGAATGGCAAAGGTGGGTTTGTGGTCGTTTGCAGAGGAGAGCGGTGTACTTAATCACGTCATAGTTACTGTAAAGTCAAAATACAAAGCTCTTTGACAATAAAATCTGGGCACATATTCTAGTTTAACGTTTCAATGTCACGTGCACAAGTACAATGAAATGCATTTCTTGCAAGCTCTAAACCCAACAATGCAGTAATAACATAAGAGAACAAAAACACACGAGAAATAAAAGAACATGAGAAAGTAAGAAGCTACAGTTCCAATACCATATTTCCAATGTGCAGGGACACTGGAGTGATAGAGGTAGATAAGTATATTGGTAAGGTGACTAGGCATCAGGATGTATGATAAACAGAGTAGCAGTGGCGTAAATAAAGATTGTATGTGAGTGTGTGTGCGTGTGTGTGTGTGTAGTCAGTATGAATCAGTCGAGGCTGCTGAGGGTAGGACGGCTCATAATAATGGCTGGAACGGAGCAAATGGAATGGAAACCATGTGTTTGATGTATTTGATACCATTCTACTGATTCCGCTCCAGCCATTACCACGAGCCTGTCCTCCCCAATTAAGGTGCCACCAACCTCCTGTGGTATAAATGTGTGCATGTTATGTGTGTGTTGGAGTGTCAGTGTGCGTGAGTGTGTAGAGTCCTGTGAGTGTGCATAGAGAGACAGTGCAAAAATACAAATAAAATACAAGGGTCAACTCAGTCTGTGTAGCCATTATGTTAGCTATTTAGCAGTCTTATGGTTTGGGGATAGAAACTGGTCAGAAGCCTGTTGGTGTCAGATTTGATGCACCGGTACCGCTTGCCGTGCGGCAGCAGAGAAAACAGTCTATGGCTTGGGTGACTGGAGTATTTAATGATTTTCCGGGTCTTCCTTTCATCGCCTGATATAGAGGTCCTGGATGGCAGGGAGCTTGGCCCCAGTAATGTACTGGGCTGTCTGCACCACCCTCTGTAGCGCAATGCGATCGAGGCCGGTGCTGTTGCCATACCAAGCAGTGATGCAGCCAGTCAAGATGCTCTCAATGGTGCCGCTGTTGAACGTTTTGTGGATTTGAAGGCCCATGCCAAACTTGTTCAACGTCCTGAGGGGGAAGAGGCACTGTCACACCTTTTCACGACTGTGTGTGTGTGTGGACCATTTTAAGTCCTTAGTGATTTGGACCCCGAGGGACTTGATGCTCTCAAACCGCTCCACCGCCGCCCCATCGATGTGGATGGGGGCGTGCTCGCCCTCCCCCCTTTCACATTTCTCACTTTGCATCATCGTCAATTTAAAGGTTCTGTTTTGTACTGTTTGTTAACCAACTTGTGTAGGGTATGAATATTTCATGTTTTCTGTCCACTTGAATGGTATCACTCTGTCATAAAAACAACCACAATAGTCTTTGAGCCCATGAGAAAAAACCTCCCAAAAGACAGCCCTGTCAATATCACATTTCATGGGTGAAATAAATGGTATAGTAGTGTCACGTTCTGACCAGTAAAGGGGTTATTTGTTATTGTAGTTTGGTCAGGATGTGGCAGGGGGTGTTTGTTTTATGTGGTTCGGGGTTTGTTGGGTTATGTTATTATGTAAGAGGGGTGTTTGTTTAGAGTGTTCCGGGGTTTCTGGACTATGTTCTTGTTAGTTTATTTCTATGTTAGTTCTAGTCTTTCTAGGTTTATGTTTAGTTAATGGGGTTGACCTTCAATTGGAAGCAGCTGCTTCTCGTTGCTTCTAATTGAAGGTCTTATTTAAGAGGGGTGTTTTTTCTATGGGATTTGTGGGTAGTTGTTCCTGGTTTTGTGTCTGTGCACCTGACAGGACTGTTTAGTGTCGTTCGTTGTTTTGTATACGTGATTTGTTTTTTTTTTTCCTTCTTTTGATTTAATAAAGAAGATGAGTATACATGTTCCCGCTGCACCTTGGTCCAATCCTTACGACGCCCGTTACAAGTACGTAAAGTATGTCAAATGGAAAAGTAGCTTATAGCTTCCAGGACAGGCAACTAGAAATTCTAGTCTGGGATTTTTATGATGGGGAACTGTTTCGCAGAAATACTACTTGCAATGCCAAGAAGCTTTGGAGGAAAATTTCAATTGAATAGGTTTTCATTTCAGCTCCCAGTGTCTCGGCTGTCACAGTATGTAATAACTGAATTAATGTGATTTAAAATTCAAATTGTGAAGTACTTCATGTCAATGATACAGTGTTACCCCTCCAACGTATAGGTTATAATGGATCTCCCAGTGCTCTAGGTCTGACGAGCAGGCCTTATTTAAACAGTCTAAAGGGGCGGAGTTACAACCCAGGACATGTTTTCGTTTCAGGAGATCAATGCATCGTCCATTATGTCAACTCAAGGTCAAACTGCGGGCCTGAAATGGGGGGTTATACAGCGAGAGCTGCACATCTTTATGGGTAATTGCCTTATCAAAATATGAATGTTATTTAATAACACTCCTTACACCACAATGAATAATGATGTGCTACCACTGGATTATTGATGCATAGTAATATACAGACCTAGACTGGGTAATGAAAGAAAGCATGGATGGACAAAATAAATCTGAGATTTGCATATTTCCATTACCTGGCAGGAAAACATATACACGTATCAGCGATGGTGGAAATGTGTGGTGGCAGTAGGTCATTATGTGGTAACTTGTAAGTAATAGACAGATAAAATGGTGCAGTTGAGGAAGGCTTTGTGCGAGAGCAAGCACGCTATAGTCGGCTTGGCTAAATGGGCAGAGGCAGCAACATGTGCTCGGCTATCTCTTCCTCTTAGAGCTTGGGATAAAATTGCTGATTCAATAAAATTATGAATATTATTACTGATGCTGAAGCAGTCAGTGTAGATTATGCTAATGCGGATGCGGTCTTTGCAGTGCACCCCTGCTGGGCCCATCCACATAAAGAACTCTTCCCTATATGAGCTACCGTCACTTTGTCCAACCTGCTACTGGCACGCCAGGGGCCTCTGTATAAAAACACTGACAGCCCAGTCTAAAGACACCTGTAGCCCAAAACATCTCACAGTACCTCCACTAACAGCCAGCCATCACAGCTTCAGCATAATACTTTCCATGTGAAAGAGGCGTTTTAATTCATGTCAAATGGAGAAAACATGTTATGAGTGTTCATGGATACCTTAAATCGTCTAGAACGCTAGTTGTAGGCATAAATGGATCTACTGCTGTAGATGTATGGAGCTGTGAAGTGAAGAACTACCATAGACTAGCTAGCTAGAGTACATAAGAATTCTGAGCACAGCCAGAGACTCAGCCATCCACTCTCCTCTATCTCCTCTCCTACGTTAGTGACCTTCACTCAAGAGAACACTGCAGAAGGTTGTCCAATCAGACATTGCCTTTTACAAGACAGGTGGCTGTGAAGGACTGAGCACGGCTACATCACCATCACCCACTCAGGTGGCGACTGGAAGAGCAGTGAGGAGCAGGGAGAGCCGTGTATGCACGTCTGATATTTCTAAAGGTTGGGAGACTCAACAACGGTTTTCATGCGTCTGGCCGTATCCCAGCGCAGTGTGAATGACAGTCAGATAAGATAAAACCAGGAGCTAACCCCTGGTTGAAAGGACAGGGGCTTATTCTGTCATTGTAGAAGCACCATCAGGTCACACTGAAAAACACGGTGCTTTTATCATCCATCCCCACAGCATATTAAAAGAGAAAAAAGACCGCAGTCTATGTCTGATAGCATAGCAGCACAGAGGAAATTAAAAAGCAAATGCTGAAATATGAGGTGTTTTTTTCACCTGCTTCCCTGAGACTACATATTGTATAGAGTACACTGGGTAAAGCCTGACATTTTAAACATGTTACCAGCTGCTTATGAAGAAAAAGGATTTGGGAGGATTTAGAAATGATTCCCTCATGACTTATATTTTGTATCAATCTTCTGCCTCTAAGCTGATTTGGAAGTTTTGGGATTCGGATGTTATTATGTATTTCTCAATGTTAAACGTGTTGTGAAATGTTGACAAGTTAAAATACTTGGAGATGGAAAAATAAATTACCAACAATTCTGGCAGAAAATATAAACAGGGGATGTAATTTAATAGACTTTGGCTTTCCTTTTAATGTGATAGGTAAAGGTCATGGCATCACAATGCTAAAATAAACAACATTCTGGATATTGGCATAGCCTGTCTGCTGTGTGTAAGATGAAGATAGTGTCACTCAGCGGTGCAAACAACAAAGCGAGTGAATGTTGGTGCAAGGTTTTTAGTCGTAAACAGATGGCACATATCACAGAAGCCAGCGGGCAGGGCGACCATCAAGAGCAGTTATAAACCGTCAATTGTACAACCCATAATAAACACCACATGAAATATTCAGAAATCTGGGGCATATTGGTCACAAGGCAATGTATAATTGGGATGAAAGCAAGACATTTTGTGAGGGAAATGTTTTAAAGATGACCCATAGTAGTACATTTCTTTAAAAACATTTGATTTCGTAGAAACATTCACCTGAATGATTTTTACTACAGCCTGCTGACCAATTGGGAAACTTAATTTGTGTGGAAATGAGTCCCAGCTACAGAGCTCAGGGTTGACACCTTTATTCACATCAAGTCCTCAACACTAGATGTCTATCATCTGAAGTCCGACTTGACAGACACTCTATTCAAGTGCAATATCTGACATCCTGTCAGATGATGCAGTAACAAAACATGCAGCAAACTAAAAACGCTCGATACTCAATTTAACCCATTTTTCTCATCAAGAAAACATAAATGATTTTGTACTCAGTATCAAATCTTTGAAAACTAGACATGGTGAATGGATGAACGAGGAACGTTCAAAACATAATTTTAATGGTGTGGATCTTGACTGGAATATAAACCTTTTTGGTTCTCATCACACTAGGTTCATTTACAATTCTTCACATGAACATAATTCCCTGGCTCAGCGTGGAGTGTGAAAGGTCAAAATGATTATGCAGAAAGCAGAGAAAATGTCTAATTTCTTCAAAAGAACAATTACAACCCCTGATATTTGTCAATGTCAATTATCATGATTGGGCTATTTGAGTAGAGTAAGACATAAACATTTTCCAGATGCTTCTCTATTTCTCTTGATATACCAAAACATTTCATTAGATCATTTGACAGTCAGCGAAAGCTATATATAGTATTTTTTTCATATGTAACAATTAAAGGCTATTAGTAACCATTCAAAATATACAGTTATAAACAAAGACTGACTACATCTGGGACAGCACCCAACTCCAAGCCCAAAGCAGTGTGATTTGCATGTGGTCTTTGTATATGGGAAGGATGGATAAAGACAAGTTTTACTGTAGGTGGTGAGCAGTATGGATAATGTGTAGGGAGGTTCTGATAGTATCTGATCTCAGTTGGAGGATATCCGTGTAGATAAGGGTAGTGTGGATAGTATGCTGTGTCATTTGGAGGTTATGAGAGGTAGAGTGGACATTATGCTGTCTCAGGTGGTGGATAGCATCATGGTGGCTGCAGCATCATGGATGCTGTGTGCCCTCAACTCTGACTCAATCTTCCCCTGCTGCCTCCCAGGAGATGGTGACCTCTTTTAATCTCTCTCTCGGGGCAGGCATCAGAGTTATTTGCTGTGATGGCTTGCCCAAAGCTGAGCAGTGCATCACCGAGGTGAAGTCACACAAAGCTTCTGAGCCCACTTTTAGAGAAAGCTCCAAAAATCTCAAAGCTTAAGTCAGAGAGAAAAAAACAACAAGAGCTACTGCAGAGAGAGGCATTCCACTTCCCTGCACCAGATTTCACAAAATTGAGTTTGCTGGTTGGCTTTCTCCTTGAGAGTAAAGCTGCACGTACAGTCCCATGTTTCTGCTCAATTGCCTACAGAACACCCATCTCTTAAACAAACAAAAATGGCCTTTCATCTTGGGCAAGCCCTGTACCGAACACAGCATATTAAGTATTTTATAACGCAGAAAGACCACTGTTCAAATAGCCCATGCATTATCCTGAAAGCTTGGGTCCCAAAATAGATGAAAGGCTTTGGAGACCAGTGGCCAGAGACCAGTGAGCAGAGGACGGTATAAACAAAACAGTGTGTAATAAAGCAGGGGCAAGTTCTATTAGTCACCCAGTTCATTACTATGCCATTTTAAGTCACATGGTCAGGCCAGATTAGATGTGACAGACTGTGGATCTCCTTAGGAGATGTTTAGAATTCAGAAAGTAAATCATATTTGGTTGAGCTGCAGAGGCACAAAGGCTTTGCTGACTCCTCCATTCTTTTCCCCAGGCTACGCCTCCACACTGTTTTTTATTCTATTGAAATTTCTGCTATTTCTCCTGCGAGCAGCTGAGACTAGTGCAGTCAGCTGAGGAGAGAGAGAAAATGAGAGAGAGACTCATCCTGGCCATTATAAGCCTCTTGCTCCTGGGCTCCTCTCTTGCTTTTGTTTAGAATGGATGTGTGTACATTTGTCTCCTAATGTCAGTTTTTCCACATACTATGATAGCACAGGATACAAATACAAGGGACTTATTTTGTCAGAGATACAAAGGCTATATAACAATGGGGTTTAAATGCCAACACATTTTAAATATTGAACAATTACATATCTAGGACAATACTGAAATGAGTCACATTACATGTCGATGTTAAAGGTATGCATACATTACATTTTAAGGTCAGTGACTGTGCTGGTTTTCTTTTCTCTCCGAAACACTATTTCTGTCTGCATCCTGTGTATTGATTTCTTTATTTTTCCCGAGCAGCAGCAGCAGCAGCCGTAGGGGCAGTCACAGCACCAACCAAGCAAGCAATAAAGAGAAGAGAACTGTCCAGTGCTGAAATACTGGTTTCTGCAGTCCGAGCCAGTACTATAGAGTGGAACTGTCCAAGGTTCTGAAATATTAGCAACTTAGAACAGGGAGCAGGGAAAAGCAGGGGTAAAAAGATCTGAAAATGGCACTGAACCACACAAGGCTGCTGCATTGGAAGCAGTGTTAGTAGGAGCTGTTTCAGCCCAGTGATGAAATACTAGCTGCTTAAAGAAAGATGAGTACAGACCAGTCGGAAATACTAGCTGCTTAAAGAAAGATGAGTACAGACCAGTCGGAAATACTAGCTGCTTAAAGAAAGATGAGTACAGACCAGTCGGAAATACTAGCTGCTTAAAGAAAGATGAGTACAGACCAGTCGGAAATACTAGCTGCTTAAAGAAAGATGAGTACAGACCAGTCGGAAATACTAGCTGCTTAAAGAAAGATGAGTACAGACCAGTCTGAAATACTAGCTGCTTAAAGAAAGATGAGTACAGACCAGTCAGAAATACTAGCTGCTTAAAGAAAGATGAGTACAGACCAGTCGGAAATACTAGCTGCTTAAAGAAAGATGAGTACAGACCAGTCAGAAATACTAGCTGCTTAAAGAAAGATGAGTACAGACCAGTCTGAAAGACTGATGCTTGTGATGATTTTTGTATTTGTATTAGTATTTATTATGGATCCTCATTAGCTGCTGCCAAGACCCCCTTCCTGGGGTTCAGCAAAATTAAGGCAGTTTATACAATTTTAAAAACATTACAATCCATTCAGATTTCACAAAACATTGTGTGCCCTCAGACACCTGCACCACCACCACCATCTACGGTACTAAATCCATGTGTATGTGTGTATGTTATCGTGTGTATGTGTGTGTATAGTGTGTATGTTATCGTATGTGTGTGTATGCATGTGTCTGTGCCTGTTTGTGTTGCTTCACAGTCCCCGCTGTTCCATAAGGTGTTTTTAATCTGTTTTATAAATCTAATTTTACTGTTTGCATCAGTTACTTGAGGTGGAATAGAGTTCCATGTTGTCATGGCTCTATGTAGTACTGTGCACCTCCCATAGCCTGTTCCGGACTATGAAGAGACCTCTTATGGGATGTCTTGTGGGGTATGCATGGGTGTCCGAGCTGTGTGCCAGTAGTTTAGACATACAGCTCGGTGCATTCAACATGTCAATACCTCTCACAAATACAAGTAGTGATGAAGTCAATCTCTCCTTCACTTTGAGCCAGGAGAGATTGACATGCATATTATTAATATTAGTTATCTGTGTACATCCAAGGGCCAGCCGTGCTGCCTTGTTCTGAGCCAATTGCAATTTCCCTAAGTCCTTTTTTGTGGCACCTGACCACACAACTGAACAGTAGTCAAGGTGCGACAACACTAGGGCCTGTTGGATAGTGCCTTGTTACTGCCTTGTTGATAGTGTATGATAGTGTAGTGCAATTGTAATGGCTTAGCAGATAATAAGAAAAGACGATCAGTATTTATCTGGCTAAAAGAGAAGGAATATAATATCTATTGTTTACAGGAAACTTATTCAACAATTTTAGATTAAGTTTTGTGGAATTTTCCAAGCTGTTTAAAGGCACAGTCAATTTAGTGTATGTAAACTTCTGACCCACTGGAATTGTGATACAGTGAAATAATCTGTCTGTAAACAATTGTTGGACAAATTACTTGTGTCATTCACAAAGTAGATGTCCTAACCGACTTGCCAAAACTATAGTTTGTTAACAAGACATTTGTGGAGCGGTTGAAAAACGAGTTTTAATGACTCCAACCAAAACTTCCGACTTCAACTGTATATATTATATATACAGTACCAGTCAAAAGTTTGGACACCTACTCATTCCAGGGTTTTTCTTTATTTTTAACATTTATTAAAAATATTTAATATTGAAGAATAATAGTGAAGATATCAAAACTATGAAATAACACATATGGAATCATGTACTGTAGTAACCAAAAATATATTTTATATTTGAGATTTTTCAAAGTAGCCACCCTTTGCCTTGATGACAGCTTTGCACACTCTTGGCATTCTCTCAACCAGCTTCATAACAAAGTCATCTGGAATGCATTTTAATTAACAGGTATGTCTTGTTAAAAGTTCATTTGTGGAATTTATTTTCTTCTTAATGCATTTGAGCCAATCAGTTGTGTTGTGACAAAGTAGGGGTGGTATACAGAAGATATCCCTTTTTGGTGAAAGACCAAGTCCATATTATGGCAAGACCACTCAAATAAACAAAGATAAATGACAGTCCATCATTACTTTAATTAAGACATGAAGGTCAGTCAATGCGGAAAATTTCAAGACCTTTTAAAGTTTGTTCAAGTGCAGTCGCAAAAACCATCAAACGCTATGATGAAACTGGCTCTCATGAGGACCGCCACAGGAAAGGAGACCCATTTACCTCTGATGCAGAGGATAAGTTCATTAGAGTTATCAGCCTTCGAAATTGCAGCCCAAATAAATGCGTCACAGAGTTCAAGTAACAGACACATCTCAGCATCACCTGTTCAGAGGATACTATGTGAATCAGGCCTTCATGGTCTAATTGCTGCAACGAAACCAGTACTAAAGGACACTAATAAGAAGAAGAAACTTGCTTGGGCCAAGAAACACAAGAGTGTGCAAAGCTGTCATCAAGGCAAAGGGAGGCTACTTTGAAGAATCTGAAATCTAAAATATATTTTAATTTGTTTAACACTTTTTTGGTTACTACATGATTCCATATGTGTTATTTCATAGTTTTGATGTCTTCACTATTATTTAACAATATAGATAATAGTAAAAATAAAGAAAAACCCTTGGATGAGTAGGTGTGTCCAAACCTTTGACTGTACATTTACAAAAATATATATGGGGGACTGGAAATTGTGCAGACAATTGTATTGATGTAAGCCATAAGCTATCTGCAATATTAAAGTTGATCTACCCCCTAAAAAATAAATACAAATACACATTATATAACACACTCTAAATGTGGTCCCAGATAAATAATGGGAATGTAGAATTGGTGTGTGTCACATTATGGAGGACTCTGATATATCTGGTGTAAATGCTATTGTTATAGCAACACTATGGACTCCTGTGATTCTATATTTGACACTTAATTTTTACTGTTAGTTCTCTCTACATCCTTGTCATATGTTTATCACTCCGAAACCGCATGATAACTGTTCCTCATTTGTCGTTGTGCTTCATGATTGAGTTCAAAATGCATCAAGAGTGCAAAATAGTCAGCCTCAACATATAGAAATCAATGTGATATCCAAACCAGAACAGCTTACTCCTAACAAGCTCCCTTTCTCCCTCCACTAACCTGCAGCTCCTGATACTGTATTTCCTAAGAGGAAATGTCAAAGCTAGATTAAAAAGGAAGCCATAACACAGTCTATATTCATAACTAACACATTTTAATCCTGCAAATGCAGCACACCGCAACAGTGTGTTGTGGCACAATATTGTAGCCAAGTATTATACTATTGTATGTGGTCTGCAGCACAGCACAAACCACAGATTTTCCTCCCATTCCACTACCTCGCCATGCTTGAATGTGGCTGGACACATGGTGACCATTTGGGGCCTCTGGCGGGAAGGTGGGCAGGCTTGGTTTTGTTCAGAGGGGAGAGCAGAGGCCCCAGCTACAGACTCTCTGCTGTGAATGCTCTATGAGTCATCGCTTTTCATCAATGAGGTCATTCCACAGTGCACACAAACAGAGAGAGCCTTACAAAACACAAACAATAAGATCAACATACACCCACCCAGTATACCCATCCACACACTGCAACACACCACCCCACTTTTACCTTCATCTCATACTCTGACTGATAACTCTGACTGAGCATTCCTTGTTTAAAACACACTGTACGGTACTTCCATCAAGTTGCAGTTGATCTAAAGCTTTGCAGTCAACAGACCCAGTTTGTATCATCTATCTCTAAAGTTAATACAATTGGGGATTCAAAGAGGATTTGTTAGGCGTCACAGAACTCTCCAAGGATACAGAGCTCCAAACTGGACCGACCCAATGTTCTCCATGTTCCGCATCAGGTTGGGCCCCCCAGAGAGAGACACACAGGTCCCATAGAGAATAAGGACTTGACTTAGAGACGTTAAGAGCCAATTGAAGTCTTGGAGTCCCAAGGCAGAGCTAACGAGTGCGGGAGAGAGGGACCACACAGACGGCAGGCAGAGCCAGTGATGGGGAAGAAGAGATAAACATCGTTTAGCCACAGCAGGCTGCCTGTGCTCATTGATTTGTGCGGAGAGGCCCGGGCCTGGCTGGAAGCGAAGGTGGAGTAGAGAGCTCACGGAGATGGAGAGAAGAGGGAGTGGAGCAGCAGGTTTGTGCCATGTCGTCTCTCTCTCTCTCACCCACACTGTGTTAATGAGCCTGTGCCTGACTGCTGAACGCAACCATTTAGCACTGTGCAATTAATCAGATGTTTCCTTGCAGAGAGGAAGCCAGCGAGACATCCAGGAGGGGAGCTGTGATTTTACTCCATACAAATGCAATTTTCCACCTTAACCTCTACCTTCACCTACTGTCAGGGGTAAAGAGACCAGAGAAAAGCTGTCATTTCGCCTGTAAGATTGTAGACTGGTTAAGATGATTTCATGAGATGAATCCAAACCAAGGAAACAAACGGTTTATTACAAAGCCCTATATCCTACAAGAAAGGGGGCAGTCAGTTAATATTACAGTATTTATGCAGGCAGTAGAATATAAATACACTTTCTTTCCCGTTAATCACATAAAATGACTGACAAACAGAAAGTAGACCGCTCTCACAGGAGTGTGTGTGTGTCTGTTTGTGGATATTATATGAAAAGGATTTGATTTCTCATATTAAAAATAAATGCGCTCTATGGCATATTCAACAAGATACAGTTGAAGTCGGAAGTTTACATAAACTTAGGTTGGAGTCATTAAAACTTGTTTTTCAACCACTCCACAAATTTCTTGTTAACAAACTATAGTTTTGGCAAGTGGGTTAGGACATCTACTTTATGAATGACAAGTAATTTGTCCAACAATTGTTTACAGACAGATCATTTCACTTATAATTCACTGTATCACAATTCCAGTGGGTCATAAATTTACATACACTAAGTTGACTGTGCCTTTAAACAGCTTGGAAAAATCTAGAAAAGTATGTCATGGCTTTAGAAGCTTCTGATAGGCTAATTGACATAATTGGAGTCAATTGGAGGTTTACATGTGGATGTATTTCAAGGCCTACCTTCAAATTCAGTGCCTCTTTGCTTGACATCATGGGAAAATCAAAAGAAATCAGCCAAGACCTCAGAAATAAAATTGTAGACCTCCACAAGTCTGGTTCATCCTTGGGAGAAATTTCTAAATGCCTGAAGGTACCACGTTCATCTGTACAAACAAGAGTACACAAGTATAAACACCATGGGACCACGCAGCCGCCATACCGCTCAGGAAGGAGACGCGTTCTGTCTCCTTGGTGCGAAAAGTGCAAATCAATCCCAGAACAACAGCAAAGGACCTTGTGAAGATGCTGGAGAAAACAGGAACAAAAGTATCTATATCCACAGTAAGACGAGTCCTATGTCGGCATAACCTGAAAGGCCGCTCAGCAAGGAAGAAACCACTGCTCCAAAACAGCCATAAAAAAGCCAGACTACGGTTTGCAACTGCACATGGGGACCAAGATCGTACTTTTTGGAGAACTGTCCTTTGATATGATGAAACAAAAATAGAACTGTTTGGCCATAATGACCATCGTTATGTTTGGAGGAAAAAGGGGGAGGCTTGCAAGCTGAAGAACACTATCCCAACTGTGAAGCACGGGGGTGGCAGCATCATGTTGTGGGAGTGCTTTTCTACAGGAGGGACTGGTGCACTTCATAAAATAGATGGCATCATGAGGGAGGAAAATTATGTGGATATATTGAAGCAACATCTCAAGACATCAGTCAGGAAGTTAAAGCTTGGTCGCAAATGGGTCTTTCCAAATGGACAATGACCCCAAGCATACTTCCAAAGTTGTGGCAAAATGGCTAAAGGACAACAAAGTGAAGGTATTGGAGTGGCCATCACGAAGCCCTGACCTCAATCCAATAGAAAATGTGTGGGAAGTATTGAAAAAGCATGTGTGAGCAAGGAGGCCTACAAACCTGACTCAGTTACACCAGCTCTGTTAGGAGGAATGGGCCAAAATTCACCCAACTTATTGTGGGAAGCTTGTGGAAGGCTACCTGAAACATTTGACCCAAGTTAAACAATTTAAAGGCAATGCTACCAAATACTAATTGATTGTATTCTGACCCACTGGTCATTCTCTCTACTATTATTCTGACATTTCACATTCTTAAAATAAAGTGGTGATCCTAACTGACCTAAGACAGGGAGTTTTTACTAGGATTAAATGTCAGGAATTGTGAAAAACTGAGTTTAAATGTATTTGGCTAAGGTTTATGTAAACTTCCAACTTCAACTGTATTATTCAAAATGCAAACACTAACAGGATCTAGCTATAAGTCAAAGGCACAAATTAATTCCATTCAAACACATTGTCCTTTATTAATTATTATTGTTAAAGGACTTGAGGTGTTCTTCAAGCAGAACACGGGCAGGTATACTAACTGAACTCCCATTTCTGTTAACAGGAACTAGTGGTAAAGAACTCGAAACACTCTTCAATGATTCAATAGAAAAATCCTATTCAATGTGATTCAGATTCAACACAACAATGGAGACAGAATTTTCTAAGCATTTCCAGCATGATGGCGAGGTGGAATCGATGTGAGACAGAGGTTGAAAGAGGAGAACATGACTGCCGGTGTGAGAGACTCTCACTAAGGGGCCAAATCACATTGGAAATCGAATGCTCCATGCACAGTGAAGGCAGGGTCGAAATCTTTGGGTGTTTATTTTGCAAGCAGGAGATTCCTACGTTATTGTACCTTGACACAGTAACAAATCTTCCTATTACAACACAGTGTCTCAGAGCCTGAGCAAGACTTTCAGCCATGATAGGGTTCACCACACTGCGATCCAGGAGACTGAGTTTGCATCCCTTACTATTCCCATTTTCATGCTTTTTGTGGGGAAAAAGGGACTAGAGTCATGTATATTTCTCGGTCTCTTTTTTTAAGTGTCCAGGTGTGTTTGGTGGCTTTGTCATCAGTGATGGAGAAATCATCCCACTGGAATTTTTCTCTGCTTTAGTGCCCTAATGCTATCATACTCTGTCACGGGATGTCAATACAAGCAGAAATTGCTCCTGTCTCCGAATTTAAGAGCCTTCCCAATTTCAAATGGCTCCCTCTTGTTGTTGTAACAGGGAGTCAATATCACTGTACCTAATAGTAAAATGGCATTTAGAATGTCCTTTTTAAAACATGTGGAATTTAGATGGGTGGTGATCACTGTAAAGCCTAAACAACATCTCCTAATCCATGTGGGGAACAGAACAGTGAGGGGTTCTGGGAACAGGAGAAGCAGGAGGGCTCTCTAGCCTTTCTTGCCTCAGAGAAAACACAAGCTGTAGGTAAGGCATACACAGCACAGCATGTGGGGTAAGACTCCAAACTACAGTGGCTAAAGTGCCAATGTTGCTGTAGGCCAAAGACCCATTAGACCCCAAAAAAGCTTCATCTATTGCTTTTCCAAAAATCTATTTCCTATGACACAAAATACCACAGTAAGTTGATGGGGCTCTTCTCTCCTGTTATCCGTCTGGCGGGATGGAGTTTTTACGCGGTTTTTCCCTTTATTGTTTCATGTCATTCTGTGGAAATGGGAGTATGTTACAGATGGCGGCGATCTGATCCAGACGCAGTAGGTGGAAGGGCCTCCATAAGTCAAGTAGAGCTGTAAGGGGTGAATCAGGAGGCACATGGAGGAAGGTTGATTTTGCCCGGGAGAGACAATAAACCTCGTAATCACCTTTCCTCCACCACAGCAGCCAAGCAATTATCCGCTGGTACGGCCTGCCGCAGACACACAGACACTGAGACACATGGCCCGTGTCCATGCTTCTGACATGCAGCCCCCAATTTCAAAGCAATTGGCACTGTCTTAACATGGTTTAGGAAGGGATAAAACATCTGGAACACCATAAGGGCAGGGTGGTAGCTACTAACATCTCAATTAGGTTGGTGTGCTGTGCTGATGGAGAGGGAAGATTAAAAAGACAAGCATTTTTTTAAATAAACGTCTTAAACTCAGTGAGAAAAAGGGGTTAGAAGTGAGCTGTCTTTTTCTAGTTGAATGACACACAACATGGTTTGATGAGATGATGGATAAAGCACCCAAGTTATACTGCATTTAGTAAGGTAAGCCAGCAAGTAACCCTCTACAAAGCACTGTAATTAAGCTGTCTCAACGTAGGCTCAACAGCACTTTGAATGCACTCTACTGTATATAAAACCAGTACACGATCACAATACAGTGAATAGCTCTCACCATCACCAGACCTTTCAAAAATACATCTAAAAAAGGGCAGAATGTAGTTTAGCCCAAATGTGGTCTAATACACTGCTCAAAAAAATAAAGGGAACACTTAAACAACACAATGTAACTCCAAGTCAATCACACTTCTGTGAAATCAAACTGTCCACTTAGGAAGCAACACTGATTGACAATACGTTTCAAATGCTGTTGTGCAAATGGAATAGACAACAGGTGGAAATTATAGGCAATTAGCAAGACACCCCCCAATAAAGGACTGGTTCTGCAGGTGGTGACCACAGACCACTTCTCAGTTCCTATGCTTCCTGGCTGCTGTTTTGGTCACTTTTGAATGCTGGCGGTGCTTTCACTCTAGTGGTAGCATGAGACGGAGTCTACAACCCACACAAGTGGCTCAGGTAGTGCAGCTCATCCAGGATGGCACATCAATGCGAGCTGTGGCAAGAAGGTTTGCTGTGTCTGTCAGTGTAGTGTCCAGAGCATGGAGGCGCTACCAGGAGACAGGCAAGTACATCAGGAGACGTGGAGGAGGCCGTAGGAGGGCAACAACCCAGCAGCAGGACCGCTACCTCCGCCTTTGTGCAAGGAGGAGCAGGAGAAGCACTGCCAGAGCCCTGCAAAATGACCTCCAGCAAGCCACAAATGTGCATGTGTCTGCTCAAACGGTCAGAAACAGACTCCATGAGGGTGGTATGAGGGCCCGACGTCCACAGGTGGGGGTTGTGCTTACAGCCCAACACCGTGCAGGACGTTTGGCATTTGCCAGAGAACACCAAGATTGGAAAATTCGCCACTGGCGCCCTGTGCTCTTCACAGATGAAAGCAGGTTCACACTGAGCACGTGACAGACGTGACAGAGTCTGGAGACGCCGTGGAGAACGTTCTGCTGCCTGCAACATCCTCCAGCATGACCGGTTTGGCGGTGGGTCAGTCATGGTGTGGGGTGGCATTTCTTTGGGGGGCCGCACAGCCCTCCATGTGCTCGCCAGAGGTAGCCTGACTGCCATTAGGTACCGAGATGAGATCCTCAGACCCCTTGTGAGACCATATGCTGGTGCGGTTGGCCCTGGGTTCCTCCTAATGCAAGACAATGCTAGACCTCATGTGGCTGGAGTGTGTCAGCAGTTCCTGCAAGAGGAAGGCATTGATGCTATGGACTGGCCCGCCCGTTCCCCAGACCTGAATCCAATTGAGCACATCTGGGACATCATGTCTCGCTCCATCCATCAACGCCACGTTGCACCATAGACTGTCCAGGAGTTGGCGGATGCTTTAGTCCAGTTCTGGGAGGAGATCCCTCAGGAGACCATCCGCCACCTCATCAGGAGCATGCCCAGGCATTGTAGGGAGGTCATACAGGCACGTGGAGGCCACACACACTACTGAGCCTCATTTTGACTTGTTTTAAGGACATTACATCAAAGTTGGATCAGCCTGTAGTGTGGTTTTCCACTTTAATTTTGAGTGTGACTCCAAATCCAGACCTCCATGGGTTGATAAATTGGATTTCCATTGATTATTTTTGTGTGATTTTGTTGTCAGCACATTCAACTATGTAAAGAAAAAAGTATTTAATAAGATTATTTCTTTCATTCAGATCTAGGATGTGTTGTTTAAGTGTTCCCTTTATTTTTTTGAGCAGTATATTTTAGAACGCTAATTATTTCCTAAAAGCTCAACATTTGGTTATAGGAACCTCCCTTGGGCCACCGAGGATAAAGGCAACTAAGATCTCCCTCAGCCAGAGGAAAAACTGGAAATGGTCTACAGAGGACATACACTATAGTTTTACACTATGGTCAACAGAGGACATACACTATAGTTTTACACTATGGTCAACAGAGGACATACACTATAGTTTTACACTATGGTCTACAGAGGACATACACTATAGTTTTACACTATGGTCTACAGAGGACATACACTGTAGTTTTACACTATGGTCTACAGAGGACATACACTATAGTTTTACACTATGGTCTACAGAGGACATACACTGTAGTTTTACACTATGGTCTACAGAGGACATACACTATAGTTTTACACTATGGTCTACAGAGGACATACACTGTAGTTTTACACTATGGTCTACAGAGGACATACACTATAGTTTTACACTATGGTCAACAGAGGACATACACTATAGTTTTACACTATGGTCTACAGAGGACATACACTATAGTTTTACACTACGGTCTACAGAGGACATACACTGTAGTTTTACACTATGGTCTACAGAGGACATACACTATAGTTTTACACTATGGTCTACAGAGGACATACACTGTAGTTTTACACTATGGTCTACAGAGGACATACACTATAGTTTTACACTATGGTCTACAGAGGACATACACTGTAGTTTTACACTATGGTCTACAGAGGACATACACTATAGTTTTACACTATGGTGAATAGCAAATGGTTGGTTTACACAAGTGAGAAACGCTGTGTAACTGTCAGCCTCAGCATTTTGTCCTATCCCCGGTTTCTAATTACAGCAAGAACATGGTATTGTAAACAGAATACCTGCTCCAGTACAGTTTGTCTCTCCCTCTCTACAGCCAGCCTTACAGTACAGTAGCCTGGTCCAGGACCAGGAATACCCTCTCTACAGCCAGCCTTACAGTACAGTAGCCTGGTCCAGGACCAGGAATACCCTCTCTACAGCCAGCCTTACAGTACAGTAGCCTGGTCCAGGACCAGGAATACCCTCTCTACAGCCAGCCTTACAGTACAGTAGCCTGGTCCAGGACCAGGAATACCCTCTCTACAGCCAGCCTTACAGTACAGTAGCCTGGTCCAGGACCAGGAATATCCTCTCTACAGCCAGCCTTACAGTACAGTAGCCTGGTCCAGGACCAGGAATACCCTCTCTACAGCCAGCCTTACAGTACAGTAGCCTGGTCCAGGACCAGGAATACCCTCTCTACAGCCAGCCTTACAGTACAGTAGCCTGGTCCAGGACCAGGAATACCCTCTCTACAGCCAGCCTTACAGTACAGTAGCCTGGTCCAGGACCAGGAATATCCTCTCTACAGCCAACCTTACAGTACAGTAGCCTGGTCCAGGACCAGGAATACCCTCTCTACAGCCAGCCTTACAGTACAGTAGCCTGGTCCAGGACCAGGAATACCCTCTCTACAGCCAGCCTTACAGTACAGTAGCCTGGTCCAGGACCAGGAATACCCTCTCTACAGCCAGCCTTACAGTACAGTAGCCTGGTCCAGGACCAGGAATACCCTCTCTACAGCCAGCCTTACAGTACAGTAGCCTGGTCCAGGACCAGGAATATCCCACTCTGACAGATTGGAGTGTCATTAGTGCTCCATCTTAAAGCTGAACTCTCCAGATGTTGACCTTCACAGAGCAGGATGGAGACCTCCGTTAGCTCCCTCCGTCAGCCCACCGCTGCTGCTGGGGTACAGCGGAGAAGAGAGGAGGGGGGTGCATGAAGGACATGGAAAAGTCACGGTATGTTGTGGCTCATTCTTTATATAATCCAATTAGAGTCGAAATTATATTCAGAGGATTAGAGGCTGGTACCGTACAGATGGAGGGATCTCCTCAGAGTTACACTACAGTACAGCAACAGTCACAGCGACAAGAACACATAACAGTACCTGTCTTGGACTCATTTCCGGAAGCAGACGGAGCCCTGTGGAAGCCAAGCAGCATTCAACCTCCTCCCAGACAATAAAACACTTTGGCATCATTACAGGCCCAGATTTAAAGGTCTTAGATAGACCACTCTTGGAATGAGAACTGGGGAGAGGATTTCCACACTGAGGGGAAATAATGAAATACTTAATGGTTTAACGTGATGTGAGGAGAGAGGAGCACCTCTTATTTTTCCTGTCCGTCAAACTGGATTTTCACTTAACACAGAACCTGGAATCAAATATGAGCTGGTCTGAACCTGGAATCAAATATGAGCTGGTCTGAACCTAGAATCAAATATGAGCTGGTCTGATGGGTCTAGCAACATCAAATAGACATATTTCTCTCATGATACACTGAACATAACAGTAAGTCAGGCTATGGGTTATAACCAGAGAGCATACATACTGTATATAGTACAGTGTCAGTCCATCAGTCTGTCAGTCCATCAGTCTGTCAGTCTGTCTCTTAGCTATCTCCAGGTGTCATAGAGGTAGACAAATAAAGAAGCCAGGCTAAGGGTTAACCACAGAGACCCTTTTCTATATGCAGCATTCCATTGTGTGTGGATGGAAGGCTGTCAGACTGTCAGACAGGCTGTCTCTTACCTCTCTCGGTGTCATAGAGGTAGACAAACTTCTCCCACTTGTAGTGGGCCAGCAGGCTGAGGACAGCTCCCCGTAGAGGAGGCCTCATCTGAATGACAAACTGCACGTCGGCATCGGTGGGGAAGCTGGGTGTGATGAAGGAGGTGTGCAGAGCCCCACAGAACGAGGTCAGCGTGTTCATGGACTTCTGATCGTAGAAGCCAAAGATGGCGTACACTCCTCTGGAGAACTGGGAGCAGACTGGAGAAACAGACAGACAGACAGACAGACAGACAGACAGACAGACAGACAGACAGACAGACAGACAGACAGACAGACAGACAGACAGACAGACAGACAGACAGACAGACAGACAGACAGACAGACAGACAGACAGACAGACAGACAGACAGACAGACAGACAGACAGACAGACAGACAGACAGACAGACAGACAGACAGACAGACAGACAGACAGACAGACAGACAGACAGACAGACAGACAGACAGACAGACAGACAGACAGACAGACAGACAGACAGACAGACAGAACAGTCAGCTTTGGGTCAGAACATAGTCAGCCTAGAAATACAAACAGACAGACAGTCTGTTTGAGTAAGCTCAGGTGAGGGACAGAACTCAGAACACAGTCAACCTACCAGACAGACAGACAGCACCGTCAGTACACAGCACTGGATATAAAATACAGACAGTACAGTTAGGTGAGGCTAAAATCAAAGTCGACCAAGCCTCCAGGCATTTCTTCCCACATTCAGATATCCAGGTGAGGGTCAGAACACAGTCAACCACACACACAGTCCAACAGGGCCAAATCTCTCCCGGCAGCCATAGAACATAACACCAAGCCTGACAGACTGGTCAGATCTCAAAATAATAGCTACCAATCAGAGAGAGAGAGAGAATGGATTCATCAGAATATTGTACAAAATAGTTGTCATGGTGGAGTAATTGAGAATTCAGGGGAAATCACATTTAATGTGTAGAAAATGAACTATTATTTATTCATTTAAACAGGCATTAATCTAAATAGGGAAATAAACCGTGACCATTCAGAATAAAGGACAGCTGTGTGGGATGTGCGGTCCCCATGGCAATGCTCTCTGCCTCTCTGTGCCCTTCACTTCTCCTTGGAGTCAACCTATCTGCTTGGTTAATCAACTAGAACTAATACAACTAATGGGGGAAATCAGTGCACTGGCCACTGCTCTTAAGAGACAAATTCCTCCTTCCACCATGCAGGACGCAGACAGGCGTTGTTGCAGCATTAGATTGTGAATCACGGATCCCTCTGGAACTTTCATCACGCACACCTGTCCTCTTTTCCCACTGATTAGTATTTGTATATATCTTCCCTTTGGTTTCCATGGTCTTGTCGATTATTGTTACAATGTGTGTTGGTGCGTGTGTGAGTACGTGTGCTGTGTGTTTTGGGCTTTCGTGCCCTTGTGGACTGCGCAGATGATTACGGGTCTCGTCCCGTGTGTTAATCATTGTGCGCGTGTGTTATTTATTCAAGGTACTCCTCGCACTTTTGTTTGGGTTTCAACCCTGTGTTTTTGTTACGTGTTTGGTTGGTCTTCATCCCTGTGCCTTTACACAGCACACCGTAATTTGGGGCTTAGTAAAAAAAACTGTTACGCATTCCCACGTTTGTCTCCCGAATCTCTTCATACCAGCGTGACAGAATAATCGACCATTGAGGGAGACAGCTGGAATGGCCCGTCCGGCGACGCTACGACCGGTCCGTCAGGCGCCTCCACAACTTCAGCAGCCACAAACGGGCAGTCTGACGCCACTGCTACTGGTCCGTCCGACGCCGACGTAACTTCGGCAGCTGCATCTGGTCGCGATCGACCCGCACTGCGTTCCTGTGATCATCTTCGAGGCCGTGGCCGTGCTAGTGCAGCACGTCAGAGGGGAGGGGAGGGGAGGGGAGGAGGGGGGGTACTTTTACGTGTTTGTTTGGTCTTTGTCCTCGTGCCATTACACGGCACACTGTAATTTGGGTAAAATAAAAAACCCTGTTACGCATTCCTCTGCCTGTCTCTTGAATCATTCATACCAGCGTGACACTGTGCTCACTGGTCGCAGCAGTATAAACTGATTTGTAACAAGCTGCTATCTAGGGCCATATGTGGGACTGATGAAAACAGCTCTGGCTATAAACACTATGAACACACTGGATACTTGGTCTAACAAGGTATAAATATTTTATTTTATTTGTACAAAACAAATGAGTGAACAAACCTCTCATGTGACTGTACAAAAGGTTTTAAACAAGCTCCCGGACCCTCCCTCTCTCTCTCTCCTATAGATGTTAGTTGTAAGTGGGATGGACGTTTGTGAACCCTGAATAACAACTCTTCTGTGCCACACCATCTGGCTGATCCCTCAAGCGCTTTGCCCTCCGTGGAGTGTACTCTCCTCTCCTCTCTTCACCTGACTGACCGGCAAAAGTAGAAAATGAAAGAAATAATCGTTGAAAAGGAATGCAGTGCTCTAGAGCTTATGGAATCAATAGGGGTCTAAACCTCAAATCTCTTGAAAACTTCGAAAAACCACAGCATAGATACTGCATAAAACTATAAAGACTGACATTTGGAATGGATTGGTAAAAAGAGAGCAGGCTTATTTCAAAGTCTGGAGGCACACCTGAATAATTTCGCGGTTCTGTAATCTTCAAGTATTATTTTCAAGTTCAATGCTGCATGTTATACAACACTGGTTTAAAGGCATCTCTGCCTCATTCCTCCATCAAGCTAACCATTCACTCAAACATCCACACATTTCTCTACCCATCTATCATGCTTCAATTCAACCATCTATCCATCCATCATCCTATCATCCATCCATTCATGGCCTTTTCCTTTGGTCTGTGCACACATCAGATGAATGTGTGTTTGTTCTGGGGCCAGGGGCAGCACCAGAATAATGACTCTGCTACAGCAGGTGTCTTTGTGAAGGTAAAACATTACATCTGCATGATATAACTAGCGACAGATGAGGTTGAAACCACGGGACGTGGCAGGACTCAACATGAGGCTGTTGTGGCATTGTTTCATATTCAAATCATATTCTTTCCCCAGGTTTTTTTCTGCAGACTTGAAGGACCTTTTTTAATTGAATGGGTTCTACTCCCTTTGTTGTGGCTTTGGAGACAGGCATATGAGAAAATGTCAGAGCAGATTCCCATGCACTGCTAGAACCATCATTTATCACAGCCTCTCTCAAACCCAGCCCACCGTCTGCATAAAAACAACCATGTCGATACGACTCACACACACACAGAAACTAACACACACACACACACACACACACACACACACACACACACACACACACACACACACACACACACACACACACACACACACACACACACACACACACACACACACACACACACACACACACACACTCAGCTCAAAGATCTGATACACTACATGGCCAAAAGTACACTACATGGCCAACAGTATGTGGATGCCTGCTCGTCGAACATCTCATTCTAAAATCATGGGCATTAATATAGAGTTGGTCCCCTTTGCTGCAATAACAGCCTCCACTCTTCTGGAAAGGCTTTCCACTAGATGTTGGAACATTGCTTCCATTCAGCCACAAGAGTATTAGTGAGGTTGGGCACTGATGTTGTGCGATTAGGCCTGGCTCGCTGTCGGAGTTCCAATTCATCCCAAAGGTGTTCGATGGGGTTGAGATCAGGGCTCTGTGCAGGCCAGTCAAGTTCTTCAACATCGATGTCGACAAACCATTTCTGTATGGACCTCGCTTTGTTCACGGAGGCATTGTCATGCTGAAAGAGAAAAGGGCCTTCCCCAAACTGTTGCCACAAAGCTGGAAGCACAGAATCGTCTAGAATGTCATTGTATGATGTAGCGTTAAGATTTCCCTTCACTGGAACTAAGGGGCCTAGCCCAAACCATGAAAAAAGCCCCAGACCATTATTCCTCCTCCACCAAACTTTACAGTTGGTCCTGTTCTGTGAGCTTGTGTGGCCTACCATTTTTCGGCTGAGCCAATGTTGCTCCTAGACGTTTCCACTTCACAGCACTTACAGTTGACCGGGGCAGCTCAAGCAGGGCAGAAATTTCACAAACTGACTTGTTGGAAAGGTGGCATCCTATGACGGTGCCACGTTGAAAGTCACTGAGATCTTCAGTAAGGCCATTCTACTGACAATGTTTGTCTATGGAGATTGCATGGATGTGTGCTCGATTTCATACGCCTGTCATCAACGGGTTTGGCTAAAATAGCCGAATTCACTAATTGGAAGAGGTGTCCGCAAACTTTTGTATATAGTGTATATCGAATAATACACACATGCAACTGAGACACAATTCTTTTTAAAGACTACCAATTCCAAGTCTATGGATTTGGATTCAAGACAAATACTTTTTGTCTCCACTGCATACCAAGGGAGCCAGGCTCTGGTGATAAAAGATGGAATTCCCTTCTAAAGCATTGGTTTTCAATTTACATTAAAAAAAAATATACATTTTCCATGCTATCAATGTATACTGTACCCGGGGTGCAACTTTGGTGTTAGAAGTGGGGGGAACATTTTTTACATTTATTATTATAATAAATATTAGGCACATTCCTACTATAAAACTGTGTGGGGGGCAAAAATGCAATTTCAGAATGTGGGAGGATATGTCCCCCATCCCCAGTGAAAGTTGCGCCCCTGTACTGTACCATGGCCTAGCTGCAGGTTACTACACCAAATGATGCTAATCGCTCCTGCAGTCACCGTTATAATCGTTTGAATAGCAAAAAATAAATACAAAATAATATTTTTTTTAAGACGCACATTTTCTCCTCTCCTCCGCTCCTGACTGCATGTGCTTAGCGGTGGAGAGTAATCGATTCCTTGTCTCCTTGCCCTTCAAATCTCCTCCTCGACTGCAACGGAAGATACTGAGTAGTTGCTTTAACTTCCAAGACAATAAACTCACATCTTTCACAACAAAGAAAGAGCAAACTAGTGAGGGAAAGAGAGGGGAGTGGCACATCATACTGTATTTATAATGAGAGATTACATTTTTAGCACTTCTAACAGGAAATTGAAGGGGCAGAGGAGTCTTGTTCTGCTTTGAAGTAACTGTACTGTCACGTTAGTCAAGGCATCTGTTGGCTTTGTTTTGAGAATGATATTGGAGCCTACAGAACCTAGAAATGGCTAATGTGTGGTGGATAAGTATGAGTCTGGACCGACACCAGGCAGACAGAGTCAGAACCGTGCATCGGTAATCAAAAGCTGTATCTTGCCATTTCATGGCTTGCAATGTCTTGCAATTTCAATAAGTAGGGGCTATCAATGTGTAGTAGGCTACCGTAAACTATTCTACACGCAACAGACCGAAGACTGAACACACACTCGCGAAGAGAAAGAACAGGCGACCCAGCGAGGGACAGACAGGCAGACAGACAGTCGGAACAGTGCGCATAGGCAATATAATCTGTATCTCGCAATGTCTTGTCTAGCGATGCCTCATAAACTCACCAAACGTATATTCAAGTATAGATTAGGCTATCAATGTGTATGGCTAAACTATTATCCATTGCCCGTTTGTAAATTCACAGTGCTGTTGTCAGATTGCCCGTTTGTAAATTCAGAGTGCTGTTGTCAGATTGCCCGTTTGTAAATTCAGGGCGTTTCGCTCTCGGAGTGTTCAGAGCGCACACGCACACTGGACGCTCTGGCCGAGGAGTTGAGATGATCCGAGCGTTCTGACCAAACAACGATAGTCAATCCCAAGCTAACTGCCAAACGTTGGCTTGCTTGCTGTCTACTTCCAGACTCAAATGAGAAAACACCTCACTCTGACCAATTTACTCGCCCTAGCAGAGATGGTTAGACTGTTTTCATGTTATCCAGAGCGTTGGCGACTGCAACTGTGCTGCTGGCAACAATTTAATTAAGCTTTTTTGGACGACATTTACTGACCCCGGCTATATTCAACTAAGTGTTGAGCGTTCGTAAATTCATCAGTTATTCTGCGCTCTGGCACCCTCAGACTAGAGTGCTCTGAAATCGGAGTAGATAGCCAGAGCGAATTTATAACGCACCCATAACCTCAAGCGCAAATACTGTTCATCAGCTCAAATCAGCAGGATGGGGGGCATTTTTATTAGAAGGGTCTTCCACCACGGATTGCTATAATAATGATAATGATAACACTTCCTCAATTTAAATATTATGGGGGCACCTATACATTTGGCAGCCAATCACGAGTTATCAGTGTAGCCTAATATCGTCTAGACACGCCTCTAGGTCTAGGGCATTTCTGACACTTGTTACGGGACCTTTTTTGCTGAATAACGTGACCGTTTTTTATAATAGTGTTTTGCTTTTTGTGTATCATTGTGTATAATAAAGTGTATTTTAATGTGTATATGAATGTGTAGTTTAATGTGTTTATTGTATTTTGATGTGGATTGTGGTGCTATACAGGGCCTGTCTGGAAAAGAGACCTTCGTATCAGCATTGACTCCCTGTCAATATAAAGGTTAAATCAAATAAATAAACATGACATTGAAATATCTTCACGCCTAGAATAAAAACCACAGGCACTGTTATACTGTTCTATTTTCACTCACAGCTCTGTTATATACGCTCACAGGTCTGTTCTATACGCTCACAGCTCTGTTATATACGCTCACAGCTCTGTTCTATACGCTCACAGGTCTGTTCTATACGCTCACAGGTCTGTTCTATACGCTCACAGCTCTGTTCTATACGCTCACAGCTCTGTTCTATACGCTCACAGCTCTGTTCTATACACTCACAGCTCTGTTCTATTCGCTCACAGCTCTGTTCTATACGCTCACAGGTCTGTTCTATACGCTCACAGCTCTGTTCTATACGCTCACAGCTCTGTTCTATACGCTCACAGCTCTGTTCTATACGTTCACAGCTCTGTTCTATACGCTCACAGCTCTGTTCTATACACTCACAGCTCTGTTCTATACGCTCACAGCTCTGGTCTATACGCTCACAGGTCTGTTCTATACGCTCATAGCTCTGTTATATACGCTCACAGGTCTGTTCTATACGCTCACAGCTCTGTTCTATACGCTCACAGCTCTGTTATATACGCTCACAGGTCTGTTATATACGCTCACAGCTCTGTTCTATACGCTCACAGGTCTGTTCTATACGCTCACAGCTCTGTTATATACGCTCACAGGTCTGTTCTATACGCTCACAGCTCTGTTCTATACACTCACAGCTCTGTTATATACGCTCACAGCTCTGTTCTATACGCTCACAGGTCTGTTCTATACGCTCACAGCTCTGTTCTATACGCTCACAGCTCTGTTCTATACGCTCACAGCTCTGTTCTATACGCTCACAGCTCTGTTCTATACGCTCACAGGTCTGTGCACCTCCGCTCAAAATAATACCACAGAGGAGCATGATTAATAACACAGACCAATGAAAAATCCCTTCACTACTTTTCTCTTTACTTTCTCTAAGTATTCTCTGACATACTTTCTTCCCCCTCTCTCCTCTCTTCTATTTAGCCTCCTCACTGTCTGAGACTGTCTGTCGTTCCTTACTGAATGACAGACAGTCTCTCTCTCCATCTCTCTGTTGCTCCCTCTCTCGACAACTCATTATACGTAATGGGTGGTTGCCGCGGTCCCAGTGGCCCCAGCGTTCAGTCATGTTTTCCAGAAACCTGGTGATTTGCACTTCAGAAGGTCTCCCCTACAGGCAGCTGGTGGATCTACTGTGAGTCTTACATACCACTCAGTGAGGTGAGGATGGAGCTGTATCAATGCTATGCACTGCAAAGCCCAGGCAACCTGCCTGCAAAGTGAATTCTTTAAGTGCTAGCTGCTATCACTGAAGGCAGGGGAGGAGAGGCTAACAGAACAGAACCAACAGGCTTTCTCTTCAAGTTGCTGCTGCTGTCCTTCCCAGCTACGGTAACACCAGATGCATCAGTAAGGCAGCCAGAAAATCAATCCCCCATTTATGTGACTGAATAGAGCAGTAAGAGGGAGATACGGGCTAATTAAGGCATACCAAGGCTCTATGACATTGCTGAGGCCACCCTCCTGGGTCTGAGGGCCAACAGACAGTGGATGTGGGCTTACTATGGACAACTGCATCACCCTCTGGAACAATGGCTGATTAGACATGTTGTTGCCTGATGGTGAGGTTATTCTGAAGTTGCCTAAGACCAACAACTTCAGTGTTGGCACTGGGCTGGCTGCATTCTACTGTCGGTGTTGGGAGCCAGCAAGGGGGAGAGTGTTGACTGCTGGAGGTACCTCACCCTCCTTCAGAGAGGCATCCTGGGTGAGAGGCAGGCCAGGGGCCTAGGGTTCGGCTCTAATCACCATGGGAATACCTGTCCAAGGGCCACATGTTCAGGGACAAGATAGAGTAGAGCACAGTACACAACAGCTGCTGAACACACATGCGGACGCGCCACACACACACACACACACACACACACACACACACACACACACACACACACACACACACACACACACACACACACACACACACACACACACACACACACACACACACACACACACACACACACACACAGATGCATGGACACGTTGACACACACATACACCACACACACTATTTGAAGTTAGGCAAAGCAATATAAAATAACAGAAAAACAACTCCCAACAGCTCAAAACATGCCCCAAAAATACAAATAGATGAAAGACATAATACTCTTATGGTATACTTATTGAGAAAGATAAACAACTTGTATATTTTCAAAGGCAGCCTTAATAACTGCTGCATGTGAAATTATTTTGGAGGTGGAACATATTTATGCTACTGTAATGTGGGAATCACTGTTAGGCAGACAACAGAACCAATGGTACATTATGTTGCTGTTATGCTTCAAAGGGATTTCACTGCTCTCAAGACAAGCTTAAAGCATGCCAGTACCCCTGTGTTACACAATAAATACATACTTCTTCCTCTTATCCCAAAAGAGGCCACTTTTAAATAATGATTGTGTTTTAGAAAAAAAATGATATTTTAGAAGAAGAAAAATTCTCTTCAACCTTTATTTTTACTGGTTGTCCAATGAAGAGAAATGTATTCGATGAGATTGAGTCCATTTCCACTGTCTTTATATAATTGATTTGTGTTTTATATAGTACAATCATTTCTGGTGTAAATTTGGAAAAAGACTGCAATGAAATTACAACAATTCGTTGAATCCATAGCAAATTTTCAAGGAAAGTCCCTCACAAATCAAACTAAAAACAGGTTCAATGGCACCCTTTGGCACCTGATAAAGAAGAGAGATGCTGCTCTGAAGAAATCACAAAAATCTGGCTTAGAGGTTGACCGACCAGTTTACAAGGGACTGAGAAATTAAAGGACTAAGAGTTTTAGGAAAGCCAAAGCTGATTTCTTTCTTAAAACCATCAAGGAGGCCAAAGGCAACGGCAAACTCACATAGAAAAACCTTGATAAACTGACTGAAGAAGGCCATGTCAAGACTGGTGACCTACACCTGAAGGTCGATGGGAGTCTCCAAGACAAAAACTCTGTCATCGCTACCACTTTCAATAAATACTTAATTGATTCAGTTTTAAATTGGGCCAACAATTTACCATCAGAGACCAGACTATCAACCCTTGCAACGAATGTCACCAGGGACGAGAAAAAAGAACAAACCTGGACACTGCTCTTGCTAGTATCACTGCTCTTGCTAGTATCACTGCTCTTGTTAGTATCACTGCTCTTGCTAGTATCCCTGCTCTTTCTAGTATCACTGCTCTTGCTAGTATCACTGCTCTTGCTAGTATCCCTGCTCTTGCTAGTATCACTGCTCTTGCTAGTATCCCTGCTCTTGCTAGTATCACTGCTCTTGCTAGTATCACTGCTCTTGCTAGTATCACTGCTCTTGCTAGTATCACTGCTCTTGCTATGATCCCTGCTCTTTATTATGCTTTACGTATCTTGCAAGAGCAGTGTGCGGGTTTCTTTTTTTTCTCATCTTATTTAAAAAAGATAGCTCAGATGTACGAGTGCCTTTTTGAATTTTGAACCTGGTGACGACAATTGAAGGGAAGGTGCATAATCTCATATCTTCTGTGTCAAACTCTAAAGCCAAGGATTAAGAGTTTATTAAGTACTGTTCACTACCCCGTTCACGAAAATGGATCGCTCATACAGAAAGTCACGGGGCATGCTATATCTAGCAGGCAGACAGGCAATCAGTTATTGTTCAATTGAACATTACAATTTGCAAAACGAGTGACCTAAGTGACTTTGAGTGTGGTATGATCGTCGGTGCCAGATGAGCCGGACCCAGTATCTCAGAAACGGCCGGCATCCTGGGCTTTTCACGCACAACAGTATATAGGATTTACAGAGAATGCTGCGACAAACAAAAAACATCCAGTCAGCGACAGTCCTGTGGGCGAAAAAAGCTTGTTGATGAGAGAGGTCAAAGGAGAATGGCAAGAATGGTGCAAGCTAACAAGCAGGTCACAAACACGCAAATAACGGAGCAGTACAACAGTGGTAATTGAACAGCTAACAGCCCACCTGAAAATGGGTAGCTTTCCCCTTCACCCCATGCAGTTTAGGTTTAGGGTCAACCACTCTCCAGAAACAGCATGTTGGTATCTCCTAGAGATGATCAAGGCCAAGCTGTATAAAAGCGGGTGTTGTAGATTCTGTTCTCCTCGACCTCAGAAAAGCCTTTTACACTGTTAACCACAATGTCCTCTTCTCCAAGCTATTTAACTTCAACATCAACAAGTGCTTTAAAATGGATTGAGTCTTATCTGGCAGAACAGATGAAATGTGTTCAAATAAATGGTGAACTATCATCACCAAGGGATTGCACTATGGGAGTTCCACAGGGATCAATTCTGGGCCCTTTGTTTTTCAGTCTCTATATTAATGACCTTCCATCTGTGTGCCAAGGTGTGGATATACAAATGTACACGGATGATACAGTTTTTTATACCCATGGCAAAAATGCTGATGAAGTGGCAAGCAAACTAACAGCATCATTGGTGAAAGTGGCTGAATGGCTCAAACATTCCTGTCTCACCCTCAATGTGGAAAAAAACAGGAGGAGTATGCTAACCCGGACATACTCCTCCACGGACAATAAAATGAACAGTTTAAATATCTGGCCATTATCCTAGACCCTACTTTGAACTTTCAAAAACACATTAAAAAGATGTCCATCAAAATCATATATAGTCTTTAAAATGTCCAATACATCAGGAACTCATGCTCTACAGAGGCAGCCAAAATGTATTTACATGCAATGATCTTTTCCCACCTGTCCTATTTTATCACCAGCCAGTCACAAGCCAATGAAACATAAATGATACCCGTTCAATCTCTATATAAAGAAACACTGAAGATCCTGGACAGGAAATCACATTATTACCACCACTGTAAAATTCTCCACATGTACAATCTGTTAAATTTTGACAACTTAATTTTTTTCTCACATGTCTTTCTAGTTTATAAGATTATCAAAAATCCTGCACCCCCACATCTGAAAGATTTTGTAATATTAAGCTCTGAACAAAACAGCAGTCACGCGGAACTCCACAAGAGAAGACCAGTGTTTCCCCTATATGCATTTAGCAGCGGCTTGTATTTTTTTTCGGGATGGTAAAACGTTTTCAGTGTAAACTTGAACCACTAAAACCAGATATAAAGTATGTAGAAAAGATAATGGAGCAATATCTTTTTTTTATAAGATAATTTTTAAGAACTAACAATCACCAAAATAAAAACTAGACAGTCAGGGAGAATCTAAAATTCCCAAAATGTCATGGCATGATTTTGATTAGCATGATTTTGATTATAATGATTTTGATTTTGTTATAATGTTTGAGTCACTCAGATAGCATAATAACAAGGCATAAGCCATGGCAAAATGTGTATAATTGAAGGAAATCTGTTTTAACCTGAACATGTTCACTCAGTCCCATGTCAAAATGTGGAGAATTAGAGGTAATTAGCTTTGAAATTGCAATTTTTCCTGCTCCATGGAGGTCAAAGCATGGATCAAGGCGCATCAACCCTGAACACATTGACTAATTCTTAATGCACTCAAGTATCAATGTGTTTTATGTACTGTTTTATGTACAATGTGTTTTATGTACCTGTACTTATTGTATTATTTGTTATATTTGATGTAAGAGTGATATGAATGTATATTTAGCTATGTTTAAAATATTTGCCATTTAGCAGTCGCTGTTAGCCAAAGCGACTTACAGTCATGCGTGCATACACTTTAAGTATTGGTCATCCCGGGAATCGAACCTTCTATCCTGTAGTTGCAAGCACCATGTTCTAACAACTGAGCCATAGAGGATCACATATTTAGTTATGTTTATTTAGGGACTGTGTATGAAAAATAGCTGTGTTTAGCTAACTCTGGTGCAAACATCATATTTCACTGTCTGAAATGTATGTTTTTACTTGCATATGGTCCCTTTAAATAAACAACTACTACTACATATATTAAACCAAATGAAATTGTGCATTAATCCGATCTATCTGTAATGCCATAATAAGCAGTGAGATGATGTATCGTGAGTGTTTTTTGTGGTTGTAACCAGCTGTAACTCCATATGGCCCTGACTTGGACATCCTAATCCAGTTCAACTAACAGATGTGTGAAGTGGAAGCAGTGTGTGGGGTCTCACGTCTCAGCCTTATGAGGATTTTATGTTTGAAGATGTCAGGTACTCTGAAATCCGCTCCCCATGACAATTATGTCTCTTTCCAGGGAGAGGGAATGAACTGGTTCTACTGAATAATGAACTAGTTTCTCATGGCTGCCTCTTCTCTTGGTTTTTTGTGTCAACATGTTTAACTGTTTCGTAACACTCATGTCTTGAACGTTTCCGTGCTGTCATGTGCTCCCTAAAAGTAGCGCGATAGAAAAATGTAAAAGGAACAGTTCAATTCCCCAGGTCCAGGCGCTGATATGGTTATTCATCAGATACAGTCGAAAAGCAGAGAGACATTTTATGACGCATTTGCTGTGCGTTGTACTTAATCCACCCGGAGGGTAGTTGTCATCGCTAGTCCAATCTTATCATAAAGTCACAAAAGACCAAAGTTATTATCAGGCTGTAAAAAGTCCCTGAATGCAAACAAAACATGACATACTACACAAATACACAGAGGGTGCTTCCGCTTTTGTAATACCCATGTTAGAGATGTGGAATAGTACTGTAACAAAACTGTATGTTACAAAAACTGGTTTTCTGTTTATATGATTGAAAATAGGCATTATGCAGGCCTCAGGCACCAATGTGAGATGTTGGTTGGGATACATCTCTCAGCAGAATATTTAAATAACATGAAGTTGCACCAATGGTCTGCCTGTGTTTCCACTCGTATCCTCAAACCACATCTGAGGTGGATTATGCCTAATCTCAGACCTACTGGTGTATTTATGCAGCCCACAAGTAAAACGATCAGCCTGAGCGAGCAACAAACAGCACTGCCGGCTACTGTGGTTCTGTATGACAGAATTATGCTTTAATATTCCAGCATGGAGGAACAGCAACACAGCTAACCCCCCACCCACACACGCTTTGCATATTGCAGGAACAACAGGACCAGACTGTTTATGAAGAGCAGGGGAAGGAGAGGAGAACATGCTTGATACATGTTCTTTAAAGTCATTGCTTTTTGAAACGCTGCTAGATCTGCACCAAAGCCCTTGACTGTAGAGTTGGAAGAAATCACAAGAGAGACTCACAAGATAAATGTTGCACTCTGATGATTTACAATGTGTTGTACATTGCCTCCTGTGAGGAAAGGGTTAAGGGATTCAATAATTGTGCATGTGAAGCAGCACTGTAGTAACACCACCACTGACACTCGTTCAGACGCGTGAAATATTGCGATTGCAATGGGAGGAATTCATGACTCCAGAGGGCTGTGCATCAGCACCATGAAACCCAGTATGAAAAGTCAACTTGGAATGTTGCCTGCTACTCACAGGATCAAATACTTTCTTTAATCTCCTTAAAATCCACCAACACACTCCTCTACAATAGACATTATGAAACGCATATCATGCTACTGTACTGTATGTCAAATATGAGATGACACAAGTGTCAGTTTGGACAACTAATTTCAAAAGGATGCGTATCCTAAAAATGTACTAAAATATTGAATAAACTAACAAACTTCCATGGGGGTTATGAATGAACATGAGCTGATTCTAGTAAGACAACATTTTCATCAAGCATATGATCACATTTTTATCCTTTGTGGTTTCAAAATTCATCATCATTTAATTTGTATTTGAGGCCATAACGTGATGCTCTTCATGTATCAAGTAATTGCATCTGCAAACCCAGTACAAATGCCAAGTGGAATTAAGAACGAGGTACATGTGAGTCCTTGAAAGCTATAAAAACAGCACCGCTAAATTATTCACTGGCCCAATGGTATGTTTCGCTTATTTTTCATTAGGCTACTCAATGTGAAGCACATAGCTTGTTGTCCTAAAATAATCTCAGATAATAGTGAATCACAGCACAGCGCAACCTTCAGAGCTTTATTGTGTGCTGCTGTAGCTAGCTTTCTGTGGGCCTGTGATAAAGTGTGTTGTGTAAGAGTGAAAAATCTTTCAGCGGCGAAGGGGGCCATTGTGACCTGTCAGTAGAGATCCCTTTCGCTTGGTTGCCACGCTGACATTCATGCACATTCTGAAGAACAGGATGAAAGGGGCACTGCACAACCCAATGACTCGCCCTCAGGATCACCCAACGCTGATGCCATTTTACAACCTCACCATTTCCACCATGTGTACTGTGGGCAGAACATACTGCTGCATGTGTTAGAACTGTGTGTACAGGACTGCGGATGGGTTAAGCACAAATGAAATAGAACACTACTGTGTCTTGTATCTGGATGGGGCTATGTCTTTCATTTTGAGATGGGCAAGGTTACAGTCTTTCATAAGTATATGTTATGGTCTCTGTTTATCAATCACCGTGATTCAATGTATTGATGTCAAAATCCATCATCAGCCACTTCACTTTCTATATGGGCTTAATCCACCACATGCTGAGGAGAATATGTTTGTCTAGTCAGGTGTGAGATGTGTCCTCCTACTGTGTTCCAAACTGGGGATGTTAAAACCTGTCACGATATCAGCCACTAACTTTGTAGTGATCCAAATGCATAATCCCCCGGTGCAGACATCCTATGCAACTTTTATCTGTCTTAAAGACTGACAAAGGAATTGATTGAGGACACTCAGATGAATTCCTATATACTGTACCTGTGAACAACATCATTGTAATTATGCAAATTGTCACGTCTACTCCCGCTCCCCCTCTCTGGCTCTCATTGTCGCCAGTTTACTTATTATTACGCACACCTGTTACCATCGTTACGCGCACCTGCACCTCATGAGACTCACCTGGACTCCATCACTTCTATGATTACCTCTCCTATATCTGTCACTCCCTTCGGTTCTGTCCCCAGGCAGTATTAGTTATGTTTCTCATGTCCAGACACTACTCTTGATTTGTATTGTTCTATTTATTATTAAATTCTCCCCCTGTACTTGCTTCCTGACTCCCAGCGTCTGCATTACCCAAATCCCTGTCATTAATGGTGCTTGATCTACCTCTGGTATGGGTGTGGTTGGGTGTATGTATTGGTAGCCAGCATCAATATTTCCTTTCTCCAACAACCCCTAGGCGTAGATGACGGAGTACTGCAACTTATGGTTACTGATAAACACAGAGTCTAATATCAAGGAGAGGTCAATGGACTCACTAATGAACAGGAAATGTTGTTTTAGCAAAACAAAGGGGAGAAAATATTACATAACACAATATTTATGCTGCAGTCTCTAAGTGAAGGTCACATCAAAAGCATACAGTATCAAATCAAATACATTTTTATTTATCACTTGAGCCGAATACGACAGGTGTAGACTTTATGGTGAAATGCTTACTTAACAGCCCTTTCCCAACAATACAGAGTTAAAAAGTAAAAAATATTAGCAAATAAGAAAAAAAATGAAATAGTAAAACAATAAAATAACAATAAGGAGACTATATACAACGAGTACCAGTACCGAGTTAATGTGCCGGGGTACGAGGTAGAGGTCATTTGTACATGTAGATAGGGATAAAAGTGACTAGGTAATCAGGATAGATAATAAACAGAGTAGCAGCAGCGTATGTGGAGAGTGAAAGTGTTTCTATGTGTGAGTGTGTGGCGTCAATATGCGTGTGTGTGTGTGTGTGTGTGTGTGTGTGTGTGTGTGTGTGTGTGTGTGTGTGTGTGTGTGTGTGTTTATGTACTGTATTTGTGTCTTGGAGTGTCAGTGTAGTATGTGTCAGTGTAGTATGTGTGAGTGTGTGGGTAGAGTCCAGTGAGTGTGCATAGAGCCAGTGCAAGAATGTCAGTGCAAAAAATACATAAAAAAGAGGGTCAATGCAAATAGTCTGGGTAACCATTTGATTAACTGTTCGGGTAGAAGCTGTTAAAGAGCTCTTTGGTCCCAGACATGGCTCTCCGGTACCACTTGCCGTGCAGTAGCAGAGAGAACAGTCTATGACATGAGTGGCTGGATTCTTTGACAATTTGTAGGGCCTTCCTTTGACTCCGCCTGATACAGAGGTCCTGGATGGCAGGGAGCTCGGCCCCAGTGATGTACTGGGCTGTATGCACTACCCTCTGTAGCGTCGCATGCCAAGCAGTTGCCATACCAAGCGGTAATACAGCCAGTCAAGATGCTCTCAATGGTGCAGCTGAATAACTTTTTGAGGATCAGAGGGCCCATGACAAATCTTTTCACCCTTGTGAGGGGAAAGAAGTGTTGTCGTGCCCTCTTCACAACTGTGTCGGTGTGTTTGGACCATGATAGGTCGTTAGTGATGTGGACACAGAGGGAACTTGGAGCTCTCAACCCATTCCACTACACCCCCGTCCGTGTGAATGGGGGTGTGCTCGGCCCTCCGTATTCTGTAATCCACGATCAGCTCCTTTGTCTTGATGATGTTGAGGGAGAGGTTGTTGTCCTGGCACCACACTGCCAAGTCTCTGACCTCCTCCCTGTAGTCTGTCTCATCGCAGTCGGTGATCAGGCTTACCACAGTCATGTAGTCTGCAAACTTAATGATGGCGTTGGAGTCGTGTGCAGCCACACAGTCGTGGTGAACAAGGAGTACAGGAGGGGACCAAGCACGAACACCTGAGGGGCCTCCGTGTTGAGCGTCAGCGTGGCGGATGTGTTGTTGCCTACCCGCAGAGAGAGGTGTTTAATCCCAGGGTCCTTAGCTTAGTGATGAGCTTGGAGGGCACTATGGTGTTGAACGCTGAGCTGTAGTTAATGAACAGAATTCTCACGTAGTTGTTCCTTTTGTCCATGTGGGAAAGGGCAGCGTAGAATACAATAGAGATTGTGTCATCTGTGGATCTGTTGGGACGGTAGGTGAATTGGAGTGGTTCCAGGGTGTCTGGGATGATGGTGTTGATGAGCTTGGAGGGCATGACCAGCCTTTCAAAGCATTTCATGGCTACAGATGTGAGTGCTACGGGGCGATAGTCATTTAGACAGGTTACCCTGGTGTTCTTGGGCACATGGACTATGGTGGTCTGCTTGAAACATAGGTTGGTATTAAAGACTGGGTCAGGGAGAGGTTGAAAATGGCATTGAAGACACTTGCCAGCTGGTCAGCACACACTCTGAGTATGCGTCCTGGTAATCCGTCTGGCCCTGCGGCCATGTGAACGTTAACCTGTTTAAAGGTCTTACTCACATCGGCTATGGAGAGCGTGATTACAGTCATCCGGAACAGCTGGTGCTCTCATGCATGGTTCAATGTTGCTTGCCTCGAAACGAGCATAGAAGCTATTTAGCTTGTCTGGTAGGCTTTCGTCACTGGACAGCTCGGGATGGGTTTCCCTTTGTAGTCCGTGATAGTTTTCACATCCGACGAGTGTCAGAGCCAGTGTTGAAGGATTCGATCTTGGTCCTGTATTGAAGCTTTGCCTGTTTGATGGTTCGTCTGAGGGTGTAGCGGGATTTCTTATTAAAGTCTGGATTAGTGTCCCTCTCCTTGAAAGCGGCAGCTCTAGCCTTTAGCTCAGTGCGGATGTTGCCTGTAATCCATGGCTTCTGGTTGGGATATGTATGCACGGTCACTGTGGGGATGATGTCGTTGATGCACTTATTAATGAAGCCAGTGACTGATGTGGTAAATTCCTCAATGTCATCGGATGAATGCCGGGAACATATTCCAGTCTGTGCCAGCGAAACAGTCCTGTAGTTTAGCATCCACTTCATCGTACCACTTCCGTATTGAGCGCATCACTGGTACTTCCTGTTTGAGTTTTTCTTGAAAGCATGAATCAGGAGGATAGAATTATGGTCAGATTTGCCAAATGGAGGGCAAGCGACAGCATTTTATGCATCTCTGTGTGTGGAGTAAAGGTGATTTAGAGTTTTTCTGCCTCTAGTTGCACAGCTGGCGTGCTGGTATAAATTAGGTAAAACGGATTTCAGTTTTCCTGCATTAAAATCACCAGCCACTAGGAGTGCCGTATCTGGGTGAGCATTTTCTTGTTTGCTTATGGCCCTTGTAACGGTCGTCGTATGTAATGGACCAAGGCGCAGCGGGTTGAGTGCTCATTTTAACGTTTTATTTTAATAACTTGAACACTTAACAAAAATAACAAAACGGACGACAGCTAAACAGTTTTGCAGGCTAACCCTAGCAGTGCAAAAACAACTTCCCACAAAGGACAGGTGAAAACAGGGCTACCTAAGTATGACTCCCAATCAGCAACAACGATGTATAGCTGTTCCTGATTGAGAGCCATACCTTGGCCAACACAAAGAAATACACAACATAGACAGAGCATAGAAATACAAAACATAGAACATAACCAAAAACCCCGGAATACTCTAAACAAACACCCCTCTATATAAACACATATCCCAATAAACCCCGAACCACATAAAACAAACACCCCCTGCCACGTCCTGACCAAACTACAATAACAAATAACCCCTTATAATGGTCAGGACGTGACACCCTATACAGCTCTTTGAGTGCAGTCTTAGTGCCCACATCCTTTTTTTGGTGTTAAATAGACAGCTACAAAACATATAGATGAAAACTCTCTTGGTAAATAGTATGGTCTATAGCTTATCATAAGGAAACTCAGGCAAGCAGAACCTCAAGACTTCCTTAATATCAGAGATTGCGCACCAGCTTTTGTTGTCATGCCCTGACCATAGAGAGCCCTTGGTTCTCTATGGTGTAGTAGGTCAGGGCGTGACTAGGGGGTGATCTAGTATGTCTATTTCTATGTTGGTGCTAATATGGTTCCCAATTAGAGGCAGCTGTTTATCGTTGCCTCTGATTGGGGATCATATTTAGGTAGTTATTTCCCCACCTGTGTTTTGTGGGATATTGATTGATTGTTAGTGTGTTTGGGCACTACGTCCTCACGGTCTTTGTAAGTTTTGTTATTTTGTTTTGTTAGTTTCACTTAAATAAATATGTGGAACTATACTCACGCTGCGCCTTGGTCCAATCATTTTCAAGAACGTGACAGTTGTTAACAAAGTGACACACACCCCCTCCCCTGAGCTTCCCCGACGCTGCCGTTCTGTCCTGCCGATGTATAGAAAAACCAGCTAGATATATATTTTCCATGTCCTTGTTCAGCCACGACTCAGATCACATTGATGGGATTGTCTCGAACGGAGCTCATTCAGTTTATTCTCCAGTGATTGCACGTTCGCCAATAGAACAGAAGGTAGAGGAGGTTTATCCACTCTCCGACGTGCTTCTACACCTGCATTGCTTGCTGTTTGGGGTTTTAGGCTGGGTTTCTGTACAGCACTTTGTGACATCAGCTGATGTAAAGAAGGGCTTTATAAATAAATTTGATTGATAGTCTCGTCGACCTCTATAGTACCGTCTCCTCCTTCTCTGAGTGTCCAGTATATGGGCCTGGTCCGGGATAATCAATATGTCCTTCACCTCCAACTCATTGAAGTAGTCCTCATCCCTATCGAGGTTAGTGATAGCTGTTTTGATGTACAGAAGCTTTTTGGTCATAGGAAACAAAGGCGGAAACATTATGTACAAAAACAGTTAAGATCTGCATAAGAAATACACAAAATAGCACAATTGGTCAGGAGCCCGTAAAACAGCTGCTATTCCCTCCAGCACCATGTTTTTACCATGTGTCCATGGTAAAGTTTGAACAAACTGTGGACACCAATTTGGATTGGCTTGCAAGGCATTCATGGAAGGACTGAAAATCATTCAAATATGCTCACCGTTGTCAAATAAACACCTTCGGGTATACATATAGTATGTGTTGACTGGTGTTTGCTCACACACAATTGTGCTATAGAGAAATCCGTGTTCCACATGAGGATTTTCAGTCAGAACAGATTCTTTAGTATTTTTTAAGCTCCTGTATTTTTTAAAGCTATCAAATGATAACCCCATGACAAAATTTGGGATGAATGCTTGCCAACCTGAGGCAAGGCATCCAAACTAACAAAGATCTGGCATTAGTGGCTGGAAATTCAGACATTTTTGTCAGTACATCATAACAAAAAGGACACATTTTGGGAAAGATTCTCAGTCTGTCCGAGTGATCCCCAAATTCAACTTTCAAATGAAACAGAGGTAAAAAAAAGAGGCATACTGTCACATTACTCTCCACTAGATACCCCTGTGCCTCAAGGGAATTGTCGTTTATCCATCTTCATTCTATCTGGGTCAAGGACTGTCACTGTGAACTGGTCCAGACCATTGAAAATCATCTCTATTTTTACATCTCAAAACTCAATCATTCCACAAGGACAACTTCTTGACCATTACTAATTCAAGCATGCTCTATTTATTTGTTTGCTAAAAATATCATTACAGTGTTTCTCACTGAGCGGATTGAAAATCAATGAGCATGGTATACTGTGGAAGGAAGGTTCTATCTATATAAATAATTACATCTTACAGTAGGTTCCACCACTCTGACCTGGTTCTGATTAAATGAATTAATTATATATTCTAACATTATTATCTGCGGTCTGTAAATACACTTCCTACTCTGCCACTAAATCAGATCCTAAATGAGTCTGGTTCCAGGTGAGAGAGCCAGACATTCTACCGAGGCTGCTATTCTCTGGGGTCAACATATTTGACGAGTGCTGGTCCATCATTCATGAGGTTGTCTGCAAAAATGAGCAGCACTCAGAGTAGCAATGGGACTTAAATCCCCTATCTGGGCAACCCATGCTCTCACAGAGCTGGGAGAATAATTGACATTAGATTGAAGACATCCAATTTTCCTCCAAACCATTCTATTGGATAAAAAGGCACAGCGGCTGCTGTGCTCTCTCTGCCATATTGTAAAAGGAATTTGAATGCAGTTGACCCATCGTGACCCCTGGTATGTCTGATCTATATCTTATATAGGGCATGCTGCTGCAGGGAATAAGTGTTTCCATGGGCTCCTGCTTTTTCTGGGCCATAACAGCAATTGCTACAACGGGAGATCCAAGCGATAGATAAATAATCAAACTAGAATAACTCTTGAGAGGAGACATAAGATCGTCTCTGGTCAAGAGTATATCAAGGCTGGAGGTAAGATGTTTTAAATAGAATAACAAGACCACCAAACTGCTGTTTAAAAAAAATTCTATATTTCAAAAGACAAATATGTCTTTGACAGCAACCTCCATGCTCAGGTTCACTCTAAGTGTGCCTTTTGATATTGGTATTAAATATGCAGTTTGTTGAATTTGCCCTCCAGTGAACAGAATGGATTAAGCTGTATCTCATTACCATCTATTCTCCACTAGATGTAGGCTGCAGATTGGCCACCATCCTCTATGAACCAAGAGGAAATATCACAGACCCAGGCAGTAAAGGATTATAAACAAAAGACACATTCCTCTGAATGAACAAAAGGTACAGAACATTCCTTCTTCCTCCCAATAGTGTTAACAGCACCAAATATCTTTTCTATCAGTATATCAGTTGGCATCCCCACTATTCTCTGTCTCATCCCCAATCTCTCAACCCTTATAAACCTCTAAATTACTCCACATGTAGCTGGTATTTTGTTGTGTTTAATCTCATGGCACAAACTCCCTCTCACAGGTACCCAGGGCAGTTAAAGAGGAGGAGATGGCGTGGTACTGGCATTGTGTTGTCCCTGTGCTGCTAAACCGCAATGCTGCCTCTATAAAACGGATGCCAGGTGGAGTTCAAACATGACCCTTGAGCTATGTTATTGTCCTTGAGCTATGCCCATGGCCATGCTCAGCTAATGACAAACACCTCCATATGGCCATGGAGATACAGTGCATTCGGAAAGTATTCAGTCCCCTTGACTTTTTCCAAATTGTGTTTAATGTTGCAGCCTTACTCTAAAATGGATGATAAAACAATTCCTCACCATTCTACACATAATACTCCATAATGACAAAGCAAAAACAGGCTTTTAGAAATCTTTGTAAATTTATAACAATTAAAAAACGGAAATACCTTATTTACATAAGTATTCGGACCCTTTGCTATGAGACACAAAATTCAGGTGCATCCTGTATCCATTGATCATCCTTGAGATGTTTCTACAACTTGATTGGAGTCCATCTGTGGTAAATGCAATTGATTGGACATGATTTGGAAAGGCACACACCTGTCTATATAAGGTCCCACCATTGACAGTACATGTCAGAGCAAAAACCAAGCCATGAGGTGGAAGGAATTGTTGGTAGAGCTCCCAGACAGGACTGTGTCAAGGCACAGATCTGGGTAAGGGTATCAAAACATTTCTGCAGCATTGAAGGTCACCAAGAACACAGTGGCCTCCATCATTCTTAAATAGAAGAAGTTTGGAACCACCAAGACTCTTCCTAGAGCTGGCCACCCAGCCAAATTGAGCAATTGGGGAGAAGGGCCTTTGTCAGTGACCAAGAACCCGATGGTCACTCTTTTAGCTCCAGAGTTCCTCTGTGGAGGCGAGAATCTTCCAGAAGGACAGCCATCTCTGCAGCACTCCACCAATCAGGCCTTTATGGTAGAGTGGCAAGATGGAAGCCACTCCTCAGTAAAAGGCACATGACAGCCTGCATTGAGTTTGCCAAAAGGCACCTAAAGGACCATGAAAACATGATTCCCTGGTCTGATGAAACCAAGATTGAACTCTTTGGCCTGAATGCTAAGCATCATTTCTGGAGGAAATGACTAGTCAGGATCGAGGGAAAGATGAACGGAGCAAAGTACAGAGAGATCCTTGATGAAAACATGCTCCAGAGCTCTCAGGACCTCAGTCTGGTGCAAAGGTTCACCTTCCAACAGGACAACTACCCTAAGCACACAGCCAAGAAAATGCAGGAGTGGCTTCAGGACAAGTCTCAATGTCCTTGAGTGGCCCAGCCAGAGCCTGGACTTGAACCAGATCGAAACCTGAAAATAGCTGTGCAGCAACGCTCCCCATCCAACCTGACAAAGCTTGAGAGGATCTGCAGAGAAGAATGGCAGAAACTCCAGAAATACAGGTTTGCCAAACTTGTAGCCTCATACCCAAGAAGATTAGAGGCTGTAATCACTGCCAAAGGTGCTTCAACAAAGTACAGAGTAAAGGGTCTGAATACTTATGTAACTGTGATATTTAATACATTTTCTTAAAAATCTAAAAACCCCCGTTGACTGCTAATCAAACCACTAATGTTGTTACAGCCATTAATCATCAGTCTGATGTAATCTAATTGATAACACCTGGAGCAGATGCCAATCAGATGGTACTGCTGGTATTGGTGCTTCAGTGGGACTGCTCAGTGCTGTATGTCCAATATGAGAGCGCTTTAAGGTGCTTTAAAAGCACTGTGCTGGTTGAGTCATATGCAGGGCAGGGAGAGATTAGGAGCTCCTTTCCGACGCCATATAAATAATATACTGCTATTATAACATGATCAAATAGAAGTGTAACTCAGAAGAAAATGTGGTGCATGAAAACCCTGCAGCTTTTACTTTAGATTTTGGGTATAGAGTAAGTTCTAAAAGATGCGTGATGTGGCTTTTTACTGTGTTTATAGTATATATTCACAGAGCAGCTTGGGACTATTCCTCCTTTTAGTGCCAGATGCACTGTCAGCCTTGAGCCTGTAAAGTGTTTGTACATTATATCAAGACAATAGCTTTGGTTTGTCTCTACTTATTTCAATCTAACTGACAAAGTGGTGCGATTATAATAACAACATGCTTATGTAAATGTATGGTGGCTACTAACCCAGTTCCACTAGTGCTAGCCTGGAATTCCACATAGACTTGCCACTTTCCAGATAGACTTGATTCATGTCCACTGTCTACAGCACATCTAAACTTCCATCCCACTGTGACTCAGTGTCTCCCTCCACCCTTTCTCTCTCCCTGCCCTGACCTCAGCCTTAAAGTGGAATTGACAGTGTTTTAACTACTTTGTATTTAAAAAAATATCAAATTCCCAGTTTATGCTTCAAAACCAACTTCATAAGAGGTTTTAAAAATATATTATATTCGACTCAAAATTCCATGACGTACCTTAAGGCATTGTTGGCAGAATAGATGAATGCAGTTCAATGTATGATTAATATAATTCACCAATACATTTCTTAGTAGTCTCCAAAATATTGCTATCAGGATTTAAATCACAGGTACATTGTTTGCTGCCTCCAGCCATTCAGGATGCACTGTTTCAGTTTCAAGGACTCAATATTTTGAACAAAAACAGACGACAGTATCTAAGGCTGGGAATGCCAATACAATGAAACTAGCTAGGGCAATGATCACAAGTCAGTCATAACGTGGCTAATAGGCTAGCGCACATATGTCAAACACAAGGCCCGTGGGCCGAACAGGACACACAAGTGAGTATAAATTAGTCAACAGTTTTACAGCCTGATCAAATCAAATCAAATCTTATTGGTCACATGCACATATTTAGCAGATGTTATTGCGGGTATAGTGAAGGCTTGTGTTCCTAGCTGCAACAGTGCAGTAGTATCTAACAATTCACAACAATACACACAAATCTGTCGCTCCTTCTTCACCACACTGTCTGTGTGGGTGGACCATTTCTGATTGTCAGTGATGTGTACGTCGAGGAACTTGAAGCTTTCCATCTTCTCCACTGAGGTTCCGTAGATGTGAATAGGGGTATGCTCTCTCTGTTTTCTCCTGAAGTCCACGATCAGCTCCTTCGTTTTGTTGACGTTGAGGGAGAGGTTATTTTCCTGGCACCACTCCGCCATGGCCCTCACCTCCTCCCTGTAGGCTGTCTCGTCTGCAAACTTGATGATTGAGTTGGAGGTGTGCGTGGCCATGCAGTCATGGGTGAGCAGGGAGTACATGAGGGGGCTGAGCACGCACCCTTGTCAAATCAAATAACATTTTATTGGTCACATACACATATTTAGCAGATGTTATTGCGGGTGTAACGAAATGCTTGTGTTTATAGCTCCAACAGTGCAGTAATATCTAATTATTCACAACAATAAACACAAATCTAAAAGTAAAAGAATGGAATTAAGAAGTATCTAAATATTAGGACGAACAATGTCGGAGTGGCATTGACTAAAGTACAGTAGTATTTGGGCCACTGTGTTGAGGATCAGCAAAGTGGAGGTGTTGTTTCCTCACCACCTGGGGGCGGCCCGTCAGGAAGTCCAGGACCAAGTTGCACAGGGCAGGGTTCAGACCCAAACTTAATGATGAGTTTGGAAGGTACTATGGTGTTGAAGGCTGAGCTATAGTCAATGAACAGCATTCTTACATAGGTATTCCTCTTGTCCAGATGGGATAGGGTAGTGTGCTGTGCAATGGTGATTGCATCATCTGTGGATCTATTGGGGCGCTATGCTAATTGAAGTAGGTCTAGGGTGTCAGCTAAGGTGGAGGTGACATGATCCTTAACTAGTCTCTCAAAGCACTTCATGATGACAGAAGTGAGTGCTACAGAGCGATAGTCATTTAGTTCAGTTACTTTTGCTTTCTTGGGTACAGGAACAATGCTGGACATCTTGAAGCCAGTGGGGACAGCAGACTGGGATAGGGAGATATTGAATATGTCCATAAACACTTCAGCTAGCTGGTCTGCGCATGCTCTGAGGAAGCGGCTAGGAATGCTGTCTGGGCCGGCAGCCTTGCATGGGTTAACACGCTTAAATGTCTTACTCACGTCGGCCATGGAGAACGAGAGCCCACAGTTCTTGGGAGCGGACCACGTCGGTGGCACTGTGTTACCCTCAAAGCGGGCAAAGAAGGTGTTTAGCTTGTCCGGGAGCAGGACGTTGATGTCGCGACGTGGCTGGTTTTCCCTTTGTAATCTGTGATGGTCTGTAGACCCGGCCCCATACGTTTTGACTTACGGAGGGAATAACTACACTGTTTGTATTCGACATATTCCCAGTCACCTTGCTGTGGTTAAATGCGGTGATTCGCACTTTCAGTTTTGTGCGAATGCTGCCATCTCTCCGCGGTTTCTGGTTTGGGTAGGTTTTAATAGTGACAGTGGGAACAACATCCCCTATACACTTCCTGATAAACTCAGTCACCGTGTCCATGTATATGTCAATGTTATTCTCAGAGGTAACCCGGAACATATCGCAGTCCACGTGATCAAAACAATCTTGATACATAAATTCTGATTGGTCAGACCAGCGTTGAATAGACCATAGCACGGGTACTTCCTGTTTGAGTTTCTGCCTATAGGAAGGGAGGAGCAGAATGGAGTTGTGATCTGATTTGCCGAAGGGCGAGCGGGGAGGGCCTTGTAGCCATCCCGGAAGGGAGAGTAACAATGGTTCAGAGTTTTTGTAGCGCGAGTACTACAGGCAATGTGTTGATAGAACTTCGGTAGCATTTTCCTCAAATTTGCTTTGTTAATATCCCCAGCTACAATAAATGCGGCATCAGCATATGTGGTTTCCAGTTTGCACAAAGTCCAGTGTAGTTCCTTGAGGGCAGTTGTAGTATCGGCTTGAGGGGGAATGTACACGGCTGTGACTATAACTGATGAGAATTCTCTTAGGAGGTAAAACAGTCGACATTTGATTATGAGATATTCTAGGTTGGGTGAACAAAAGGACTTGAGTTCCTGTACGTTATCACAATCACACCATGAGTAGTTACTCATGAAACATACACTACTGCCTTTCTTCTTCCCAGAGAGTTCTTTATTCCTGTCTGCGCAATGTACTGAGAACCCAGCTGGCTGTATGGACAGGGACAGTATATCCGGAGAGAGAGATGATTCCGTGAAACAGAGTATGTTAAAGTCCCTTATGTCTCTATTGAAGGAGATCCTCGCCCTGAGGTCGTCTACTTTATTGTTCAGGGACTGAACATTAGCGAGTAAAATACTTGGAAGTGGTGGATGCTGTGCACTTTTCCTGAGTCGCACTAGAAGTCCACTCTGAATACCTCTTCTCCGCCAGTAGCATCTTGGAGTAGCCTCTGGGATAAGTAAAATTGCCCTGAGGGGTACGAACAAAGGATCCAATTCAGGAAAGTCGTATTTCTGGTTGTAATGCTGGTGAGTTACCCCCGCTCTGATATCCAAAAGTTATTTGCGGCTGTAAGTAATAACACAATAAAACATTCGAGGCTAATAATGTAAGAAATAACACACAAAAAAACAAAATACAACAAAGTTGCTTAGGAGCTAGAAGCAGAGCTGCCATGTCTGTCTGTGCCATGTTTTACTGCTTGTATCAGTGAATTCAACTTCAATTGCGCTGCCTTCGTGTGTCTTGTTTACAGCGCGCAGCAGAGGGAACGTGTACAGACAGACACATGCTATAGTCCTAACTAGGCTACTAAAATGTTGCAGTCTGGCTTCGGTTTTTAAAGCTTGACAATGAATAACCAAAAAACAAAACACCATGCAAAGGAGAAACATGTAGGCCTATTACAGCAACATTTGAACAGTAACCTAGTCTGGCAACTCAACTACAATACATTTTGAGTGCACCATTCAGCAATGCTGCATTCAACAGCACCGGTGATCCATGCAGTGCAACAAAAATTAAAAATAAGCAGGCTGCTATTCCCCATCGTTTATCAGTGCAATTTTGATGGCCAACTAGCTGAAAAGGTTTGAGAGGGTTTTTCTAACGTTCCCTCGTTAGATTTTAGCTTATCTCACGCTGGCTAGCATTAGATGTTGTGCATAGGCAACTAATGGAGAGAACCTACCTTTTCAAGGCTGTTTGATCTATAGGAATGTGAAGTTCCCAAATGTAAGAGGACGCCCGTGGTATTTACATATTTGCAGAAATCCATTCAGGTGTATTCTGTAGCATTTGGCGAATACGATCTAAAATAGGGCTAGTGTAGCTCTGATTGGCTATGGCACACCAGTCTGTGTAGACTCTGGTCCTGGACAAGACAGATGTTTTTATTAGGTTTTATTTACTGCAATATACATTAATTGTCCAAACGCATGGCTGCTTTCCCACTCTATTGCTATGGAATTTTCACAAATGCCTCACTATACATAATTCCCAAACATTCTATGAATTTATGAAGGTGTGAAAATGACCATATATAAGTGCTCGCTTGTCCGAAGAAAAAAGCTGTCATATTCTTTCTCGTGTGAATATGAACAGATTTTAATAAGATTCATGTAATGAATACTCAGGGAGAACAAGGTGTAGATTCACGTGCAGAGCGCGGCAGGTGTTTATTTCGCCTTCGCAGAAGGCAGGAATCGTGGTCATAGGCAGGCAATGGTCATACACAGGTAGGCAAACAGGCAGGTGAATCAAAACTAGGACTGAAGGCTATAACTGGTTCTCACAAACGAGCTAGGAAAAGGCTTAGTAGAGTCAAAACGAACAATACCTCACAAAGGCACAAACAGAATGAACTGAACTAAATAAGAAGCTGATGAGACCAGGTGAGTAACTAACACAGGTGAAAACAATGAACAAAAATGAAAGACAAGGCTACGTTCAAGAAGACAACAAAACAGAACACAAGGTTGATTAAGAAAATAAATACAGAACCTTACAATTCATGTTGCTAAAACCCTGTCAGTTCCACTTTAAAGCACACAATATAACCCTCCTATGTCTGGATCAGGGTACACAATATACCCCAAACTCAGCCTGAGGCAAGGTGTTTCACAGCAAGAGATCACAGTTAAATTCCGGCCAGTTAAATTGGATAGTAATGTGCAATAACACTGACTGCACTGCCCAGATCCTATGAACAAATAGTAACACCATAGCAATATATTAACTTGAACTAAATATTGTAACCAAGGCTCAGATTCACAAAACCTTCTTATTAAGAAGAAATGTCTTCTTAACTGCCATCTATAGACTTAAGAAGAAAGTTAAACAAAGTTGCTATTCCTCAAAAAGTTTATTGGAAATGTTCTTGCGCTATTTCTTATGTTTCTCCTTAAGCAAAAAGTTACGAATAAATTAGATTCTTGAAAAGAAAGTTCTTGGAAATGTTCTTCATTCCAAGATGGCTAAACCTTTGTCTTAAACTCAGGGCAGTGAGAGAAAAAGCTCATGAAAGCAATTTAACATGTTTAATTCACTCACAAACTTCATCTGAAAGTTTCAGTATTGATTATTTTAAACCCATAGAACAGTAAACTCAGTAGGAAATATGGTAAAATGATTGCCATTGCTAGCTAAATAGCTAGCTAAAATGGTTGCCTAGCGAAAAAACATCTTAAGATTTGTAAGAAGATATTTTAGAAGAAAATCATTCAATCTTAAGATATTCATTTTTCTTTCTTAAGAAGCTTCTTAAGGTTTTGCGTAAGAAGTATTTTGAGAATCTGGGACCAGGGCCGGCTTAATGCAGGGGCTTACCCAGGCCTGTGGGGGGCCCAAGAGGCAGCAAAATAAAATAAATTAAGAGCAATGTAAAAAAAAAAAGAAATATATGTATATATTTTATATTTTTTCACTGCACGTGCCAACCACAGGAAGACTTAGGAGCCCGCACTCAATGAGTGTAGACAGCCTGCTGCTGCCTGCTGCCGCTCTGCTAACCATCAGCCGAGGGGAGGAGAGGCGGTAGGAGGCTGACGTGGGTAACTGGGGTGCCCTGCATTGATTGGAGAACTGATTTATAAACATTTTTAAAAAGCATAATAAATAAATGTGACTTGTCAATTGAGACTGTAGGGGGCCTAAGAGGCAAACATTCTATCAACATTGGATTTGAACAACGTAATCAACATAATAACTTTTTTTTTTTTCACAATCCAATGCCATGGTGAAATGTTTTGTGATTTTACATTCAATTCACGTTAGTTCACAACTCAAATTAAAACTAGACGATAAATTGATGTCTGACCCCAGTGGGTTATGTACAGTTGAAGTCGGAAGTTTACATACACCTTAGCCAAATACATTTAAACTCAGTTTTTCACAATTCCTGACATTTAATCCTAGTAAAAATGCCCTGTTTTAGGTCAGATAGGATCACCACTTTATTTTAAGAATGTGAAATGTCAGAATAATAGTAGAGAGAATGATTTATTTCAGCTTTTATTTTTTTCATCACATTCCCAGTGGGTCAGAAGTTCACATACAGTCAATTAGTATTTGGTAGCATTGCCTTTAAATTGTTTAACTTGGGTCAAACGTTTCGTGTAGCCTTCCACAAGCTTCCCACAATAAGTTGGGTAAATTTTGGCCCATTCCTCCTGACAGAGCTGGTGTAACTGAGTCAGTTTTGTAGGCCTCCTTGCTCGCACACACTTTTTCAGTTCTGCCCACAATTTTTCTATGGGATTGAGGTCAGGACTTTGTGGTGGCCACTCCAATACCTTGATTTTGTTGTCCTTAAGCCATTTTGACACAACTTTGGAAGTATGCTTTGGGTCATTGTCCATTTGCGACCAAGCTTTAACTTCCTGACTGATGTCTTGAGATGTTGCTATCCACATAATTTTCTTTCCTCGTGATGTCATCTATTTTGTTAAGTGCACCAGTCCCTCCTGCAGCAAAGCACCCCCACAACATGATGCTGCCACCCCCGTGCTTCACGGTTGGGATGGTGTTCTTCGGCTTGCGAGCATCCCCCTTTTTCCTCCAAACATAACGATGGTCATTATAGCCAAACAGTTCTATTTTTGTTTCATCAGACCAGAGGACATTTCTCCAAAAAGCACAATCTTTGTCCCCATGTGCAGTTGCAAACTGTAGTCTGGCTTTTTTATGGCGGTTTTGGAGCAGTGGCTTCTTCCTTGCTGAGTGGCCTTTCAGGTTACGTCGATATAGGACTTGTTTTACTGTAGATATAGATACTTTTGTTCCTGTTTCCTCCAGCATCTTCACAAGGTCCTTTGCTGTTGTTCTGGGATTGATTTGCACTTTTCGCACCAAAGTATGTTCATCTCTAGGAGACAGAACACGTCTCCTTCCTGAGCTGTATGACGGCTGCGTGGTCCCATGGTGTTTATACTTGCATACTATTGTTTGTACAGATGAACGTGGTACCTTCAGGCATTTGGAAATTGCTCCCAAGGATGAACTAGACTTGTGGAGGTCTACAATGTTTTTTCTGAGGTCTTGGCTGATTTCTTTTGATTTTCCCATGATGTCAAGCAAAAAGGCACTGAGTTTGACGGTAAGCCTTGAAATACATCCACAGGTACATCTCCAATTGACTCAAATGATGTCAATTAGCCTATCAGAAGCTTCTAAAGCCATGACATCATTTTCTGGAATTTTCCAAGCTGTTTAAAGGCACAGTCAACTTAGTGTACGTAAACTTCTGACTCAGTGAAATATAAGTGAAATAATCTGTGTGTAAACAATTGTTGGAAAAATTACTTGTGTCATGCACAAAGTAGATGACCTAACCGACTTGCCAAAACTATAGTTTGTTAACAAGAAATGTGTGGAGTAGTTGAATAACGCGTTTTAATGACTCCAACCTAAGAGTATGTGAACTTTCGACTTCAACTGTATATGTTTATCTGTGTACATTTGTCTGTAGGTTGGTGTTGTACCGTACAGCAATATGGGTCAAACTCTCTGGGGCTCATATTTTTCTGAGAGAACTGTAGCCTACACTCTGAGATAATAAAAAGCTCTAGTGAAATTAATTCTGTTCTGTCACATATCTGGAGATGTTGAGAGAATGATATGGGCAGTGAGAGCTGATCTCTTCACACCAACACAGTGTAGCACAACACACTACACCAAACACTGCTGTCTTGTCCTGTGGCCTTCAGCCTATTGATTTTCTCAGCCAATAACACAGTAATGGCCGATGGGGATTTGTGACTATCATTACATCCTGACCCAACCAGGATAACTGACATTATTCTAATCACAGCCCCTGTCTGACTGCCACTTCTAACAAATGGCTCCTAATCGAGAAGTCTTTACACATGTTATGACTCTTTTTATTTTTTATCTATACGTACATCGCCTGACTCGATCATGTGATTCAAAGACATTGATTTAACCCTTTATAGATGGATGTGCCTTTTTTTAAGATACACAGTCTCCACAGACAACCACAAATCCCAAAAAGTGCCATTTACAAAAGAATATCTAACATCAAGAAATTATAGCACCCTCTATACACACTAAAAACATATAGATCTACAGTATATAGTGCAAAATAAAGGTTATTTGACTTGTAACCATAGTGGAACCCTTTCTGGTGCTTTATGGAACCTTTTTTTAAGGTTCTATTAAGAACAATACTAAAATGGAACCTGTATGGTGCTATAAATAACCCTTTCCTAATGTTCTATAAAGAACAATTAAAAAAGTTTCTATATAGCACCAAAAAGGGTTCCACTAAGGTTAGGACACTTTTTGGGGCTACTGCATATAGAGCCCTTTTTTATGATTATTTTTATAACCTTTATGGAGAATGGTTCTAGAAAGAAAGTTATTTTTTAGAACCATACAGGTTTATTTATTCTGGTTTAATAGCCATATTATACTGTATTGTTAAAATTCCATAGGTTTTCTTATTGTGTTTATTAAGAAGTTGAATCAAGTGTGCTAGCTCTGGAACGGCTTTGGGTCCCCGAGGAGAGAACTGAGAACTACTCACTTAGTCAACGGTTCTCATTTGACACAGGCCAACTATAAGTCTTTCAAAATACTTTGTCACTGGCCGTGTAATAGCATAACATATCAGATTAGATCAACTGGAATGACACTCTCACGATTGAACAAAAAGAGCTGTGTGCAAACTACGCCCTAAAATATTTGAATGAGCCACCGCCCCTACATTTTAACTTTAACTAAAATAGGAAATAACCCTTTTGAACTGCAAAGAACCATTAAAGGGCTCAAAGGGTTCTTTGGGTCAGTATGGTTCCACATAGAACCATCGCCCTTCCCAAAGAACCCGTGAGGAACCCTCATTTTTGTGTGTGTAGTGAGACACCACATTACTTTTCTCACTAGAGAAAATCCTTTGAAAAGAATTTGAATAATGCAACTCGTTTTCCACCAACTCAGATGGTTGTTTTGTTAGCATTGTCCCACTTTTAACATGATGCATACAATCCGGTCTTACATGTTTCAGGTCTCTTGAATATAATTTTTTTTTTTTTTTCGTTAAGTGGGAGACATCTGCTATGTTCCATCTTCAAACTGAATATCCATCTGTTATGCAGATGTTTTGAGGAAGCATGAGAATGCATTAAAGAATGAGTAGCAGCAGATCCACATATCATCCCGCATTAAAGGGTTATCGAGTGAGGCTGAGGTGAGAGAATAAAGAGTATCTTCTGCGATGAAAGAACATACAGTGCATTCGGAAAGTATTCAGACCCCGTCACTTTTTCCACATTTTGTTACATTACATCCTTATTCTAAAATTGATTAAAAATAAATAAATCCTCATCAATCTCATCAATCAACACTACAAAGGGAAGCACAGCCACGAGCTGCCCTGTGACATGAGCCTACCAGACGAGCTAAATCACTTCTATGCTCGCTTCAAGGCAAGCAACACTGAGGCATGCATGAGAGCATCAGCTGTTCCGGACGACTGTGTGATCACGCTCTCTGTAGCCTACGTGAGTAAGACCTTTAAACAGGTCAACATACACAAGGCTGTGGGGCCAGACGGATTACCAGGACGTGTGCTCCGGGCATATGCTGACCAACTGGCAGGTGTCTTCACTGACATTTTCAACATGTCCCTGATTGAGTCAGTAATACCAACATGTTTCAAGCAGACCACCATAGTCCATGTGCCCAACAACACAAAGGCAACCTGCCTAAATGACTACAGACCGTCTGTAGCCATGAAGTGCTTTGAAAGGTTGGTCATGGCTCACATCAACACCATTATCCCAGAAACCCTAGACTCACTCCAATTTACATACCGCCCAAACAGATCCACAGATGATGCAATCTCTATTGCACTCCACACTGCCCTTTCCCACCTGGACAAAAGGAACACTTTTGTGAGAATGCTATTCATTGACTACAGCTCAGCGTTCAACACCATAGTACACTCAAAGCTCATCACTAAGCTAAGGATCCTGGGACTAAACACCTCCCTCTGCAACTGGATCCTGGACTTCCTGACGGGCCGTCCCCAGGTGGTGAGGGTAGGTAGCAACACATCTGCCACTCTGATCCTCAACAATGAAGCTCCTCAAGGGTGCGTGCTCAGTCCCCTCCTGTACTCCCTGTTCACCCACGACTGCATGGCCAGGCACGACTCCAAAACCATCATTAAGTTTGCAGACGACACAACAATGGTAGGCCTGATCATCAACAACGATGAGACAGCCTATAGGGAGGAGGCCAGAGACCTGGCCGTGTGGTGCCAGAATAACAACCTATCCCTCAACGTAACCAAGACTAAGGAGATGATTGTGGACTACAGGAAAAGGAGGACCGAGCACGTCCCCATTCTCATCGACGGGGCTGTAGTGGAGCAGGTTGAGAGCTTCAAGTTCCTCGGTGTCCACATCAACAACAAACTAGAATGGTCCAAACACACCAAGACAGTCGTGAAGAGGGCATGACAAAGCCTATTCCCCCTTAGGAGACTAAAAAGATTTGTCATGGGTCCTGAGATCCTCAAAAGGTTCTACAGCTGCAACATCGAGAGCATCCTGACTGGTTGAATCACTGCCTGGTACGGCAATTGCTCGGCCTCTGACCGCAAGGCACTACAGAGGGTAGTGCGTACGGCCCAGTACATCACTGGGGCTAAGCTGCCTGCCATCCAGGACCTCTACACCAGGTGGTGTCAGAGGAAGGCCCTAAAAATTGTCAAAGACCCCAGCCACCCTAGTCATAGACTGTTCTCTTTACTACCGCATGGCAAGCGGTACCGGAGTGCCAAGTCTAGGACAAAAAGGCTTCTCAACAGTTTTTACCCCCAAGCCATAAGACTCCTGAACAGGTAATCAAATGGCTACCCGGACTATTTGCATTGTGTGACCCCCCCCCAACCCCTCTTTTTACGTTGCTGCTACTCTCTGTTTATCATATATGCATAGTCACTTTAACTATACATTCATGTACATACTACCTCAATTGGGCCGACCAACCAGTGCTCCCGCACATTGGCTAACCGGGCTATCTGCATTGTGTCCCACCACCCACCACCCACCAACCCCTCTTTTACGCTACTGCTACTCTCTGTTCATCATATATGCATAGTCACTTTAACCATATCTACATGTACATACCACCTCAATCAGCCTGACTAACCGGTGTCTGTATGTAGCCTCGCTACTGTATATAGCCTGTCTTTTTACTGTTGTTTTATTTCTTTACTTACCTATTGTTCACCTAACACCTTTTTTGCACTATTGGTTAGAGCCTGTAAGTAAGAATTTCACTGTAACTGTTGTATTCGGCGCACGTGACAAATAAACTTTGATTTGATTTGATTGATTTGATTTGAATACCCAATAATGACAAAGCAAAAACAGGTTTTTTGACATCTTTGCAAATGTATTAATAATAAAAACAGAAATACCTTATTTACATAAGTATTCAGTCCCTTTGCTATGGGACTAGAAATTGAGCTCAGGTGCATCTTGTTTCCATTGATCACACTTTAGATGTTTCTACAACTTTATTGGAGTCCACCTGTGGTAAATTCACTTGATTGGACATGATTTGGAAAGGCACACACCTGTCTATATATAAGGTCCCACAGTTGACAGTGCATGTCAGAGCATAAACCAAGCCATTAGGTCGAAGGAATTGTTCATAGAGCTCCGAGACAGGATTGTGTAGAGGCACAGATCTGGGGAAGGGTACCAAAACATTTCTGCAGCATTGAAGGTCACCAAGAACACAGTGGCCTCCATCAATCAAATGGAAGAAGTTTGGAACCACCAAGACTCTTCCTAGAGCTGGTCATCTGGCCAAACTGAGCAATCGGGGAGAGAAGGGCCATGGTCAGGGAGGTGACCAAGAACCCAATGGTCACTCTTACAGAGCTCCAGAGTTCCTCTGTGGAGATGGGAGAATCTTCCAGAAGGATAACCATCTCTGCATCACTCCACCAATCAGACCTTTATGGTAGAGTGGCCAGACGGAAACCACTCCTCAGTAAAAGGCACATGACAGCCCACTTGGAGTTTGTAAAAACGCACCTAAAGGACTCTGACCATGAGATACAAGATTCTTGGGTCTGATGAAACCAAGATTGAACTCTTTGGCCTGAAAGCCAAGCATCACGTCTGGAGGAAACCTGGCACCATCCCTACGGTGAAGCATGGTGGTGGCAGCATCATGCTGTGGAGATGTTTTTCAGGGGCAGGTACTGGGAGACTAGTCAGGATCGAAGGAAAGATGAACAGAGCAAAGTACATAGAGACCCTTGATGAAAACCTGCTCCAGAGCCCTCAGGACCTCAGACTGGGGTGAAGGTTCACCTTCCAACAGGACAATGACCCAAAGCACACAGCCAAGACAATGCAGGAGTGGCTTTGGGACAAGTCTCTGAATGTCCTTGAATGGCCCAGCCAGAGCCCGGACTTGAACCCGATGTAACATCTCTGGAGAGACCAGAAAATAGCTGTGCAGTGACGGTCCCCATCCAACCTGACAGATTGAGAGGATCTGCAGAGAATAATGGGAGAAATGCCCAAATACAGGTGTGCCAAGCTTGTAGCGTCATACCCAAGAAGACACGAGGATGTAATCGCTGCCAAAGGTGCTTCAACAAAGTACTAAGTAAAGGGTCTGAATACTTATGTAAATGTGATATCAGTTTTTTATTTTTAATGCATTTGCAAACATTTCTAAAACCCAGTTTTTGTTTTGGCATGATGGGGTATTATTTGTAGATTGATGAGAGAATTTTTTTTTAAATCAATTTTAGAATAAGTCTGTAACGTACTAAAATGTGGAAAAGTCAAGGGGTCTGAATAATTTCTGAATGCACTGTATATACATATCATCCATTTGATAATTTCATCTGACATTAAAAAGTGTGACTAATAAATAATAATAACTGTGTTATTGTCCAACAATGTTAGTGTCTGATGAGGTAACTTTTCTCCATATTTGCCCTCTAATGCTAAATAGATGAAAAAAGAAAAATTACAGTAAGACACAAAAGTTGGAAAAGTGAAAAACGAATCATCATTATGCGCAATTGTAATCCAATTAGCAATTAAAATATAGAAATACAGTTCAAAGCACTGAATGTAAAATAAATGTTTTATAACCTTCAATTCACAGTCCCGTGTGGCTCAGTTGGTAGAGCATGGTGTTGGCAATGCCTGGGTTGTGGGTTCGATTCCCACGGGGGACCAGTACAGGAAAAATAAATTATGAAATGTATTCACTACTGTAAGTTGCTCTGGATAAGAGTGTCTACTAAATGACTAAAAATGTTTAAAAAATGTAATTTAGAAATACATACATGAAGGCTCTAATTTAATAAATGTGAAAAACATGAATATTGTTAAAGTGCTACACATTGAAATGTCAGGCTGTGTAGGCCCTCTGGTCAAAGTCAAAGGTTTTCCAAGTTGGCTACTCTTCTATTTTCTCCCTCTTCTTCTTCTGATGTCAATTTCAAAGGGAAAGTGACATAAACAGATTTGTATTATATCATGGCACTGGTGGTGTTATGAGTGCTTTATGAAGGCTTCATGGAAGTCCGACTTATAATGTTCCCTTCAGATTTTCATTTGTGTCATGCCATTAACAGACATGGTTTTAAACAAACGGAAATACCACAATACACAAAAACCACACAGAAGGACAGATGTCAATTTGTAAGTACAAAATCATCACAACAAGAGATGATTTTGCACTTTAATAGATGAGCCCGCAAAGGCATCAAACAAGCTCCAGATTTCCTCATATTTTTTCTCTTTATTGAGTTACACTACCATCTGAGTGGCTAATTCTATTTGCTGACACATATTTGAATAGTCTTCCTCATCCTTAGAGAAGTACAGTTAGTGAAAAGTTAACATGCCAAAAGAGTGCTTCTGACAGTCCCTGTGGCTCCCAGACACATCCAATGCTGCCAGAGGAAGGCAGTACGATTTTGGAAGCCCACTCCCTGTCCACAACCATTCTCATCTAGAATGAACCAGAGGGTCCCATCGCATGCCATTCGACAAAAGCAAATGCAAAGACCTGACATCAGAATACACTCCAACATGTCGAATATTAAATAAGCAAACAGATAAATATATTTATTTCAGTTAAAAAAAAGAAAGAAAAGCAATCTATAGGTTATTGTCTTCAATAAACACTGCAATATTGAGCTGAATGCAGTTCAGGTAAATTACGTCTGAGTTTCTTGCTGAAGCAAAAAACGTTTATTCTTGGGATAGCTAGCTGGCATCAAACTGAGATTGGCATTGGCTCCTCTTTGAATTTAAAACATTACATTTACTCAAACTAGAAACAGCAAATACTGCATCTAATCACAATGGAAAAATGTGCAACTGAAATGTGCACAGAGCACATGTTTACTTTACTTAGCTTTGCTTGGCAGAAAGGCTCATACCTGCTTGTCAGTCATGTGGCAGATATCCATATTCTGTCATATTGATCACTATAGCAACAGGAGGCATTTCATGAATCCTGCAATATCTAAAAGCCATCCATTCGCTCCAATTATAGGTCAATTTCTCCACCCCGGCAATCAAATTAACTAGTCAGTTCCAGAAATGAATGAGAATTCATTCTACAAATCTAATAGAGGAAATTGATTTTACCAAAGCTATCCTCACAGTCACAGTAAAGGGAATTGGTACAAAGTAAATTCAACAACTTACAGCGTAGGCTATAGCAAAATGATGCAACCAGAGGTGGGGGGTTAAATAAAGCCCAACAGTGAGATACACTGCAGGCTTATTCATGTGCACCCTCATTACAAGCCTATCGCTGTGACCTTACAATAGTGTCCCAAGTGAACAGCAACTAAAATAGGAGATGTAACACTGTCAAATGCCATTAATTAACTTTTTTTTATACCACAGCTACAACACAAGGTAGAGAGAAGCATCTTTGCCAGAGGAATGTGGAATTGTCAGTTCAGAGAAATATTAACATAGTTTTCCAACAGAACAACAGCAGCCTCTGTTGAATAGTATCCAAAGAATCGAGAAGCATTTCCTACCGATGATAACTGTGATATTCTCAATGACATTATTTCAAGTATTTTGTGAAATATCCCAGCTACAGACAGACATGACAAGTTTACTGTGTGTCTTCGTATACATGAAACATCTGTACCTGTGTACCATTGTGCTTCACGTGTCAAGATAACTGCTATGCAGTTTAGACATAATGTTTTTCAATTTAGTGTAGACTTAGCTGACCATAACCTCTTCTTTTTAAATGCTCTTAATGTACACACTTGACTAGTGTACTGTGCATGACAAAACTAAATATCACTTCTATCTACTACAGTGTAGGTAACTCACAAAAAAATGGGATATAACAGAGAACTGAATACGTCGTTTTGATTATTAGACTATACAGCAATTTCTGCAACAACCACCTCTTTGGAATATCTACGGCTTCATCTGAAAGGAACTAGGGCTTGTAGAATAGTCCAACTTTCTTTGACAATCACAGTGGTGTGAAAAAGTGTTTTGCATACAAAATATAGAATATCCGGAAAGGAAAGAATGAACAGATAAACTATAAAAGATCAACCATATTGTGAATCTTTAACAATCACTCCAGCTTGAAATAAGCTGTATATCCTCAGGCTCTGAAATAACTTGTTCTTATGCCACTTAAAAGCTCATGAAGCTGACATTGACACACAACAGCATTGCAATGTTTTCATGTGGATGGTTCAGTGTTTTTCTGGAATTGTTCTCTTCAATTTGAGCCAACCCTATACCCTACCATCAGCAAAGCCATGTGCAGTGACAGCTCAGAAGACATGTGTGGGATGATTGTCTTCTAATGCTATAGCAATTAGCCAACAATCAATATAATATTGCATTAAAGCAGACATAATTTACATAGGCGTCAAGCCAATGCCACTGTGGATATAGCCCCCAAGTCGGTGCAGTAGCAGCTCATAATATATTGAGAGGGTGGGGGGGAAGCAGTGCCCTCGTTAATTAAATGAAATACATTGCCATCATTTAGTGTCGTGGTACTCACACGCATGTGTGACGGAGAAGCTGTTGGATGATTCGAGGTTGTCTACATTATAATTGAGATGGAAAGGTTTCTCCGTCACATTTTGATTGGTATTATACAGCTGAACAGCGAATCTGAAGGCGCTGTGCTCCTGCACTGTAGAGCGCATAAAAAGCCCACCTATAAACGAAAGAGGAGAGGAGAATGGGAAGAATTGCATAGCTTAGTTCCTCTTATTCTGTTTCATGAAAACATAGTATGACATCAATATCAGCCCTTATAAATGATTTTCTATCACTGACGACAAATGATCAGTCCTATTTTCCGCCCCAAGTTATTTCACATTACTAACTGGATGAACATTGCTTTATCTAGAATAAACATCAACCAATTCATTCTACTGTGATTCATTTGTTAATGTATAATCTATACTGCCCAGTGAAGTGGTGGAAAGTTCTACATGAAGATATTTAAATAGGTAAGTATGTGCAACTTTTGGTTATTTTTTATACCCTCCCCCCACTCTTAAGCGCATTGTTTCTCTTAGCTAGTCTGCTACCTCTCCTTAGGGTATGACTGATGAACTTGACAATGAATTATGCAAATAATAATCAGTGCAAATGAAGTCAACATCACACAAGCTTTTAATGTACATTTATCTCGTTTTCTTTTTAGGCTAAAGAAAAAACATTTTAGTAATTTCAAATATAACTTACCTATATTTATCTGGTTTGGAAACGCTCCATGCGATTTACAAAAAAGCCACACAAAACAAAGGACAGTCGCTATTATGCGATGCCCCATTTTATCAGACCTCTGAATTTAACTCTTCAAACGAATCTGATACAGGGAAACCATGTAGGTAGACAAGCCTATTCGCAGAGAAAATCCGCCAGATGTGCAAGGAGCTCTCAGCCTCTCACTGTGGACTACGAGTGACATACATTGAACTGCGAGCCGAACTGCAGCAGAGCGAATCTTCTTCCGTTGAGAAAAAAGGCACAGACTTTCTCAAAGATGGTTGCGGAGCGAGAAGATTATATTTTTTGTGAATAAGGATCCAATTGAGCCAGCAGGGGGGCGTTGATTATACTTGATCTGACGTTGAATTCTAACAGCTTCCTCGCCGTGCCGCCACTGCAGACATGTGGGCTGGGAAGAATCAGCGCGGGCACAGCTATACAGTGTTTGTCTGCATGGGGCACAGACAAAGCGAGTCCAGATATGATGGTATCTACTCTGTAGTCAAGTGGGCTAGTTGAGGGAAAGTGACATTTTTGGTATTCTTTAATGCATGTTCTATAGCCTATCTGGAGAAGAAGTAATGATTCTATATGAAAAATTAAGCATTAGGCTATGTGATTTTCCTAAATATATGACAGTTATATTAAATGAATGCCAGGCAAATTGGTGACCATTTCATCTCCTGTGAAATTAGTCTCTGGAGATATTCCTGAAGACATGACAAGGTGTTTTTATCTCCTGAACTAAACCTGTAAGTACCCCAGGCCCAGCCCAGGAGTTAGGTAGACTTCAAGTCCTATGAGTCAGTCAAATATATTTCCCATCAAAATAGTTCCTATGACAATGAAAGTGAATAAGTGCCACTTCAGGTTTTCATTAAAATAATTCCTCCCATGATTGCAGTCTTCTGCGCTGCCTGCCTGTCAGTATCTTTGGAGTGAATGTGATTGAGTCTGTCAGTTTTTCATTCTGGGGTTACAGTGTAATGTGAAACAGGTGCTGCTGCAGCGCCCTATCAGACCCACACCATCCGACCCCTTTTCATCAAGCCCGACTGTGCCTCCAGTCACAGGCAGGCACCAAGAGAAAAGGGATGTGATGTTCCATCCTGGGGAGTGAAATCCCTCCCAGCGCTGGAGAGCTATTGCCTCCAGCAGGTTGGAAATGTTCATTAGTATTGCAGAGGAGTTGCACACTGCTGCTTGCTGAGGGACTTAGTGCAGTTATAAAGGTATCAATCATCTTCTATAACCTCTATACAGTACATACTGTAGCATACAGCCACCCACTACACTAAGTATACAAAACATGAAGAACACCTGCTCTTTCCATGACATACCCTGACCAGGTGAATCCAGTTGAAAGCAACTAAATATTAGGAATGTTTGGTATACTCAGTGTATACTGTAGTTCATGTGATCCTTCAAAACAATGATAATTCACACTCCAGCACAGCTATATCAATCCACTGTAGCCTGGTTATGAATAAGAAGATATAGATTACATTATTGAAGCTCTTTGTTCAGAGAGTCAGTGTGTACTGTTGAAGAGCCAAAGGCAAGTCAGCTAATCATTACCGCTTTCTGTTAGGAAGAGGCCGATGCAGACCCAGCCTAGCAGAACAGGTCAGACTGTATTGACCCAGATTAATCAGAGGGATTTAATGCTTGGCATTACAACTTTGATGTTGATTTACAGTTCATCACTGTACTAGGGCCAGAGCAGTGGTGTCACGACTTCCGCCGAAGTCGGTCCCTCTCCTTGTTCGGGTGGCGTTCGGCGGTCGACGTCACCGGCCTTCTAGCCATCGCCGATCCACTTTTCATTTTCCATTTGTTTTGTCTTTGTCTTACACACCTGGTTTCAATCCCCCAATTACTTGTTCATTATTTAACCCTCTGTTCCCCCATGTTTGTTTGTGAGTAATTGATTGTATGTAAGACGGTCCGTAATGTGGGCTCGCTTTATTGTATTACATTTGTCTATTTTGAGTAAATTAAGTTTATTTACTCATATCTGCTGTCCTGCACCTGACTCCTCTACACAAGCTACACACAGACCACATTACAAGTGGTGCTGTGCTGCACAAATGTTGGGTGATTTCCTTCCAGGAGCAAAAGTGATTTTGCTTTAGAACATGTACACTGGGTGTACAAAACATTAGGAACACCACCCAAATGGCATCCAGCCAACTTGACACAACTGTGGGAAGCATTGGAATCAACATGGACCAGCATCCCTGTGGAACACTTTTGACACCTTGTAGAGTCCAGACCCCAACGAAGTGAGGCTGTTCTGAAGGAAAAAGGGTGTGTAACCCAATATTAGGAAGGTGTTCCTAATATTTTGTACACTCTGTGCTTCTGTAAGACCTCATAGATTTGATGAACTACACAATCTACTTTCGGCTCGGCTGTGTAAAATTATTACATTTGTTCCTGTGTGCTCAAAAACAAACTCAGACTTAATTTGACTGAGCTTGTGGCAAAGCTGCCGCTTTACGTTCACTGAGGTGTGTATGTCATCATGATGAGAGCCATCAGAGACAAACTCACCCAGATATAATATACAGGACCACTCTGAAATGAACCGTTGAAAGGAGAATGGTGAGGTGATAATGATGATACGACGTCTGAAACATCTCAGCAGGGAAGAATAGGGAGAAGAAGGAAACCACGGTCAAGCTAAACAGAATGGGAAGGGAAAGGAGAAGAGCGGAGCAAGAGGAGATGAGACAGGCAGTCAGGGGGAGATGCAGCATGACACTGAGGCCTGTCTGTGCTCACACACTCTCTGAAGACATGAAAATGTGCTTTAGGTTTTTAAACAATGAGCAGCCAGCTGAGTATTTTTTCCATGCAGTAGTGAATTCACGATCTAAATCAGGGATGGGCAACTGATTGGGGTTAGGGCCACAAAAAATCTGAAGTCATCATGGGGGGCTGCATCGTGCAATTCTACACATTTTGCCATGGGGTGTAGAGAAAATGTTGAAGCTAGTTTGCTTCAATTATACATATTTTGCCATGGGGCGGAGAGAAGATTTGGCAATTTTATAACTAATTTCATGCACATTTTTACGTTTTATAGTTCATTTTGTGCAATTTTACTCCTTTTGCCATGCGGCGGAGAGGAACATTAGCAGTTTTACAGCTAATTTCATGCAATTCTACTAATTTTGCCATAGGGTGGAGAGAAATGTTTGCAGTTTGGAATATGATATCTGAGTGAGACTGACTAACAAAATCAATGGGGTCACCTGGGGCTCTAATTCGACCTTGATTACTACAAGTTTAGAAAGCTTTTCTCTAGACTAACTTACTAATCTAAAACATTTTAGCTGACATGGGCTAATTGAGTGGCTATCAGTGACTGACATACTGTAACAAGAGAAAAACTGTTGAAGCACAACCATATTTCGAAATTGCATCTTGTGTATTCTACTATTCTACTTTGCAACAGTAAGTTGAAACCCTGACTGAGTTCCAAGGCGGGCCTTCAAAAAGGGGGCCTGCGGGCCGCAGTTGCCCATCACTGATCTAAATGTGTGTACTGTTGGTGTTTCATTATTTGCTGCTATGTACTTTTATTATGTGCTTCATTTTAAAAAGAGATTCGGTGCAGACAAAGGCCTACTATGCTAGCCTGAGCCATTTTCTTCAAACTATCCTAAGCATGCAAAGAAGGCTGCATATCTCTGGCGAAGCTAGCTTTTCATCATATTATAATGAAACACACACGCACAAGTATGCGCGAGCACACACACAATTTGTGTGTGTATTCAACAAGACCCCACTGAGTGTAAATACTACTGGGCCATTCCAGCACCTCCTAAGGAATTTAAGTGAACATGCCATTCAGACACTAGACCATATGGCTAGTACAATTAATGGCACAGTCTAATTTTTTAAAAGATAGCTTTTTTCAGCTCTGTGATGACATCACACAAACAAACCATATCCCCAGGCTACATACTGTCACAGGGAACTATTTTCTTTTCTTTAAATGTTAATATGTTTTATTTAATCCCAGTTAACCAACAGAAGAGACACACACATGTCATCATCCATAGAGATGCAGTAAGAACGTCACCACTATGTTACAGATCTCTACCACCATGTTTGTCTGGTAACCTTATTTCTGCCTGCTGGGGGCCTGACTGGTTGGTGGAGACATTAGTAGATTTGTAATCATCACAAGTTATATTCTATATATATATACAGTTGAAGTCGGAAGTTTACATACACCTTAGCCAAATACATTTAAACTCAGTTTTTCATATAATAATAGTAGAGTGAATTATTTATTTCAGCTTTTATTTTTTTCTTCACATTCCCAGTGGGTCAGAAGTTTACATACACTCAATTAGTATTTGGTAGCATTTCCTTTAATTTGTTTAACTTGGGTCAAACGTTTTGGATAGCCTTGCACAAGCTTCCCACAAAATAGTTGGGTGAATTTTGGCCATTCCTCCTGACAGAGCTGGTGTAACTGAGTCAGTTTTGTAGGCCTCCTTGCTCGCACACACTTTTTCAGTTCTGCCCACAAATGTTCTATAGGATTGAGGTCAGGGCTTTGTGATGGCCACTCCAATACTTTGACTTTGTTGTCCTTAAGCCATTTTGCCACAACTTTGGAAGTATGCTTGGGGTCATTGTCTATTTGGAAAGACCCATTTGCGACCAAGCTTTAACTTCCTGACTAATGTCCTGAGATGTTGCTTCAATGTATCACATAATTTCCTTTCCTCATGATACCATCTATTTTGTGAAGTGCACCAGTCCCTTCTGCAGCAAAGCACCCCCACAACATGATGCTGCCACTCCCGTGCTTCAGAGTTGGGATGGTGTTCTTTGGCTTGCAAGCATCCCCTTTTTTCCTCCAAACATAACAATGGTCATTATGGCCAAACAGTTCTATTTTTGTTTCATCAGACCAGAGGACATTTCTCCAAAAAGAACACTCTTTATCCAAAAAGTGTGCAGTTGCAAACCGTAGTCTGGCTTTTCAATTGGGGTTTTGGAGCAGTGGCTTCTTCCTTGCCGAGCGGCCTTTCAGGTTATGTCGATATAGGACTTGTTTTACTGTGGCTATAGATACTTTTTGTACCTGTTTCCTCCAGCATCTTCACAAGGTCCTTTGCTGTTGTTCTGGGATTGATTTGCACTTTTCGCACCAAAATACATTCATCTCTAGGAGACAGAACGTGTCTCCTTCCTGAGCGGTATGACGCTGCGTGGTCCCATGGCATTTATACTTGCGTACTATTGTTTGTACAGATGAATGTGGTACCTTCAGGCGTTTGGAAATTTCTCCCAAGGATGAACCAGACTTGTGGAGGTCTACAATTGTTTTCTGAAGTCTTGGCTGATTTATTTTGATTTTCCCATGATGTCAAGCAAAAAGGCACTGAGTTTGAAGGTAGGCCTTGAAATATCAGAAGTTTACATTTACATTTTTTTTTTTACATTTTAGTCATTTAGCAGACAGTCTTATCCAGAGCGACTTACAGTAGTGAATACATTTCATTAAAAAAATTATTCTTCCCCGTACTGATCCCCCATGGGAATCAAACCCACAACAATGGTGTTGCAAACACCATGCTCTACCAACTGAGCCACAGTTGGTAGGCCTTGAAAGTTTGAAGGTAGGCCTTGAAATATCAGAAGCTTCTAAATCCATGACATAATTTTCTGGAATTTTCAAGCTGTTTAAAGGCACAGTCAACTTAGTGTATGTAAACTTCTGACTCACTGGAATTGTGATACAGTGAATTATAAGTGAAATAATCTGTCTGTAAACAATTGTTGGAAAAATTACTTGTGTCATGCACAAAGTAGATGTCCTAACCGACTTGCCAAAACTATAGTTTGTTAACAAGATATTTGTGGAGTGGTTGAAAAACGACTTTTAATGACTTCAACCTAAGTGTATGTAAACTTCCGACTTCAACTGTATATATATATATTTTACCCCCTTTTTCTCCCCGATTTCGTGATATCCAATTGCGATACACTTACGATCTTGTCTCATTGCTGCAACTCCCAACGGGCTCAGGAGAGGCGAAGGTCGAGTCATGTGTTCTCCAAAACATGACCCGCCTAACCGCGCTTCTTAACACCCGCAACAATGTGTCGGAGGAAACACTGTTTGACTGACGACTGAAGTCAGCCTGCAGGTGCCCGGCCCGCCATAAAGAGTTACTAGAACGCGATGAGCCAAGTAAAGCCCCCCCGGCCAAAACCTCCCCTAACCCAGACAACGCTGGGCAAATTGTGCACCACCCTATGGGACTCCTGGTCACGGCCAGTTATGTACCACAGCCTGGATCAAACCCGGGTCTGTGGTGACACTGCGATGCAGTGCCTTAGACTACTGCGCCACTCGGGAGGCAATCATCAGGAGTTTGATCAAAAGCTGTCTCCATGGTAAGATTTTGTGTGCAGGGTAGTATTTTCTTTAGGGATATGTGATTCTTAAAAGCAGTTGCCACCTTTCATCTCTTCAGTGAGTGCTTCAGATCTCCAACACATAGCCAAATCCCTGTTCCAGGAAATTACATCTAATACGTCATTGACTCAGCTTGTCAATATAAAGCTGTCAATATAGATTAAGTGAGATGTTGTTTTCCTTTGGTAATGGTTTGTTAGAACCCACGGAATTACACACAAGTTGTAAGCCTGAAGAAGTGGACTGGCCTATACAGCCAGCCAGGCAAATGCATTGTTCCGTATTTGCACTGTGACCAGAGTGCAAACCACTACAGTCAGACTGAGACCCATCTGGAATCTATAGCAATTAAATCCAGATAAAGTAATTTTACTTCCTACTTGTTTCTCCAGCTGGTTTCTTCTCAATCATTTGCCCTTTCATTTAATGGATTATGTAATGTAATGGAATAGGATTGTAGATTAGGGGCGGACATACAGTAGGTTTGCTATTTTTGTCAACTTGTTTAACCATTGTTGAAGCAACTGTTTGAGATAAGATAAGGCTCACAGAAAAGCAGATGACATAAAGAAAACATACAAATCTTTTTTCTGTCTGCATTCTTAGCTAGGTGCTGCCTGTGTGTCTGAGGATGAAGGCTTGCTTATTTCACATCGCGTGTTTTGCCTTTCATTACCCTGTGAAATTGGATGTGGGCCTTGCTAGGCATGTGACTGTTCGCAGCGGTTCAATGTTTTACATTCAAGTCCACATTAGGGCCAAAGCCTGCCAGAGAAACTGGCAAGTGCACGGCAGAAGTGCTCTGATGCATGAGCAGCCTAATTTTCCTCAGGCAAATTAGGGTTGGCGTTGGCTAATTAAAGATGAAAAATCCACTGGTAAACAATGTCTCTCTATTTAAACAGTGCACAGTGGATCGATCTCCTGTCATACAGTTTAGCTTCGGTATTAGAGATGAAATGAAGAGAGCATGAGGTGTAGTCTGATGGGGGGGGCTGTCCAGCAGAGCAGAATATGACCCACGTATTTTATTTTATTTTTATGCCACTTTTGTTTGGTTGGTTTCAGAGAGAAAGACATGCTAAGATGGGGAAGTCATAGTAGTAGCCTACTGCATCTAAAAAACGACTTAAATCCATAGAATCAACAAATACTGTCATAGATGTCCTAATGCTGAGTTCATGTGCCTAATAGTCAATTGTACAGTTTGTTGCATGTACCTATTACAAGGATGGATTTATGTTTCTGTTCACCTGATACCTCAATCAAATGTATTTCAATCAATCAAATGTATTTATAAAGCCCTTTTTACATCAGCCTGAGTTTAACATTAAGGTGTATTTTGTTTTTGACCGTATAACAACAAGAGGAGCAAAAACAAGTTATGTCCAGACTTAAGTTATGTCCTCTGTTTAGGGTACTGTAGTGAAAGGTCAGAGGATAAAAGAACACATTGAAGCAGATGAAGGGCTGCGGTTTGGATTCCTCTCAGTCTCTGAAACTCCTATAAACTCCTCTGGCAAATGATCTGGACTCAGTTATGTTCCTTCACTAAAGGGCTCTGAAAAAAAAATCACATTTTCACTTTCCACAAAACATACACATTTTTTGTGCCAATAAGATGATAGAGCTGGCCACCAGGTTGTTATTGACAAAATGTGTTTCCTTTTCGCCATTTATCTCATCGCTGGCAATGCCCGGATTTCAGGAGTGAAGGCCTCAGGCTTATGCACTAATGTTCAGTCTCATGTATTCCACCCCAGGACTTGACAGACTGAGACTGAGAAAATTGGGGAGGATTCTGAAAAATACTTTTCACAAGTATCCTGGCTCGTCTGTACAACCTACCGGTATTCGATTTGGAATACTCGCTCGCAAAATAGCACAAATGAAAGTCAAATGTCAAGGCATATTCCATTGCCAAGAATATATTCTATATTTTATCAGTAGTGCTGCCAGGAAATATGCTGGTAATGTTCTGGAAATGTCAAAACTGTGAGGTAACTGTGAGGTAAGCTAAGTGCATGCATATTGTCACAGCTATGTATGCTATAGTATGTATAAGAGGGCAAAGAGCACGGGAAGTGCTCTCTCTCTCAATAATTCAATAGAAACAACAGAGCAAATTTGTCTTGTGAGATGCTGCCTCACACTCTTTTGATTAGGACATCAGCATGAGAGATGGCTATACCGTTGCATGCAGATAGTGCTGCGTTTCAGCAGGGCCAGAAACAGGGTGGCAGCTTGCCAACATGTTTCTCAGCATCCAGCCAAGTGGAGAAAAACCAGCCACAGGTGTGCCCTCTCAGGACACTTGTTTGGTTACACAGCTCAAAGTAATCACTATGTTACACCTGGTCTTCAGAAGAGCTGTGGAGCAGCTCTCACAACTGTGCTGGGGAGACAACAGAGAGCTTAATGAAGGAGTCCTGGAGTAGTCCTTCATGGAAGCAATGGAATCAACCTAAGGGATTGTATACCAGCCTAATGACATGGCACTGTTATAACCACTGACCGATAGCTTGTGTCAATCTTGCTTACAGGTAGTTTGTTAGATCATTTGACATCACAGTAGACACGGGCTGATATCGTAGATGTAATATCATGGTTATTTTAGAGTTGTAAAGGCTGATGATGGCCAGGTGGATCAAGCAAAGTGTTACCTAGATGTCAAATGGGGCTGAATTAAATGCCAGCCCTGGAATCTGCCTGGATGTCTTATAACAAGCACTGTTGTATTACTGTTATTGAGTCATATACAGTACCAGTTGAAAGGTTTGGACACACCTACTCATTCAAGGATTTTTGTTTATTTTTAATATTTTCTACATTGTAGAAAGGTTGTGAAGACATCAAAACACATATGGAATCATATAGTAATCAAAAAAGTGTTAAACAAATCTAAATATATTTTAGATTTGAGATTCTTCAAAGTAGCCACCCTTTGTCTTGATGACCCCTTTGCACACTCTTGGCATTTTCTCAACCAGCTTCAATTGGAATTATTTTCCAACAGTCTTGAAGGAGTTCCCACATATGCTGAGCACTTGTTGGCTGCCTGTCCTTCACTCTGCAGTCCAACTCATCCCAAACCATCTCAATTGGGTTGAGGTCAGGTGATTGTGGAGGCCAAGTCATCTGATGCAGCACTCCATCACTCTCCTTTCTTGGTCAAATAGCCCTTACACAGCCTGAAGGTGTGTTGGATAATTGTCCTGTTGAAAAACAAATGATAGTCCCACTAAGTGCAAACCAGATGGGATGGCGTTCACCTACTCTGCGTCTCACAAAGACACAGTGGTTGGAACCAAAGATCTCACATTTGGACTCATCAGACCAAAGGACAGATTTCCACCGGTCTAATGTCCATTCCTTGTTACTTGGTCAAGGCCAGTCTCCTCTTATTATTGGTGACTTTTAGTAGTGGTCTCTTTTCAGCAATTCGATCATGAAGGCCTGATTCACATTTTACATTTACATTTTAGTCATTTAGCAGACGCTCTTATCCAGAGCGACTTACAGTATCCTCTGAACAGGTGATGTTGAGATGTGTCTGTTACTTGAACTCTGTGAAGCATTTATTTGGGCTGCAATCTGATGTGCAGTTAACTCTAATGAACTTATCCTCTGCAGCAGAGGTAACTCTGGGTCTTCCTTTCCTGTGGCGGTCCTCATGAGAGCCAGTTTCATCATAGTGCTTGATGGTTTCAAAGTTCTTGAAATGTTCCATATTGACTGACCTTCATGTCTTAAAGTAATGATGGACTGTCGTTACTCTTTGCTTATTTGAGCTGTTCTTGTCATAATATGGACTTGGTCTTTTACCAAATAGGGCCATCTTCTGTATACCACCCCTCCTACCTGCGGCGGCATGCACCCAAGTGGTTAGAGTTTTGGCCCAGTAACCAAAAGTTTGCTAGATTGAATCCCCGAGCTGACAAGGTAAAAATCTGTTGTTCTGCCCCTCAACAAGGCAGTTATCCCACTGTTCCTAGGCTGTCATTGTAAATAAGAATTTGTTCTTAACTGACTTGCCTAGTTAAATAAAGGTTAAATAAAAAATACCTTGTCACAACACAACTGATTGGCACAAATTAACTTCTAACAAGGCACACCTGTTAATTGAAATGCATTCCAGGCTCCATTCTCATGAAGCTGGTTGAGAGAATACCAAGAGTGTGCAAAGCTGTAATCAAGGCAAAGGTTGGCTACTTTGAATAATCTCAAATATAAAATATATATTGATTTGTTTAACACTTTTTTGGTTACTACATGATTTCATATGTGTTATTTCATAGTTTTGATGTCTTCACTATTATTCTACAATGTAGAAAATAGTAAAAAATAAATAAAAGCCCTGGAATGAGTAGGTGTGTCCAAACTTTTGACCGGTTCTGTATATATACACACTGAAGAATATAAGAATATTGTCACGTCCTGACCAGTAAAGGGGTCTTTTGTCATGGTAGTATGGTCAGGGCGTGGCAGGGGGTGTTGTTTTTGTGTGTTTTGGGGTTGGTTTATTTAGAGGGGTTTTGTTCTAGTTTTCATTTTCTATGTTCGTTTTCTATGTGTGGCCGAGTATGGTTTCCAATCAGATGCAGGTTTCTTTCATTGTCTCTGATTGGAAGCCATACTTAGACAGCCCTTTTTTCCTTTGGGTTTGTGGGTGGTTGTTTTCTGTATAGCCGTGTGCCTTACGGAACTGTTTGGTCGTTTGTTTATTTTGTTTGAGTGTTCACTCTAAATAAAGAAAGAAGATGAGCACTATACCCGCTGCGCCTTGGTCTGTCCCTTACGACGCCTATGACAGAACCACCCACCAAAGAAGGACCAAGCAGCGGAAGAAGGAGCAGCAGGAGGAATGGACATGGGAGAAGATATTGGACGGCAAGGGATCCTGGACATGGGAGGAGATCCAGGAGGGATGGAATCGCCGTCCATGGGAAGAAGTGGAGGCACTAAGAGCAGAGCGGCGACGAGAGGAGGCTCTAAATGCACCTAAAGGCAAGACGGAGAGGCAGCCCCAGACATTTTTGAGGGGGGGCCACAAGAGGAGTTGGGCAGGGTCAGGATGGAGTCCTGAGACAACTTCCCAGGCTTATTATGAGGAGCAAGTGATGGAGCAGACACCGTATTTTGCGGTGACGCGCACTGTGTTGTCAGGGCGCATACAAAGGCCGGTGCGAACTGTGCCCGCACCCCGCAGTGATCGAGCGGAGTTGAATATCCAGCCAGGGCGGGTTGTGCAGGCCGTGCGCTCCAGACCTCCAGTGCACCTTCAAGACCCAGTGGACCATGTGCCTGCTCTGCGCACTCTACCTCCAGTGCGCCACCATAGCCCAGTACGCCCTGTTCCTGCTCCCCGCACTAGCCTGAAGGTATGTGGTACTAGCCTGGCACCTCCTATGCCAGCCCCACGAAGCAGACCTCCAGTGCGCCACCATAGCCCAGTACGTCCTGTTCCTGCTCCCCGCACTAGCCTGAAGGTGTGTGTGACTAGCCTGGCACCTCCTATGCCAGCCCCACGAAGCAGACCTCCAGTGCGCCACCATAGCCCGGTAAGGCCGGTGCCTGCTGTGAGCACGCGGTCCGAAGTACGTCTCCCCAGTCCGGTAAGACCAGTTCCAGCACCCCGAAGGAAGCCTCTGATGGTCAATGGTCTGACGTCTCCAGCGACAATCTATGGCATGAAGCCTCCAGTGATGATCCATGGCCCGGAGCCTGTAGTGTTAATCCATGGCACGAAGCCTCCAGTGATGATCCATGGCCCGGAGCCCGTAGGGATGATCCAAGGCACGAAGCCTCCAGTGATGATCCATGGCCCGGAGCTTGTAGGGATGATCCATGGCACGAAGCCTCCAGTGATAACCCATAGACCGGAGCCTCCAGTGATGATCCATGGCACAAAGCCTCCAGTGATTATCCATGATTTGGAACCAGTAGTGATGACCCATGGCACGGAGCCTGCAGCGAAGGTCCCCAGTCTGGAACCTATAAAGACGCTCTTCAGCGCGGAGCCTCCAGCGACGTTCCTCAACCCGGGGCCTCCAGCGACGCCTCTCAGTCCGGAGTCTTCAGCGGTGGTCTGCAGCCCAGAGCCTTCAGCGTCGGACGGGGCCACAGTGTCTTCCGACCCCTCCTGTCTCAGCCTCCAATATTTATGCTGCAATAGTTTGTGTCGGGGGGCTAGGGTCAGTCTGTTATATCTGGAGTATTTATCCTGTCTTATCCGGTGTCCTGTGTGAATTTAATTATGGTCTCTCTAATTCTCTCTCTCTATTTCTCTCTTTCTTTCTTTCTTTCTTTCTTTCTTTCTTTCTTTCTTTCTTTCTTTCTTTCTTTCTTTCTTTCTTTCTTTCTTTCTTTCTTTCTTTCTTTCTTTCTTTCTTTCTTTCTTTCTTTCGGAGGACCTGAGTCCTAGGACCATGCCTCAGGACTACCTCACCTGATGACTCCTTGCTGTCCCCAGTCCACCTCGTCGTGCTGCTGCTCCAGTTTCAACAGTTCTGCCTGTGGTTATGGAACCCTGACCTGTTCACCGGACGTGCTACCTGTCCCAGACCTGCTGTTTTCAACTCTCTAGAGACGGCAGGAGAGTTAGAGATACTCTGAATGATCGGCTATGAAAAGCCAACAGACATTTACTCCTGAGGTGCTGACCTGTTGCACCCTCTACAACCACTGTGATTATTATTATTTGACCCTGCTGGTCATCTATGAATGTTTGAACATCTTGGCCATGTTCTGTTATAATCTTCACCCGGCACAGCCAGAAGAGGACTGGCCACCCCTCATAGCCTGTATGACGTGTATGACGAATAACTTTGATTTGATATGAATCAACGGTTTGTTACTTCCTGGCAGAAGGAAGGCACTGATTGTCCTCCGCACCATTTCACAGTATTTTTTAATAGAGGGGCAATTGGAAGGATGCAGTAATTGTCTTGAACAACATCAACTCCCTCTATAATTCATACAGCATCCTCTAATGGAAGAGAAACTACCACTACATGGTACAGTTCCATTTGACAGCAAGATATACTGGCAATTTAGCTCTAATTGCAGATGAATAGGAATATCTACAGTAGAACTACCACTGCAGTAGAACTACCACTGTGTCTTTTAAAGTAATGAGAATAGCTCAGAATATCACATACGTTGGAGAGCTATTTTATCCTGTACTAGCATGCTGGTAACTACAAGGAGCTAAGGTGCTGCAGCACAGATTAATATTAACGGTAATTTGATTCCAACATCTCTGTCTTCAGATGGAGAATATCCCACCGGCCAAGTGTCAGTGCTTAGAGAGTGGAGCAAATTAGCCTGGCAATTTTAATTAGCGATGCTCTGTTTCTAAAGCATCCCACCGTCTCTCTCTTCCTCTTGATGAGATATCCACTGTGCACATACTGTAGAAAACTGTAAAAGAAGAAAAACCGTGAGTCACAAAAGGAGGAGCTGTATACATGGGAGGGGTGGTAAAGGGTGTTCCCAATTTCCGGGTGAATCTAAGAACATTTTGGTGGGGTAATTAAACGGAGCAAGCTTCAAAAGACTCCTGATAAGAGGACGTACTGTAACCTTATAGCTGGGAGATAAACTAGGTCTGGTTGTACTGCTGCTTATTACAGCTCAGAGGTTACCAACATCACGATTCAGTGTAGTGTTAAATGGCTATGTTTTGAACAGGATATACAGTACGTGTCAAAAGTATGAACACACCTATTCATTCAAGGGTTTTTCTTTATTTTTTACATGGTACAATAATAGTGAATACATCAAACTATGAAATAACACATACTGTATGGAATCATGCAGGAACCAAAAAAGTGTCAAACAAATCAAAATCCAGGCTGTATCTCATCCGGCCGTGATTGTTTGGGGTCACTTAGAAATGTCCTTGTTTTTGAAAGAAAATCACATTTTTTGTCCATTAAAATAACATCAAATTGATCAGAAATACAGTGTAGACATTGCTAATGTTGTAAATGTCTATTGTAGCTGTAAACAGCAGGATTTTTTATGGAATATCTACATAGGTGTACAGAGGTCCATTATCAGCAACCATCACTCCTGTGTTATGAAAAGTCAAGTGACATTTACCCCTGAGGTGCCTGTTGCACCCTCTACAACCACTGTGATTATTATTATTTGACCCTGCTGGTCATCTATGAACGTTTGAACATCTTTGCCATGTACTTTGATAATCTCCACCCGGCACAGCCAGAGGACTGGCTACCCCTCAGAGCCTGGTTCCTCTCTAGGTTTCTTCCTAGGTTCTGGTCTTTCTAGGGAGTTTTTCCTAGCCACCGTGCTTCTACGTCTGTATTGCTTGCTGTTTGGGATTTTAGGCTGGGTTTCTGTATAGCACTTTGTGACATCGGCTGATGTAAAAAGGGCTTTATAAATACATTTGATTGATTGGTTGATTGATTGTTCCAATGGCCCGTTGCTAATCCCAGTTTGTCATTTTAAAAGGCTAATTGATAATTAGAAAACCTTTTTGTAATTATGTTAGCACAGCTGAAAACTGTTCTGATTAAAGAAGCAATAAAACTGGCCTTCTTTAGACTAGTTGAGTATCTGGAGCATCAGCATTTGTGGGTTCGATTACAGGCTCAAAATGGCCATAAACAAATAACTTTCTTCTGAAACTCGTCAGCCTATTCTTGTTCTGAGAAATTAAGGCTATTCCATGTGAGAAATTGTCAAGAAACTGAAGATCTCGTACAACGCTGTGTATGGCTCTCTTCACAGAACAGAGCAAACTGGCTCGAACCAGAATAGAAAGAGGAGTGGAAGGTCCCGGTGCACAACTGAGCAAGAGGACAAGTACATTAGAGTGTCTAGTTTGAGAAACAGACGCCTCACAAGTCCTCAACTGGCAGCTTCGTTAAATAGTACCCACAAAACACCAGTCTCAACGTCAACAGTGAAGAGGCGACTCCAGGATGCTGGCCTTCTAGGTAGAGTTGCAAAGAAAAAGCCATATTTCAGACTGGCCAATAAAAAGGAATAACACAGACACTGGACAGAGGAACTCAGAATGCTGACACCGACAGTGTCACCAGCAATGCACCCCCACACCATCACACCTCGTCCACCATGCTTCATGGTGGGGACCAAACACGCGGAAATCATCCATTCACCTACTCTGCGTCTCACAAAGACACGGCAGTTGGAACCAAAAATCTCAAATTTGGAGCCATTAGACCAAAGGTCAGATTTCCACCGGTCTAATGTCCATTGCTTGTGTTTCTTGGCCCAAGCAAGTCTCTTCTTATTATTGGTGTCCTTTAGTAGTGGTTTCTTTGCAGCAATTCAGTCATGAAGGCCTGATTCACACAGTCTCCTTTGAACAGTTGATGAACAGTTCATGTTGAGATGTGTCTGTTACTTGAGCTCTGTGATTAATTTATTTGGGCTGCATTTTCTGAGGCTGGTAACTCTAATGAACTTATCCTCTGCAACAGAGGTAACTCTGGGTCTTCCTTTCCTGTGGCGGTCCTCATGAGAGCTAGTTTCATCATAGCGCTTGAAGGTTTTTGTGACTGCACTTGAATAAGCTTTCAAAGTTCTTGACATTTTCCAGATTGACTGACCTTCATGTCTTAAAGTAACGATGGACTGTCGTTTCTCAAAAAATGGCACAATACAACTGATTGGCTCAAATGCATGAATATGATTCCATATGTGTTATTTCATAGTTATGATGTCTTCACTATTATTCTACAATGATGAAAATAGTAAAAATAAAGAAAAACCCTGGAATGAGTAGGTGTGCCCAAACTGTTGACTGGTACTGTGCATGCGTGACTATCTAAATAACTATTTGTGAAAGAGAGGCATAGCTGAACAACTGATCGCGGTCAGTGAAACCAGAAATAAAACCTTTTTAAAGTATACATTATAACGTAATATTAAACTGTAGTGTAGCAGGATGTTTCTGCCAGATTGGAGTCTAATGATAAATTCAGTGAACTGATTCAACCCCCTTGGGGACTGCAGGTTCCTAGTTGACCTTCAGGACCTTTAGGTTGGCCGCCCTTGATGTTCTCTCAATCTGGGGCCCACATAGACTGACATGACAAGAATCATTTGGCTGAGGTCAACGTGACTTGACTGACAAGTCTGACAACACATAAAGGCCATGAGAACCAACCTCATTACTGCTTCTCTACCTACAGTGCTGTGTAGGCTACTGCAGACCTGGACCATTACTGCTTCTCTACCTACAGTGCTGTGTAGGCTACTGCAGACCTGGACCATTACTGCTTCTCTACCTACAGTGCTGTGTAGGCTACTGCAGACCTGGACCATTACTGCTTCTCTACCTACAGTGCTGTGTAGGCTACTGCAGACCTGGACCATTACTGCTTCTCTACCTACAGTGCTGTGTAGGCTACTGCAGACCTGGGTTATACATGTTTATCCATTTCAACTAACCTTGAATTCTGTCCTTGTAGAATTCTAAACTTATTAATAATAACTTATCCTTAATTTCCATTATTGGTATTGTGGAGCCTTGTTTGAAAATAAAGTACATAGCTGTACATTGTACTGTGTAAGTTTATTTCTTATCCATGCAAAAGTTAGAGTTCATTTTTAAGATAGGACAGTTCAGTACACTGCTGCCATTCCCTAAGGTAATGCCCCAGACTTACTGTATCTATAAATAGGGTTACTGGGCTGCATCCTCCCAGCCACACAGCTCCTTATGCATGCTGCTGTCCCCTTTAGCATGGCCTGCCACAGCACTGAGCCATCCACCATGTCCTGGTCCAGCATGGAGCGCTGGTGGTGGTGAGCACTGCACTGACTGACTGAATTACATCAGCCTTAGCTTCCGCCTCAGCTAGCTAAACCACCATGCCTGTTATGTCCTCAGGTCAGCCTGAACATCCTTGGCCAACACAGACTGAACAGTGTTTTCTAGAGTTATTATTAGAACTAGGGCCTGGAATCTTTCCTGGTCAGGTTATGTGGTAAATATAACACAAACTAACCAGCCTATTCCAAATATACAGATCAGTGTTGAAATTCTGCAGATGCCTGATGGCAATGCTTAATCAGAATCATGTTATATAAGTATATGATGAGTCATATGGTCCAAAGACAAGTTCGTTTTTGGTTTAAGATGTTTGTTTTCTCCATTTTCACTACATTTTATCATCTTCCTAACCACAAAACAGCACAGTGCCATAGCAGACACGGTTTCCCCACGGATCTGTCTGTACCTCCTCTCCAACACATCAACAGCTGCTCACAGGGAGGCTGCCCAGCATCATTAAGTAAGGAAGAGGACTGAGCCAAGGAGGTCAGCACCTTCCTGCTCGTCGGAATTTCTTATTTAACATATCATTAATTCTGAATTGCTAATAAAAAGGGCTGGGAGCTTATTGAAAGCTTTTTATCGCCTTGCTTATTTCATGTCGTCTAGCTCTATTCAATTATTCCTAAGTTAGCTACTACTATGATACCTTGCTACCATACCACACCATTCTTTGCGAAGCTGCTGAAATATACTGCTAAGTTTCAGCTGGTAGGTTATGTATTATAAAATCCATTTACCAGTTTGGTTATGAATAGAGAGACAATGTGGTGGCTTCTGTAGGTTTTTCATCAGAACCTTGTTATCACTGTGCTGACATGAAGATTGCACACTTGGCTATTTGTGGATAAGTGAAACATAGAGATAGAAGGGTTTTAAGTGCTGGTGGGCGAGTCTCCTCTCCTGCCTAAGTGCTGCATGTTATTGCTGTTTCACCAGGAGAAAGACTTCACTTTGCTCAGACAGGACATTGTATTAAGCCTAATAAAGTAATGGATTGCAATGGGAATTGTCACTTCTTCAGGGAAATGTGCAGTATGAACATGGTACAAGCTGTAGAAGCTGACGTAAAAGAAATGCATTTTAGAAGTAGTCACTGACCTCGGTGCAAAATGCAAAATGCAGCACACTCCAACAGCCAATAGTAATAGGGGGTTTCTGTGTCTTGGTTTGTTAGTGTGAATTTGTGTCAGTGCTTCTATAGTGTTATAACAAATCAAGACATTATGCAACGAACCAAACTAAGCCCACTGAAAGATACACATGACGTCATCTGCAGTGTCAGTCATCGTTATTGGAAAGCAATGCCCTCTGCTGGTTGAAAATGTTTCTGCAGGTGGTAATGTGCATGTGAAATACAAGAGTAGAATCTAGAGTACTTGTGTTTATCAATTACATTTGCGATTAAACTATACTATAGATCAGTACATAGAGTTTAGTGTTAGTATTTGCCTCCATCCAAAGAAAAGGATTGGCATCCCACTAAATTAGATGGATTGAGTAGTCCTCCAGAGATATAGGCCTAATCAGACAATCCCACATTGATCATGCCAGAAATGTTCATCATTATAGTGCTAACATGTAGAGAAAGAGAACATTCATGTCAACCTGTGTATGAACACGACATCACCAATACATGAATCAAAGTCATTTGTGTCAGTGAGCCGAAGTTAAACATACTCTGTGATAACAGTAACCTGACAGAGAGGACATTGGAATGGAAAATGGCACCCCTAACTGCATAGGATAAACGTCACGTCAGGGGTCCTCTCTGCACCAAACGATACAATGCCTTAGAGCTGCTGGGGTCTGATGAGGACACTGATGAGGACACTGCTGGGGACAGATAAAGCAGACATCCATCAGATGGTCCTGCTGCTGCTTCACAGCCTTCTGGGAAACAAATCACCCTGCATCATGCACTCTCACGTGCACGGCCAGCACATTCACAATCTCAGTCTGCCTTTACACTAGCATCTAGCACGTCGCCCACTTACAGCTAGTCAATACTGTACAGATAGCTTGGTTATCTTAGCCCTTCCCAACACCAGGATTTGTATTGTACCTCTGATGGATATGCCTGATTGAGTTTGTTGTTGGCATGGAGAGCCTCAGTCCCAATTAGTGCTGCATAAATTGCATGAAACTGTAATGGTGTTCTGTAAAAGGAAAAACAACAAGAGGCTGATGGCAAGAGACACAAACAGGAACCAGGGCTACACTTAAATTCATTTCAATTAATTTATCATTAGTATAGCTAATCATAATCATGAATGCTTATATATACACATGTGTATTTTTCTCTGCTGCAGTCCAGGTTGTTTTTCTGGAGCCAATTGATCACTCCAGCTAGTGCTTGATAATGGAAATATATATCACTAAAACATAAAAAGAGGACATACTTTCACAACACTAAATATAGCGACTAAATTGAACATCTCTTCCAGTTAGGCCTGACTTCCACTTATAGTCATAATCAGGCGATGACAGCTTCTGATAGACCGTGAATCACCAGGTCACTTTAAGTAAGAGCCATCTGAGTTTTCACATACTGTCACGATCTCTCCATTCCTTAATGGAGGACAGGCGATCCAAATTTTCATGAAACGCGTTCTAAGTTCCATCAAAAAAGCACTTCCCAGACACAACGAAAGTTTTAAATATCAACATAATTTATTACATCACAAACAAATACACAACTTTGTCAAAGATGGTGATCCATGTCTTCATAAACACAACCATTAGCAAGACTATAGAAACATCAGCAGAGGTCAATCTCACGTCTCCAGGGCTACAGTTCAGGGCACTCAGGGTCACAACAAGCATGTTTTTTAGTCTTCTCCAGCGGAAGGCAGCACACTGTTTTGAACGAAGCTATCCATTCATTTGATTTTCCTGTCACGCTGTGAGGCCCTGGGAGAAAGCACATTGACTTATTGATTAGACTGGGAGAACAGGCCACACACTCACCTACCTTATATGAACTCATCACAGTCAGTGAGCTTCTCCTCCGGCCGGAGCCTGTCAGCCAAAAGTCAATTAACATTAAGTAGATCCATGAAATCTTCAAAAATCCAATGCATTTTCAAACTGGGAACATTGCCGTTGTGTCGACAGTGCCATTTTATAGACATTAAGAAAGCACTAAATAATCCACCCACATAATACCATCAACATGGAGTCTGAGTTACATGTACGTAATGAAATGTCAATTAGTCATGAAGAGTGTATAAAAAAAAACTAAGATTTGAGACTTGAAAAGTTCAAATCTCAAAACAGAAATGGATCGCAATTTAAAAAAAGAAACATGCAGAAAAAAAAAGTTCCTAGTACTTATTGCGGACCGTCACTTTAGTGAGTCGTCCCCTCTGGTTCTGGAATACCGTACCCTGTCCCCATGTCCTTCCTCTTCTGCATCGTCTTCTGAGCTGTGGACCACTGCAGCACTCAGAGTCCGAAGGTCCCCAAGCACTGACAGTAGCGAGTCTAACAGGGAACACACAGAACAGTTCACTGGTTACTACTGTGTGTCTGTAGACATGTTAACTGTAGTCCAATAACAGTTTCAGTCTATGTTTTATACATTTGCTATAAACATGTTATAGATAATAGTATACTGAAGGACACCTGCTCTTTCCATGACAGACTATGATCCCTTATTGATGTCACTTATTAAATCCACTTCAAATCAGTGTAGACGAAGGGGAGGAGACAGGTTCAAGAAGGATTTTTAAGCCATGAGACATAGATTGTACAGTACCAGTCAAAAGTTTGGACACACCTACACATTCCAGGGGTTCTTTATTTTTACTATTTTTTACTCTGTAGAATAACAGTGAAGACATCAAAACCATGCCGTAGCACATATGGAATTATGTAGTAACCAAAAAAAAGTGTTAAACAAATCCAAATATATTTGATATAAAATTCTTCAAAGTAGCCACCCTTTGCCTTGATGACAGCTTTGCACACTATTGGCATTCTCTCAACCAGCTTCATGAGGTAGTCAGCTGGAATGCATTTCAATTAACAGGTGTGGCTTGCTAAAAGTTAATTTGTGGAATTTCTTTCCTTCTTAATGAGTTTGAGCCAATCAGTTGTGTTGTGACAAGGTAGGGGTGGTATACAGAAGATGGCCTTTACCAAATAGGGCTAAGTCCATATTATGCCAAGAACCATTCAAATAAGCAAAGAGAAAAGACAGTCCATCATTACTTTAAGACATGAAGGTCAGTCAACATGGAACATTTCATGTGCAGTCGCAAAAACCATGAAGCGGTATGATGAAACTGGCTCTCATGAGGACCGCCACAAGAAAGGAAGACCCAGAGTTACCTCTGCTGCAGAGGATAAGTTCATTAGAGTTAGTTGGGCTGCAATCAGATTGCATAGCCTGGTTCCTCTCTAGGTTTCTTCCTAGGTTCTGGCCTTTCTAGGGAGTTTTTCCTAGCCACCGTGCTTCTACACCTGCATTGCTTGCTGTTTGGGGTTTAAGGGTGGGTTTCTGTACAGCACTTTGTGACATCAGCTGATGTAAGAAGGGCTTTATAAATACATTTGATTGATTGATTGATTGATTGAAAAGCAGCCAACAAGTGCTCAGCATATGTGGGAACTCCTTCAAGACTGTTGGAAAAGCATTCACCATGAAGCTGGTTGAGAGAATGCCAAGAGTGCAAAGCTGTCATCAAGGCAAAGGGTGGCTACTTTGAAGAATCTAAAATATATTTTATTTGTTTAACACAACTTTGGTTACCGTAAATTCCGGACTATGAGCCGCCACCTTTTTCCCACGCTTTCAACCTTGCGGCTTAAACAATGACACGGCTAATATATGGATTTTTCCCGCTTTCAAAATGTTTTTGTTCTTCAAAAAAACACATTCTGTGACGTGCTCAGTTTTTTGCCGGCATGAAGCTTTCATTAGACCAATGAAATTGCCGAACGGGTTAAGGTCACAAACAGTGACGAGAGCGACAATGAAAACGATCCAATATCGGATGAAGCAATTCTGAGGCTATTCAACTCAGACACCGAAGGAATGACTTCAGTGGTTTCAGTGCACAGGAGGAGGAAGATAGTGACCAATGACTTTCTTGGTAGGCTACTGTTTACTGCTAATTTTTATTTTTTGTTACAAGCCGTGTTTCGTTAAAGCCTATTTATTTTTGTTACAAGCCGTGCTTCGTTAAAGCCTATTTATTTTTGTTACAAGCCGTGTTTCGTTAAAGTCTGTGTAAAGTTCATTTGTTTCAATGTACCGGTAGGCACCTGCGGCTTATAAACATGTGCGGCTTATTTATGTTCAAAATAATGATTTTAAAAAAATTCTGTGGGTGCGGCTTATATTCAGGTGCGCTCAATAGTCCGGAAATTACGGTACTACGATTCCATGTGTTATTTCATAGTTTTGATGTCTTCACTAATATTCTACAATGTAGAAAATAGTAAAAAAACTAAAAACACTTGAATGAGTAGGTGTCCAAACTTGACTGGTACTGTATGTGTGTGCCATTCAGATGGTGAATGGGCAAGAAAAACGATTTCAGAGCCTTTAAGTGGGGTATGGCAGTAGGTGCCAGGTGCACCGGTTTGTGTCAAGAACTGCAACGTTGCTGTTTTTTTTAACGCTCAACAGTTTCCTGTGTGTATCAAGAATGGTCCACCACCCAAAGGCCATCCAGCCAATTTGACACAACTGTGGGGAGCATTGGAATCATGGGCCAGCATCCCTGTGGAACACTTTCGACACCTTGTAGCGTCCATTCCCTGATGAATTGAGGCTGTTCTGAGGGCAAAAGGGGTGGGTGCAACTCAATATTAGGAAGGTGTTCCTAATTTTTGGTATAGTCAGTGTATAAAGTGTTATATATACGCACACACTTGTATTAGATTATAATACAAGTAAGTGACAATGTGACAACATGGTGTGTAGGTGGAAGTTACCTCTGGTCTGTGGCTGGTCTTTGGCTCTCAGAGTGTTGCTCTTCCTTGAGGGTCTCTGCTGCTGCTCCTTCAAGGCCACAGAAGTCTGCAGGGCTGTGGTCCGAGCTGCCTTATACTCACTCATCAGACCCCTCTCACGTACAGTCGCCTGTGGGAGGCAAAATATACAAATACTGAAAATGGATCTGTGTAAGAAAGTGTCTTGATAGTTGTCAGTTTCACAATTTTTTTAAACTTTCTCAACATGGTAAACAATAAGTCTCGCAGAGGCCATCCTTCCAAAACTCGTCTTGTTGACTGTTGATGGAGGCGCTGGCATTCAACGCTCACATTTGATTGCTCTGAGTAGAAATGACATTCCCTGTTAGGAGAGGCATTTTTTTGTTTGTCATTTTCATTTTTTTCTACCATGTCGGACAAAGTTTAAGTAGCCTATGTAGCATTGTTTTTTTGTATCTTATGTCAGCTTGCTTTTTGGAAGTCAGAAATGTTTCTGTTCAGAGCTTGAACCATGTGAAATACTAGTTTCCATCTAGACTAACCCCTTTTTAGCGTCTTTCTGACGACAAGTTCACCAGGCTTTCAGAACGTACAATACGTGAACGAAGCCTGAGGTCCGTGGCTAACTTACAATAAACCAAGACATGGGAAAAAAACAATGAACTCACCAAAAGTAGGTTTCTGTCCTTGTCCTTTTCTTGCAGTAGTTTCTGTAGATCCAGGATTTCTCTCTTGGTGTGTTCACTCTGAAGGCATTGTGCTTCTCTCTCCTGCTCCCTCTCTCTCTCTGCCTGTCTCTCAAACTGACGCAGGGCCACCACTTTAACAGACAGGAGTCCTATCAGTCTTAACCATATATATTTACACTACAGTACATTTCTGTAGATGCATATATGAATCCTCTGAACTCTACATGACCCTTTCACATGCTTGTGTTGAGATGACCATTATGTGATGAATGAGTCATGTGTACGCTACCTGCTTTGGTGTGTTCTCTTCTGGCCGTGTTGAGTTGAGATTCCATCACTCTAAGCTGCTGAGCACAGTGATCCTCTGTCTCAGACACTCTCTCTCGCAGGGCTGATGGGACACAGTCAAACAGAACATTTTGTGACATGTCAACAATTCGGTCACATCGATTTCAAGAGAAATTGAAATTTGATGAATAGATCAACAAATCCTTGCAGAACACAAGATATTTTAAATTCAGACAGTAAACTTAATTGACTGAATTACAATGGAATCCTGGCACTGTACACTTCAGTCCGCCCTGATTCCTCTCTAACCTCTGTCACTGGCCTCCTGTTGGCTGATCAGCTGTGCATGGAGCTGCTCTAGGTTGAGGTTGCTCTCCTCTAGCTGTGTGTGGGCCTCCTGCAGCCTCTGCTGGGCCTCCTCTCTGGCTGCCTGGGCCTCCTGGGCTTCCCCCCTGCTTCGCTCTGCAGCCTGCCTCAGCTGCCTCACCTCACTATCAACTGGAGAGGGGGAACACAGATGGTGTACTGCACGGGTGTCAAACTCATTTGCCCAGGAGGTCGCATTCAGTCTTCAACAAGGTCCAAAGGGCCGCACGGAAAATTGGTTATTTTTCCTCACTGTAAAAATTGCCAAATATAGGCCTCGATCCATAATTGGGGGAATTTTCAATGCTCCCGGTCTCTATCTTTCATTACGGTAATTATTAGCGAGCTGGACACAGTCAATGAACCGTATGAATGTAGGTTCATTATCATTACTACACTGTTCTCATTTGGTTTTGGTTATTTTAAAAAGTAGATTGACTTTGCTCCCCCCGCGGGCCGGATTCAAACCACCCGCGGTCCGGCTTGAACCACCTAGCAAGCCGTATGCTTGACACCCCTGGTGTACTGTATTCTGAGTATTTCTACTACCACATAGTCAGGATATACAAGAGGAGGAAGGCCCTAAAAATGGTCCAAGACTCCAGTCACCCTAGTCATAGACTGTTTCTCTGCTACCGCATGGCAAGCGGTACCGGAGCGCCAAGTCTAGGTCGAAACAGCTTCTACCCCACAAGCCATAAGACTCCTGAATCAAAAGGCTACCCAGACTATTTGCATTACCCTCCCATTTATACGCTGCTGCTACTCTATGTTTATTATCTCTGCAGTCACTTTAACTCTACCTACATGTACATATTACCTCAGTTACCTCGACTAACCTGTGCCCCGCACAATGACTCTGTACTGATACCCCCTGTATATAGCCTCGCCACTGTTATTTTACTGCTGCTCTTTAATTATATTGTATTTTTAACTTAACACTTATTTTTCTTAAAACTGCATTGTTGGTTAAGGACTTGTAAGTAGGAATTTCACTATAAGGTCTAAACCTGTTGTATTCGGCAAATATGACAAATAAAATTTGATTTGATGGTGCATGCAAATCTACTGTAGGTACAGATACAGGGTACAAGGAATTCATGCAAGTCTGAATCTCTCTGAACAGATGACTAAACAGCGTACACTGTTCACGGACATCAGCCAGGGCACTCTCAATGAGCTCAGGGGTTCTCTTGAGCTCCTGCCTGAGCTTGTCTCTCTCCTCACACGCCGAGGCCAGCTCTGCCTGGAGCTCTGTGACAGCGGCACTGTGAATAGAGAAAGAGGACAGCACAACTAGTGAGGCAATGGGAGATGTAGTGGTAGAGACAAACTGAGGCAACAGTCTACAAGTCAAGGCCTTTTCCTGATTAATAACTGGCCATTGCCAGCTCAGGTTCAGGGAGACCCAGGGCCAAGGTGGTCCAGTGTGGTCAGTTATCATACCGCTCAGAGACCGGGTTGGCTGCTTTAGTGGCCTGCTGCACTCTCCGTAGGGCCTCCTTCCTCATCATTAGACCTGCGAGACAAAAGTACAGTGAATATGTGGTCAAACTGATCCAGAATAAAACAGTGAAAAGAATTATCTAGGGGCACATGCAATTTAAACTCACTGTTGTAAGATTTCCTGTAGTTAAGCAGGGAGAAATAATTTCAGATCTATAGACAGACCTTGAATTGTGTCCACTCTTCTTTTGGCAAAGGTCAGCCTCTGGCCAAAGCTGTTCAGACGTGTTTGGACGGTCTCCACCTCTGACATCTTAGCCTCAAACGCCTGACTGAATCTGTAGAAAGAAGAACTGGTACTATAACAAAAGATTTGACATCAAATGAGGATTGTAGGATCGAGTAGTACACAAATTCACCCTGTGTCATTGGACATTTTACAACAGATGGTATGAGTGATATGGACTGTGAAAGCTGGGAAAGTCTAGAAAAGATTAGGTGCCCAATGTACAAAATTACAGTTAGTACAACTTAAATATCTCAGGCGAAGCTTGACTTGTATAGTGGTTGTCAAGTGGACCTGTCTATCTGTCAGCTCTTTACCGCTGGGCATCCTCTGTCATGGTCCTCAGTCCAGCCTCTGCCTCCTGACTCCAGCTCTTCAGCTCTGTGTTCTCCCTCTTAGTTGTATCCACGTCCTGCTCCATGGCCTGACAGGACCAGACAAACATAAAAACCCATCTGCCACAAGACAACTACTAGGGTCTCCTTTCTGATGAGGTCATAGTGACCTTTTGATTACATACAGTTAAATGTCAAACTTCTGAAAAAAGTTGAATGTCATCTCACACTGACTTCAGGGTTCAATCGTGTCTTTTGAGAATTGTTTGAGAGTATTTAATCTGGAAATTGTAATCATTGTTATACATTTTTTTAAAGGAAGCATTTTTTGTATTCTCTTAATACTGATGGGAGGTGCGTAAGAGGTTTTACATGAGAAGTGGCGCCCTCTGCTGTACTAACACGACAATGGTAATTGGCAACTCCCCCTGGCAACAGCAGATGCATCATGTCTCAACAAAATGGAGGAAAGCCATCCTATGAAGAGATGCATTGAGATACTCCCACAGAGGCTGTCCCCCTGCTCCTCCTCACCTCCCTAGCCACCCTCTCCAGCTCCAGCTCAGCTGTTCTGTCCTGCAGGCTGTGCTGGAACACACTGGACTGGTACTTCTCCTTCTTCACCTCCTGCTCCAGAGATGAGATCTGAAGCAACAGGACACACAATAGACTCATGGATGTTTTCTGCACGTTTCGAATATGTCCCTTATCATGAATCACAATTTGCCTATTTTACACTGAACATTATTTCAGTGGTTGGAGTTCGTCAAGTTAAGTCATAAGCCTCCTAAATCACATACGGTTGAGAGAAGTGTATCCTTTTCTCCCCTCAGTTCGATATCCTTTGAGCGAAGCTGGACCAACAACATGAAGACCTTCTCTCTCCAGCAACGCAGAACCCGAGTGGCTTTGGGCCCAGCTTTCAGGAGAGGGTCTGACAGAGTCTGTGAACGTGACAAAGCCTTTACTTAACCCACAAACCACTCAGATATAGTCACCCTCACATGGAGGAATGGATATTAATCAAGTATCTGAAAGAAATAAGAGGATTCTGCATCAGCTATAGGGCTGTGAACACACAAGCATGGTTCAAACACCTTCCCTACCATCTCCTCCTCTTGTAGGGCCAATATGTCGTTCACAGAGTTGAGTCTGACCGTCAGAAGCTCTGTTGTCACTTGCAGAGCCTCCTTCTCCCTATTCAGTGTCTATAGAGGAATTCAGATTAGAATATTGACTACTTATTACATAGTAATATGAAAATATGCTCATACCACACAGATTAAATGAGGCAAGATTCACCTTGTTCTACAGGCAAGACTTTGCTGGAAGAACAATCAATTTCTCTGCTTGGTTAAGCACCAACTGTCTTTTTCCTTGTGTGTTTCCTTAGAGCACACAAGTAACTTGATCTAAATCAATGTCATCAATGAATCTCCCCACCTGAATGGTTTCAGTTAGTTTCTCTTCCAACCCCCTCTCAGGGGTAAGTTGTCCAATGTAGTTTCTAAGACTCTGCAACGTTGCTGACTGGGTCTCAAAAGCAGTGCCCATTTGGCTGAAAAAATAAGAACCCAAAAATGAGATACTATCCATTTATTCATCCATTGAACAAAGCAGTATATTTACAAAGCTTTGGGATCAAATATAACATCTACCTTAGTTGTTCTTTCAGTCCATCTCTCTCTGCAGACAGTTCCAGTAGACAGCACTTCAGATGAGTCACCTCCTGTGACAGGTGACATAACCTCTCCTGCACCTCAGAGCTCATCTGTTTGACTGTGGACAATTCAGTGTCATGGGTGGCAGTCAACTGCTGCAACTAGAGGGAACAAATAAAGAGATCCACAATAAAACTTACATCTGTAAAAAATGAATTATTTGCGACATGTTTGTTAAATTGTTCAGAAAGAAATTCAAACAATCTGAAAAAAAACATTCTTACCTGTGTTTCATGTCTCCTGTGGGATTCCTCCAGTTGCTTATTTAGTTTCTGCAACTCCTGCTTGGCCTCCTCCCCAGCCTGCAGCCTGGCTGTATCAGCCTGCCTGGTCAGCCTGTGGGTTTCCTGTCTGCTCCTCTCCACCTCCCTCCTCAGCCTCTCAGCCTCCTCCCCAGACTTCCTCTCCAGCATCTCCAGCTGCACACCACAGAGAGCAGGCATTGTCCAATACAAGGTCAATGTAGTAAATAAAGAAGAGGTTTGAGTGGAAGCCTGGGAGCAGGGAATTGATTTAAACCAATAACTGTTTTGAAGCAGTGATTCAAAATTACAGTCCTTGGGGGCTGCAAGCATACCTGACTTGGCTTCTATACCATTTCTTGGACCATCAATATTCAATGTATTCGGAAAGTATTCAGACCCCTTCCCTTTTTCCACATTTTGATACATTACAGCCTTATTCTAAATTTGATTCAATTTTTCTTCATCAATCTACACACAATACCCCATAATGACAAGGCGAAAAAAGGTTTTTAGACATTTTTGCAAATGTATTAAAAAAATTACAACAATAATAAATTATTTACATTCAGACTCTTTGCTATGAGAATTGAAATTGAGCTCAGGTGCATCCTGTTTCCATTGATCATCCTTGAGATGTTTCTACAACTTGATTGGAGTCCACCTGTGGTAAATTCAATTGATTGGACATTTTTGGAAAGGCACACACCTGTCTATATAAGGTCCAACAGTTGACAGTGCAAGTCAGAGAAAAAAACTATTCATGAGGTCGAAGGAATTGTCCGTAGAGCTCAGAGACAGGATTGTGTCGAGGCACAGATCTGGGGAAGGGTACCAAAACATTTCTGCAGCATTGACGGTCCCCAAGAATACATTGGCCTCCATTATTCTTCAAATGGAAGAAGTTTGGAACCACCAAGACTCTTCCTAGTGCTAGACACCCGGCCAAACTGATGAATCGGGGGAGACGGGCCTTGGTCAGGGAGGTGACCAAGAACTCGATGGTCACTCTGACAGAGCTCCTCTGTGGAGATGGAAGAACCTTCCAGAAGGACAACCATTTCTGCAGCACTCCACTAATCAGGCCTTTATGGCAGAGCGGCTAGACGGAAGCCACTCCTCAGTAAAAGGCATCACCGGAGAGACCCTGAAAATAGCTGTGCAGCGATGCTCCCCATCCAACCTGACAGAGCTTGAGAGGATCTGCAGAGAAGAATGGGAGAAACTCCCCAAATACAGTTGTGGCAAGCTTGTAGTGTCATACCCAAGAAGAATCTAGGCTGTAATTGCTGCCAAAGGTGCTTCAACAAAGTACTGTGTGAAGGGTCTGAATACTTATGTAAATGTCATATCTAAAAACCAGTTTTTGCTTTGTCATTATGGGGTATTGTGTGTAGATTCATGAGGAAAAAAATATTGAACTAATTTTAGAATAAGGCTGTAACGTAACAAAACGTGGAAAAAGTCAAGGGGTCTGAATACTTTCCGAATGCACTGTATAGTTTTGCAATCATGCCACAGCTGCTGCAAGCTAGATGCAAATAACTGAACTTTCCCTTAGTTACTACCACACATAAAAGAGGTGAGCTGGGATGACAACCTACACAAATGTAGAGTTCTTGTGAATAACTGTTACCTGGGTGCTGAGTCTCTCTTTGTCCTCTCTCTTTTGGACCAGCTCCACACTGACTTGGCTGAGCTCAGTCTTAGTCTTATATAACTCCTCCCGCATCACCTCCATTTCATGACTCTGCCTGCAATACGGAGAGGGAAGGGAATATCACTTTTTTTTTTTTAAGTCAGTCTACTTAGAATAGAAGCAGGATACAGATTTCTCCATAAAATGTGAATTATTGAATGAGGAATGTAAGATCTAGGCTACTAATATGCCATAATGACAAGTTAGTGTCTATACAGTACAATACCTGTTCAGAGAAGTTTCTTTGTCCCTCATCTCCTCTCTCTGTTTCCCTGCAACTTCCTTCAGTGCTTCTACCTGGCCTTTCAGCCTCTCTGACTCTGCCCGGAAACGCTCTGTGTCCAGTCTCCATTCTGTCTCCCACCTGGAGGCCTGCTCACCTCTCACTCCAGACCTGTGTGTGGGGGGTGGGAGGAGCAGGTCAGGTGTTATGTTAATAGACATGAGTGAGAAGTGAATGAAGTGGATTTCATCAGCAAGGCGTATAGGGCAGCACCTGACCTCGCTATGGAGTGGGCAGAATCCTCTGTTGACTTCGTTCCTCTGGAGCGGTCTCCCTGTAACATCAGAATCCTCTGGTTTTCTCTGTGTAGTTCTAGAATTTCCTGTTTGGCCTGAGCCATGGTGAGCCATGGGTTGGCAGGGCCAGAGTCCGATGGGGGTGTTGTGGCATGGGTGACCCATTTTATTGGTGTTGTTCCTTGTCCCGTTACAGTCCCTGGTACTATGATGGAGGCAGACTGGGTGCTTGCGGTGAAATGGGATGGGGGCATCAGGGTCCTCTGACTACCCTCTGAAAAACAATATGCAGTATTCAGTATGTGAGAATTAACTTGCAACAAGCATGTGACAGTACACCTGCGAGTAAGGATGCTGTCCCAAATATAGAAATAGAATGAATAGAATGGACATCCCCATTCAAGTCAATGGTGGCATAATGGGTGGACTGGCGGCCATTGCGACTGTACCCATGGAGGAAGTAAAAACAGCAAGTGTACCCATCAATATAAATTAAATTGTATTTGTCAAATGTTCCATATGGTCCCAATGCCATCCAAGAGGACAGGTTCGGCGCATACGCGACTAGGTACGTTTGGTGCAACAAGACACAACTTATGCTGCTGTATAACTTCGAAAATTCTATAACTTAAGTAATTAGTTAGCAATGCTAAAAAAGTGCTAGGTAACGTTAGGTGCAGCTGGCGTTAGCTTCCGGGTAGCTAGCCAACTAACTTAGCTAGCTAGCTTTTTAGGACTTACTTGAGACACTTGATGCCACAAAATCGGACGGGGCATTCAACTTCTCATCCTCATTGCATCTTTCCATCAGAGAATCATAAAATGACCACTGTTCTAAAACAAGTTACAAAACAGTACACTTTTTATTGTGCGCGGGATCATTTTGAACAACACTTTCACGGCGATGCGTCGCTGCAACGACTCTTCCTGTTTACGTAGTTACGTATATGGGGTAGTTGCGTGGGCGTTGCATTCTCAATCGTTTTGGTAAACGGGAATAGATTTTTTTTTTTAAACATTGATGTATATCGATCAAATCAAGTCAAATTGTATTTGTCACATGCGCCGGATACAACAGGTGAAGACGTTACAGTGAAATACTTACTTACAAGCCCTTAACAAACAATGCAGTTTTAAGAAAATACCCCAAAAAGTAAGGGATAAGAATAACAAATAATTAAATAGCAGAAGTAAAATAACAATAGCGGGGCTATATACAGGGGGTACCGGTACAGAGTCAATGTGCGGGGGCACCGGTGTCGAGGTAATTGAGGTAATATGTACATGTAGGTAGAATTATTAAAGTGACTATGCATAGATAATAGAGTACCAGCAGTGTAGGGGGGGGGGGGGGGGGGGGCAAATAGTCTGGGTAGCATTTGATTAGATGTTCAGGAGTCTTATGGCTTGGGGGTAGAAGCTGTTTAGAAGCCTCTTGGACCTAGACTTGGCGCTGCGGTACTGCTTGTCGTGTGGTAGCAGAGAGAACAGTCTATGACTAGGGTGGCAGGAGTCTTTGACAATTTTTTAGGGCCTGACACCGCCTGGTATAGAGGTCCTGAATGGCAGGAAGCTTGGCCCCGGTGATGTACTGGGCCGTACGCACTACCCTCTGTCGTGCATTGCGTCGGCGGCCGAGCAGTTGCCATACCAGGCAGTGATGCAACCGGTCAGGATGCTCTCGATGGTGCAGCTGTAAAACCTTTTGAGGATCTGAGGAACCATGCCAAATATTTTCAGTCTCCTGAGGGGGAATACAGTAGGTTTTGTCATGCCCTCTTCACGACTGTCTTGGTGTGCTTGGACCATGTTAGTTTGTTGGTGATGTGGACGCCAAGGAACTTGAAGCTCTCAACCTGCTCCACTACAGCCCCGTCAATGAGAATGGGGGCGTGCTTGATCCTCTTTTTTCCTAAGAACTGATGTGTGCACAACAATGGGGCAAAACAGCAAGGGGTTGGCTTTGATTGTTGACAACATGCAAAATATATTTCGTCTACAATGTTTATTGAAAACATAAATTTGCTCAATGAGCACTTGTTTCCTCTCAAATACATCCTTACACTTGTTGGTTAGTGAATTTTTGCCATATTAGCATTGCCATGAAATCAGTCAAAAAAAGACATGGTATCAAGAACAAGATAAAACGAGCCATTTACGATTCCCCACATGGAGTTTCTTGTTATTCTTGCTAGCAATCTGGCCGTCCAGAATCACAACAACACGCTGACTTCTGCCCCATGGAAGCGCACATACTGTATAATCACAGATAGAACAATGAGACAGATATTTCACTGGATGTATAAATGTGAAGCATCCGCTTGGCGTTCCCACTCACTACAAGCCCACTGTCGAGCAGTGGGAGAGCATGGAACGAGATGGATTTTGGCCGACATTCTGCAAATGTTCTAATCGACGAAACATTTGATCTCAATACCGTTTTCTGTTCCCAAAACTACAATCTGTTCCGAAAAGAGTGGACTAAGTTTTGTAGACTTTGCCATTTGCAAAGGTTTTCAAAAATCGCGTTGTTTAGAAGGTGCGTTCAGGCGAATGGAGTTATTGCATACGCTCAATTCACAAAGTAGGCGTTAGCTAACGGAATGCAGATGATGCTCGGGCTTGTCTCTGCCCACCTCCTTGCTTGTTCTGCCCACTATGACTAATTTGTTCCCATTGGAAACGACATGCTGTGGTCTATCTTGGTTTAGTTCTAAAAAAATATTTGGTTTAATTTTCGTGATTTTGTCAGCTAACACATCTATAGAGAATGATAGTGGCATCTAGTGGCCAAAAGGCCATATTAGCATGGGCAGCGCCATTGAAGGCTTTCAACATTTTAATGTAGTCAACTAGGTGGGACTTACAACTTCATTGGCTGATCCAGCTCTTAGTGACCCTGTTGGAGTCATGTCCAACCGGATCATCAGGAGGGATTAGCCAATCGTGAAGAAGAAAATTGACCACTTCAAAATAGAGAGAGCCTCATTGGCGCTGCCCGTGCTGTCACAGACGCTATAATGGCACAGATACAAGATGAGTCCTCTATCATTATGGGGTACTTTAACAACAAAATGGTGAAGGCGTATACCGGTCAATAAAAATATGAATGACAAGTAAAGAGCTGATTGGCCTGCTCAGACAGTGAGCCAATTAAAAGTCTCAGTAAAAAACATGAAGTCATCCTCTATGAGGAAATAGCAATTATTTTTTAAACGGTTTGATGTGGGGCTTTGGAAGCATTTCTTTCTCTAATTTGTACTTTGGTCACAAATATAAGTATAGGACCAATCAACAACATTATTTGCGTACGCGTTAACAGATTATGAGTTTTTTAAAGTGAGATTTTCACTGGACAGTTACTTTAAAACATCGTTTCCCACTGAAGTTGCCCACGATGGCTGTGATATTTAAACTTACCACAAGGGAGCGCTGTCCAACGCAGCATCAGCACCAGATACTGCATGTGTTTGGGTGGGTGATGCTGAGCGCCTCTTTATAATTGGAACTTCTTTTACAACTATAAACCATTTACTATATTAGACCATTCACATTTTAATGTTTTAGTAAAGACATCTAATCAAAGGCTAAATTCCTTATTCATTACCAGCACCATTTTCCCATTCAAACGTTGACATGGTTTTAGCAGAATTTGCTGAATATTTTCGAATGATTCCCATTGAATTGTCAGGAAGACAATGCAGATTATAGGCCTATCCTTAAACAGCATTGGCTATGCTTAGGCTATCACACACCCAGCCTACATTTAGACCCTTATATTTGAATTTTAAATTAGATGAGACCTGAGTCTGCATCACTCTGTGTCTTTCATTAGGCAGTTTTTCCTAGCCACTGTGCTTCTACATCTGCATTGCTTGCTGTTTGGGGTTTTAGGCTGTGTTTCTGTATAGCATTTTGTGACATCTTCTGATGTAAAAGGCCTTTAGAAATACATTTGATTGATTACACAAGGGACCCGGGGAAAGTCTACCTGATGCGTTAGATTCCATATAGCCTAATTATTACAATGAAATATACATAATTTTGATTAGACCATGATAGAGATACATTCCCTTTACTTCTTTACTGCCTGTCTGTCAGCTCACGCGTATCCCCATGGTTGCCTAGAAACGCGAAGACAGTGGGCGCTCCTGACCTTGCCGTCGTGAACGAGCTGCGCGCGCACAAACCAAGAGGGCTAATATATTAATGTTAATCAAGAAGACAAAATAGAACATGTGAATTGAAAGCAAAATATTTGCATGCGATTTAAAAAATAATAATAATGAAATGTAGTGCCATGAAAACGAAATGATATGGAGAAGAGCAAACCGGGGATGAAGAGTAGGAGCCTCCGTTAGAGCAGGTGAGTCGAAAATTCCCTTTCCATGAGATGAAGGTTTGGCAAGATTTTACTACACACCACGATCCCACATAGCAGGATCATGGGTATTCTTTTCATAATATGATGTATTTTAATTGCAGCACATCTAAACATAATTGTATAATATGTTGATGATATTTAGATGTTTTGCATGTGATAATTAGGGTCAACATTTGCAACGTTTTATTCATCAACCGCATCCTTGGTGTTTATTTGGGAATTTGGAGGAGCAGGGCTGTCTGTGGCTTGGTCTTTTGTGTGAACGTCTGGTTTTCAGTCTCTTTTTCACTCTGACATTTTAACGCATCGTTGCCTATTACTGGTGAATCAATGCCACCAGCTCACCTTCAACGAGGTGTTCTGTGACATTATCATCCTTATACCCTGTAACCGTGCATGTTTTAGTTTTTACACTAAAACGAGTTGGACTAATTGAACGATTTGGAAGGATTAACACTGATTAAATTGCAAGGGCACCGGATTTGGCTATAGCACCTTACGTGCCTTACAGAGATTCGAGAAATAAACTGCTTTATTTGCGCCGCACTCCGGTTACCTTTTAGCCATCACCATTCTGCCAATGGTCACAGGCTGCTACCTTGGAATCGCTATAATGCAATTGGGATTCATTAACACAAATGTATAGGCGAGATGTCAAAGCATGTCATGTGTGTCCAATTACACTCCCCGTGTAGAGTAATTCACTACAAGTTGTCATTGGGGATGTGGTTGTAATTGTGCTTATGACTGGCTTAGCCAATAGGGCCACTGATATCATTACATTATTGTGGGCCTGTCACCGCAATAACGGACCTCAACAATGTTGTTTTTTCAAACGCATCTTTAAATGCATAAATTATTTTTTTGCCCAGCTGTGGCCCATAAATGCAACATTTGTAGACTATATTCATGATGTTAACACACCTGTTTTGAGTGTGCTCTAACTTATGGTTAATTGTCTGTATTTGACATATTTGAGTATATTCGAAAGCATTAGGCTAATGGCCTACACTCAAAGTGACCATTGTTGTTCTCTATGTATTTTCTTAATCAACAGCCTTTTCATTGGGACTGAAAATTGCACACAGCTCAGGAAAGTAGGACAGGTTGCAGCATTTAGTTGCAGACTTAGACACAGGGCTGGCCTGTCAGTATTTTGAAGTGATGATTTTAATATAAGGATATTGAGAACTCTGGATTATTTATTTATTTTCAATGTAGGCTACACACACTGCATGGGCATCAGATAGCTCCCACAGCATTGCAAGTATAAGAGACAGAGGGTTGTAATCTATTCGTATTCATGTCTTGTCGGGAAGTCTCTTCCATCTCCCCTGCTAGTCTAAACGCAATCCTATGTGTTTAGGGAATACACCTCGTCAGCTTTGCCTGGCCCCCTGATTAACCTGCTCAAAGTATAAGTAGCTGAGGCTTACTTTGTCAACCTTTAGCCTGTTTCTGTATCCATACATCATCCAATAAATTGCAATCATTGCACAAGTTGAAAATAAACAAATAAAAACAGCCTATATAGGTGATAATGAGACATGATAGACATTTTTCTATCATGTTAACTACCCCCACCCACACATGGTCCTAGCTACATTCACCACTCCTTTCTGTTCTATTTTCACAACCCAGCTTGTACACTTTTGAAGAGGTAGAGGACTCAGAGATATTTCAGTTTTTTGACAGAATCATTATCTGTTCATTCCAGAAAAGAGTAGGTTTACTTTCAGGTGCCTCTACCATGGTCTATCAATAAATGCTAAAGGAATTATTTTAGGGAAACAAACTTGTGCTTGCATGTTCTTGGAGTCATCCATACCGACAAGCAAGTACCCAGCCTGATGACCCAGGAGACTGGTTACACTGTTTCTATTGCCTGTAGCTCTGCAACACTGTTGTTTCACTGTTTTCATTAGGATTTAGTCTACTGTTTAGATGTTTTACTGGAGGGTTGTTGTTGCCATTCTGCTGTGGCTCTATACAATACACATGCAGGCATCATGGGTAAGAACATGATTATATGGCACTGTACTTCCTTCCATCACAGCTTTTCATCCTTCCACTGAAAGGTTACATCAGTGTTGTTTTTCTGATATTTCTGTCCCGTTCATTACTGTCTTTTAAATGAGAGAAAGTGAATGTGCAGTATACTACTAAATCCCTTATTTCCAGATGCACTGCAGTATACAACATTCTGCCTTCATCGATGCAGATGTTTTTTCAGATAGTTCAAATCTTCTCCCCATGGTAATGTTAGCCCACACTAGAACCATGAAAGGGTGTTTATACAGAACATGACGCTGGAAATTATATCGCCTATTTGTAGAGTAATATTTGTCCCAGGTGAAATCGTAAAAAAAAAGAAGACAATTGAGGCCAATGAGCATATCCTCTGCGATATATATTTACATATACAGTATTTACATTCACATTCTGCTGGATTACAGACAATACTACCACTCACTCACCAAAGTAGTGTGTTCAAATGGTCCCTTGAGTTCTCCCAAGTGATTAGTGTGCTTTGAAATGATTGTGTGGGTTGTCTACAGGGAGCCTATCTTCTGTGAAAGCATACGGATGATGAGCAACTCTCGCTCTATATATTTAGAAGCCCCAGTTTTCAAGTAATCTGGCAACATAGTCCCGTCAGTATACTCAGGGGCATTGCAGTAAGCAACCCACCGATGTTTGCTCACCTAACCATTTGTCTCTCTTGTTTGCAGCTCGGTTTCAGAACAGCAATGAGAATTGGAGCTGGAGATGAGTGAATACCTGGGCTTTGTTAATTTGTTTTTAGTAACCATTGGAGCCCAGGGCAGGTTGAGCGATGCCTGGTTAAGTGGAATACAGTAGGTCATAGGGGTTGAGAGGACACTCGAGTGTACATTGGCGTGGTGCAAGGGCACTCACTTGCCCAGAACATGTGTTTGGCAGAGTTTACGCACCATGTGTTGCCTGCACACCTATCAAATCGGCGAGGAACCGCAACCATCGCCACCCGCCGTGGTCTTTTAATGTGGATGTTATGTTCCTACTGGCCATTTACAGTGGTGACCAGCCAGAACTTCAACCCGACTGTGAACACCCAGTTTGGGAAGCTGAGGGGCCTCCGGGTCGCGGTGCCAGGCGAGGTCCTTAAGCCCGTTGACCAGTACCTTGGGGTGCCATACGCTGCCCCTCCCATCGGGGAGAAGCGCTTCATGCCCCCAGAGCAGCCCTCTTCCTGGTCAGGGATCAAGAATGCTACCCACTTCATGCCCGTGTGCCCTCAGAACATCCGCAACACAGTGCCTGAGATCATGATGCCCATATGGTTTACCTATAACCTGGACACAGTGGCCAACCTCATTCAGGATCAGAACGAGGACTGTTTGTATTTAAACATCTATATTCCAACAGAGGATGGTGAGTGGAACGGGTAAAATGGACCAAAGGGACAATCCATGTTGTTTACTGTATTACCCTTGCTGTCACCTTGCAATCATCGTGTTTTGCGTATGCAGCAGTTGTCATTGTGCATCTCATTTGTGCCACCCCAAGTTGTTTTCTCATCCAAAGTCATGTCACCAACTCTTCTTCATCCTGTTACACTGTTGACTCCGTTCATTGTGTTCTCTACGGGAAAATCACACACTGATATAAAACCTATTATTGCGTCAGACAACTAATAATTTAAAGTCAGAATATAGCCTACAGCATGGCCTAACCTAACTACTGGGAATGGCTCAATAGTTATGATAAATCAGACTCAGACATTTGTTAGGCCGGTGAAATGTTTATTATTGTGCACTAGAGGCCTGTTGTTTACAATGTGAACGCCTTATCCGTGGAACAATCTGAGGTGCAATACATTTATATATTTCTATGCTATGGATCTGTAGATCAATATTTACTTGACAAATTCGGAGGTGCTTAGTCTCAAGTAAACACTATTGTGATTGATAAACACATTTCCTTTCCTTCATTTCTTTTGTAGAGTATTAGGGCTCATACAATATACAGACCGAGTGCATGTGAAAATGGACTGTGTGCAACATTGTGAAATCATTATGATTATTATTTAATTCGATGTATATCTTTAACCCCCTATCCCACTGCCTCCCTTGTATAGTTCCTGAGGTGATGCAAAGTAAACCGGGTTGGGAATTGGGTGCCTGCATGCTTCTTCAATTTTTCAGAGCCTTCTGTTATTTTGTAGTCTTTCATTCGTTTTTCAGTCAAAAGAATATCCAAGGAATGTGCCAGAAAACCCAACAAGAAAGTATGTAGAGAAGAAGGTATGTAAGCTAACAAAGGAGTAAAAAGGAGCAAAGTGACTTCAGAGTTGGCTCAAAACCAAGATCACATCGTCATCGTATTTGAAAATCAAACACAGTAGAGCCCGATATATTAGAGAGCGATATATTAGAGACCGATATATGTCGGTCAGAGGTGTGTGCGTCCATCCATGCCTGAGAGTGTGTGTGTCTCTGCTGGGAGAAATTAAGAACAATCCAGAGTAAGATCATTCCACACAATAACATCCACCCATGACATGTTTATTCGAAAAACACATTGATTTCTATACATTTTTTATTTGTTATTATTGGATAGCCATTAATGAAAGAAATCAACATTCTGATGTCAAAAGTTACTGTTTGTACAATATATAAATCAATTTTTTTCTGATTGAGTCATGGCAATGAAAAGGAGAGTATATCATATCTTACCTCAAATTCTGCATAGCCTATGTTTACTGCAAACAAACATCCTTTTGTTTTTACAGTAATGCCATTTTTGACAGATTTTCTGAGACACAGATTGGGATATCACTATCTTCCTTCCTTGGTGGTCAATCATGCTATTTTTGAATTCTCTTGTACTTTTTTGTTTTTTTCCTCCTTGATGTGATTCCTAGGGGCCCACAGCAAGAGTCAAGGAGTGGATTTCTCTCATGGTGACAGTGAAGGTATTTTTGGTGCTCAAAGTTTAATGCATGACTTTTTTTTTTGGACACTTTTTGACTTTTGATATTTTCCTAGACTTTCGTCTTCGATCTTACCTTTGACAACTCAGAAGTGGTTCAACCTTAGTTTATCAGTGGGCATGCCAAGTCAATTATAAGTCACTTGATTCTCTCAGTGTCTTCGCTATTTCACTCTCAATTGATTTGATTTGGACATCCATATCATATCTGCAGTATTTTTTGTGTCATGGATTTTTTGGGACACTGAATACTGATTTTGTCCTCTAACAGCCCCCTTGAAGACAAATGCTGGTCAATTTGCCATTGATCCCAAATTTACTCCATTTGAACAATGACTCACATGGGTTATTTCTTATGTCTTTGTGGCTATACCAATCAACAAAGATATTATTTTATAGTACCGTAAATGGAATGGGAGTGCAATAAATGCACATATACAGTACCTCTTCATGTTTTGAAAAGTGAACATTTTGCTGTGTCTTCTAGGGATCACAGACTGTGCTATCTATAACCAACTACATCTTATCTCAAAGTCTCCTCCACTACCTCTCTGTGGGTCTCATGAGAGGACCGTATGAGGATGAAGCTATTACTATTCACTACATACCGTACTGTTCAAGAGATTGAGTGTGATGTAGGAAATGGGTGTCTTATGTTATTTTATGGCAACTCACACCTTTCTCACATTGACACTGAACTTACAGTTAAGGTCATATGCCTTATTCTTTTTGTGAACAATTTATTTATTTCTTTGTAAAAAAAAATTCATTGGGGAGGGCAGTTATATTGTGGGGAGGGTTTATATGCCTCATTCTGATGAAAAAACTATATTTAGTAGTAGTTGTTTTAGATGCAGAGAAAATCATGTCCTGCAATTTAACCACTATTATGACAAATGAATTGATCGGAGCATGGTGCACAGAAACGACCACCTTGTCTGAAGAAGCATGCTCTGTTGAACATAGTGAACACATAGTATTAACCAGATACACTTTAGAGATACTAGATGTGAAAACGGTATATTGCTAATAATAGAATATTAGAACATGGCTCAGGCTCTAGTATAAACACAGTTTTGTGGGGGGAAAATATTGACATAATATAGATCCCTGTTAGGCCTGTATGAATAGTGTCCTTGCTTTGCATTCTTGTCTCCATTGGTGCGTCACAACCAAGACCCTAATCACCGAAGCACATCTGCTAAAATCAATACCATTACCTTGAGCTTACCTTCAGCTTTAGTGGTGTAAATGTTGCTGAGTCTACCGTCTGGTAGGGGTTACAGTATTCTGATGTTGCATTACCTTGCCTGTAAACCTTTACAGTACAAATAGTAAATGGCTGATTCTCTCTGCAGACATTCGGAACACTGAGGCTAGGCCTGTGATGGTCTACATCCATGGAGGATCCTACATGGAGGGGACAGGGAATATGATCGATGGGAGTGTGCTGGCCAGCTATGGGAATGTCATCGTCATCACTCTCAACTACAGGGTCGGAGTACTAGGTGATGGGATTCTCTTACTATCTCTGAATGGTGTCTGTGGAATTTCTTTTCAGTCTAGAAGATACATTTTCTTCTACTCATAATGTTGATCTCCACACAGAGATCCAATTAATATGTACGCTTATGCCAGTTATTCAAACTTAAATTAATTTGTTACATTTCTATCATTTGCTATGTAAGTCATTTTCTCCTGGTGTGTAATGTATAATCCCAGGTTATGAAGGCAAGGTCTTTTTCAGTATGTTATTGTGTTGAGGAGGGAGTAAGATTAGAAATCCTCAGTCAGAGGATAATGTTTAGGACTATTAATCGCCTGCTTGGTGTATACAAGCTACAATATTCCAAAACACTGTTCATCTTTTTTTAACTAACCTGCAGAGAAATTGACCGCTTTTGTCAGGCCTGGAAGACTGATTTAAATAGGAAGGGATGCAGGAATCACAGCCAAGGTCTGGAGTCTTTCTTGTAGGAGCGATGTCACAGCTGTAACATTTCATGTATCTCTGTGCGAGGGGCGGAAAGGGCCTGCCCCCCTGTCTGTGATTGATACTGCATAGTGGAGAAGGCATATTGGAGAAAAAGACTGGTTGCAACTCAAGGAACCGTGCAGTGAGAGTATCCTTATGAAAAGGAGGAGGAGGAGGAGGAGGAGGAGGAGGAGGAGGAGGAGGAGGAGGAGGAGAATGATGTACTGAGCTAGGTATTTAACCTGCTCTGGTATGGTAAATCACAGATAAAAGTGTGACAAGAAAGAAGTTAAATAACACTAATATCCTCTGCTGTACACTTCAGGGTTCCTCAGTACAGGTGACCAGGCAGCTAAAGGAAATTATGGACTCCTGGACCAGATCCAAGCCCTGCGTTGGATCAGCAAGAACGTTGGCTATTTTGGAGGAGACCCTGGTCGCATCACTGTCTTTGGATCTGGGATTGGAGCCTCCTGCGTTAGCCTGCTCACACTGTCCCACCACTCTGAGGGTAAGACTAACACTCAACCTGTATAGACAGGGTGGGGGGATGGGATGGGGATAGTCACCAGTGAATTTCAGGCCGAATGGGAATGCCTTTATATAGCTTTATTGCCTGATAAACACACACAGGCCCCGTGATTCCTCAGCCTGCAGTTTTCACAGACACATACTAGGTACTATATTATCTGGTACTTCATCTCAATGTATAGCTTTATGTGGAGCATTAACATTAATGTGTTGTGCTCTGTAGTATTGCTTCAGGGAAGTGACTTTATTCACTGTGTTGAAACAGATCTACTGTTATCTGCTTTTATTTCTACTTTGATGTTTTTATGCAAAAATAAAATATTATATTTCTGTATTATGCCATTATTTAGTTTTACCTTTACATTATAAAGGGTGTTCGGAAAGTATTCAGATCTCTTCCCTTTTTCTACATTTTGTTACGTTACAGTCTTATTAAAAAATGTACTAAATTATATTTTCCCCTCATCAATCTACACACAATACCCCATAATGACAAAGTGAAAACAGGATTTTAGATATGTTTGAAAATTTATAAAAAATTTAAAATATAAATATCTTATTTATGTAAGTATTCTGACCCTTTGCTATGGGACTCAAAACTGAGCTCAGGTGCATCCTGTTTCCATTGATCATCCTTGAGATGTTTCTATGACTTGATTGGAGTCCACCTGTGGTAAATTCAATTGATTGGACATGATTTGGAAAGGTCCCACAATTGGCAGTGCATGTCAGAGTAAAAACCAAGCCACGAGGTTGACGGAATTGTCTATAGAGCTCCGAGACAGGATTGTGTCGGGGCACAGATCTGGAGAAGGGTACCAAAAAATGTCTGCAGCATTGAAGGTCCCCAAGAACACAGTGGCCTTTGGAACCACCAAAGACTCTTCCTAGAGCTGACCACCTGACCAAACCGAGCAATCGGGGACAAGGGCCTTGGTCAGGGAGGTGACCAAGAACTCGATGGTCACTCTGACAGAGCTTCAGAGTTCCTCTGTGGCGATGGGATAACCTTTCAGAAGGACAACCATCTCTGCAGCACTCCACTAATAAGGCCTTTATGGTAGAGTGGCCAGACGGAAGCCACTCCTCAGTAAAAGGCACATGATAGCCCGCTTGCAGTTTGCCAAAAGGCACCTAAAGGACTCTGAGACCATGAGAAATAAGATTCTCTGGTCTGATGAAACGAAGATTGAACTCTCAGCGGCAGGGACTGAGCTAAAGAGGATCTGCAAAGAAGAATGGGAGAAACTCACCAAATACAGGTATGCCAAGCTTGTAGTGTCATATCCAAGAAGACTCAAGGCTGTAATCGCTGCCAAAGGTGCCTTAAACAAAGTACTGAGTAAAGGGTCTGAATATTTATGTAAATGTGATATTTATTATCATTATATTTTATAAATATGCAAACATTTCAAAGCCTGTTTTTGCTTTGTCATTGTGGGTTATTGTGTGTAGATTGATGAGAGAGAAAAAAAACTACTGAATACATTTTAGAATAAGGCATTAACGTAGCAAAATGTGGAAAAAGTCAAGGGGTCTGAATACTTTTCCGAATGCGCTATATACAATCCTTATCCTCAACTAAAAAAGGAATAGTTTCACCAAAATGGTGCCGGAGAAGAAGGCTGACGTTTTACGTGGCCCCAACTGATTGTGTTTTTTGTTCGTATATTTGCATTGTTTGTAACTTATTTTTTAACTTATTTTGTACATAATGTTGCCGCTACCATCTCTTATGACTGAAAATAACTAATGGACATCAGGATTGCGATTACTCACCACGGACTGGCAGAATCCTTTTTTCCCTTTAACGAGTCTGATGAGCCCGACTCAAATTATATACTGCTTTCTTGGGAACAGGCCCAGATCCCCTTGATTTGCGTGGAGAAAAAGGGGCCAGAGGGCGGGCTGCCTTCTGAGAATTCATTGGCGATCAAATAAACCCCTACTTCCTTCCATTCTGCTAGCAAACGTGAAATCTTTGGGGAATAATATCGATGACCTACGCGGAAGATTAAACTACCAACGGGACATTCAAAACTGTAATATCTTATGCTTCACGGAGTCGTGGCTGAACGGCGACACTATCAACATACAGCTGGCTGGTTATACGCTGGTTATACGCTAACAGCGATGTCTTGTAAGACAAGGGTCGGCGGACTATGAATTTTTGTAAATAACAGCTGGTACACGATATCTAAGGAAGTCTCGAGCTATTGCTCGCCTGAGGAGTATCTCATGATAAGCTGTAGACCACACTATCTACCTAGAGAGTTTTCATCTGTATTTTTCGTAGCTGTTTACATACCACCACAGACTGAGGCTGGCACTAAGACAGCATTGAATGAGCTGTATTCCCCCATAAGCAAACAAGAAAACGCTCACCCAGAGGCGGCGCTCCTAGTAGCCAGGGACTTTAATGCAGGGAAACTTAAATCCGTTTTACAAAATTTCTATCAGCATGTTAAATATGCAACCAGAGGGAAAAGAAATCTGGACCACCTTTACTCCACACACAGAGACGCATACAAAGTTCTCCCTCGCCCTCCATTTGGCAAATCTGACCATAATCCTATCCTCCTGATTCCTGCTTACAAGCAAAAATTAAAGCAGGAGCACCAGTGACTAGATCAATAAAAAAGTGATCAGATGAAGCAGATGCTAAGCTACAGGACTGTTTTGCTAGCACAGACTGGAATATGTTCCGGGATTCCTCCGATGGCATTGAGGAGTACACCACATCAGTCATTGGCTTCATCAATAAGTGCATTGATGACGTCGTCCCCACAGTGACCGTACGTACGTACATACCCCAACCAGAAGCCATAGATTACAGGCAACATCCGCACTGAGCTAAAGGCTAGAGCTGCCGCTTTCAAGGAGCTGGACTCTAATCCAGAAGCTTATAAGAAATCCCGCTATGCCCTCCGACGAACCATCAAACAGGCAAAGTGTCAATACAGGACTAAGATCGAATCGTACTACACCGGCTCTGACGCTCGTCGGATGTGGCAGAGCTTGCAAACCATTACAGACTACAAAGGGAACCACAGCTGAGAGCTGCCCAGGGACACGAGCTAAACTACTTCTATGCTCGCTTCGAGGCAAAGAACACTGAAACATGCACAAGAGCACCAGCTGTTCCGGAAGACTGTGTGATAATGCTCTCCGCAGGTCAACATTCACAAGGCCGCAGGGCCAGACGGATTACCAGGATGTGTACTGTGAGCATGCGCTGACCAACTTGCAAGTGTCTACACTGACATTTTTAACCTCTCCCTGACCGAGTCTGTAATACCAACATGTTTTAAGCAGACCACCATAGTGCCTGTGCCCAAGAACACTAAGGTAATATGCCTAAATGACTACAGACCCGGATCACTCACAGAGTGCTTTGAAAGGCTGGTCATGGCTCACATCAACACCATTATCCCAGAAACCCTAGACCCACTCCAATTTGCCTACCGCCCCAACAGATCCACAGATGATGCAATCTCTATTGCACTCCACACTGCCCTTTCCCACCTGGACAAAAGGAACACCTATGTGAGAATGCTATTCATTGACTACAGCTCAGTGTTCAACATAATAGTGCCCTCCAAGCTTATCAATATGCTAAGGACCCTGGGACTAAACACCTCCTTATGCAACTGGATCCTGGACTTCCTGATGGGCCGCCTCAGGTGGTAAGGGTAGATAACAACACATCCGCCATGCTGATTCTCACCACAGGGGCCCCTCAGGGGTGCTCAGTCCCCTCCTGTACTCCCTGTTCACTCATGACTGCACGGCCAGGCACGACTCCAACACCATCATTAAGTTTGCCGATGACACAACAGTGGTAGGCCTGATCACCGACAACGATGAGACAGCCTATAGAGAGGAGGTCAGAGACTTGGCCATGTGGTGACAGGACAAAAACCTCTGCCTCAACGTGATCAAGACAAAGGAGATGATTGTGGACTACAGGAAAAAGAGGACCGAGCACGCCCCCATTCTCATCAACGGGGCTGCAGTGGAGCAGGTTGAAGGCTTCAAGTTCCTTGGTGTCCATGTCACCAACAAACTAACATGGTTCAAGCACACCAAGACAGTCGTGAAGAGGGCACAACAAAATCTATTCCCCCTCAGGAGACTGAAAAGATCTGGCATGGGTCCTCAGATCCTCAAAAGGTTCTACAGCTGCACAATCGAGAGCATCTTGACTGGTTGCGTCACTCCCTGGTATGGCAACTGCTCGGGGTCCAATCACAAGGCACTACAGAGGGTAGTGCGAACTGCCCAGTACATCATTGGGGCCAAGCTTCCTTCCATCCAGGACCTCTATACCAGACGGTGTCAGAGGAAGGCCCTAAAAATTGTCAAAGACTCCAGCCACCCTAGTCATAGACTGTTCTCTCTGCTACCGCACGGCAAGCAGTACCGGAGCGCCAAGTCTAGGTCCAAGAGACTTCTAAACAGCTTCTACCCCCAAGCCATAAGACTCCTGAACACCTAATCAAATGGCTACCCAGACTATTTGCATTGCCCCCCCCCCCCCCCCCTCTTTTACACCGCTGCTACTCTCTGTTGTTATCATCTATGCATAGTCACTTTACTAACTCTACCTACATGTACATATTACCTCAACTAACCGGTGCCCCCGCACATTGATTCTGTACCGGTACCCCCCTGTATATAGTCTCGCTGTTGTTATTTTACTGCTGCTCTTTAATTACTTGTTACTTTTATTTCTTATTCTAATCCGTATTTTTTTAAACTGAATTGTTGATTAGGGGTTTGTAAGTAAGCATTTCACTGTATGGTCTACACCTGTTGTTTTCGGCGCATGTGACTAATAAAATTTGATTTTATATTTAAACGAGTTCAGTTCACGTAACTGGGTTGACTTTAAAATGAGGGACAGACTTAAAATTAAATAAATAAATTAAATAAATGCAAATCTTCAGAAATGTCTTTGTCAAAGCAAGAATATAACTAGAGCTTTACAGTGATAGTGAAACCTTGAATACATTTGGGGTTAAGCGGGATAAAACCTTCATGTCATAATGCCGAATTTTCCATGTGGTCTATAATAAAGGGCACATCATTTAATTTAACAGGCTTTTGAAATTCACTATTGGTAAACAATTTCTACTTAAAATATCAAAGGGACGCGAAATGTACTCTATTTGTGGTACGCCCCAACTCCAAATGGATCCAATCGAGTCCTTCAGAGGAAGTGAATTGTTTGGATATGTGGCTAGGGTGGTGGGGTAGTGGTACAGTTAAGTGATGGCTATTGTTCTCCTCTCCTAAATATAATCAGACTAAAAGCTTTGCCTCTTAAAGAGTGAACCCCTTTAACAGATCCACCTATAAATTCAAGGTAGTGTATGGATGGAGTCTAACTATCTAGCTATCTATCAATTTAACTTTATATATTTACATTTTATACATCAAGACATGTGTACACAGAGCACATACCATGCAGCATCTATTAATCAATATAATAATCTTTAAACCTCACTCTGTTTTACACTCACTAATTTATCCCCAGCGTTTCAGAAAGATTTGCTCGTATTTCTTTCTTGCCCTCACGAGAGTAAATGGAAGGAGGGTTGTGAATGAATTGAGGAATGTCACTCAATCTGAAACAAAGATAGTGGCGTCTGTGCCTTTCCATCACCCACAACACACACGCGCGCGCGCACACACACACCACACACACACACACACACACACACACACACACACACACACACACACACACACACACACACACACACACACACACACACACACACACACCACCTCTTCTCCTCTAATCAATCAGCCCTTTATTACATCAGGCCACAGCTCTAAAGGCACCAGAGCCGGCTTAGGCCCCTCTCACTGAGATTGTGTGAGCCAGCGTGATACTGTGGTATACAGACAGACTAAGCAAATCTTTATATCATATATTTTTCAAGCATTAATCAAGAACCACGATCACCATTGGCGATATAATAAAATATATATATATTCACTGGGAGAAATGTTTTCCAGATGTTTTTCCACTGCCTGGCTGTGTAAAATGAGGTTGTTTCACTACAGGCCAAATTTGGTTTGATGGGATCATAACAAAGTAAAAAACAGGAAGGTCAGTTAAGTGAATAATAGAAGTGAATCATATAGTATAATCAAAGTGGATAATTTAAGGGACTAAAGAGCAGTGGGATTTGTCCTTTGTTTTCCAGACATGTCTGCTTTGGTTAGTGGATGTGATGTATGTCCTGGTAGCTTGAAGCTACACTTCAGCTCAATGCTCAGGTCCTTGCACTGACTGTAATCTATGGCCCTCTGAATATACTGTCTTTATCTGACAGTATGCATTATGTGGGTTGAATGCTGTAACAACACAGAATAAAAACATTGAAAGTCCCGTTTGGGCTCCCGAGTGGCGCAGCGGTCTAAGGCACTGCATCTCAGTGCTAGGAGTGTCACTACAGACCCTGTTTAGATTCCAAGCTGTATCACAACCGGCCGTGATTGGGAGTCCCATTGGGCAGCATACAATTGGCCCAGCTTTGTCCGGGTTAGTGTTTGGCCGAGGTAGGCCGTCATTGTAAATAAGACTTTGTTCTTAACTGACTTGCCTAGTTATATAAAAGGTTAAATAAAAATAAATTAAAAAACAGTAGTGAATGCCCATTTCTACTTATCACTTATTAACCATTTATTCACATTACTTTACTTTAATAAACATTTTATGACTTTATTATTATAATAAAATAAATACGTTTTACCTCCTTTTTCTCCCAAATTTCATGATATCCAATTGTCTTATCGCTGCAACTCCCAAACGGGCTCGGGAGAGGCGAAGGTTGAGTCATGCGTCCTCCAAAACATGACCAGACAATCCGCGCTTCTTAACACCCGTCCGCTTAACCCGGAAGCCAGCCGCACCAATGTGTCGGAGGAAACACCATCCAACTGACAACCGAAGTCAACCTGCAGGCGCCCGGCCTTCCACAAGGAGTTGCTAGAGTGTGATGAGCCAAGTAAAGCCCCCCTGGACAAGCCCTACCCTAACCTGGGCGACGCTGGGCCAATTGTGCGCCGCCCTATGGTACTCCCGGTCGGTTGTGACACAGCCTGGGATCGAACCCGGGTCTGTAGTGACACCTTAGACCGCTGCGCCACTCGGGAGGCCCCATGACTTTATTATTTCATTCAAAATGCTGCTGCCTATGCTGTCTGACAAAATCACTATTTTAGTAGTTCTTCAAAGTAAATAAGTCATACTTTTATGACCCTGAAAACCAACTGTCAATCACTTAGATCATGTATTTTCAGGCTTGCGAAGCAACTGCTTTCTATCCCTCTCGATTGGCCTTCTCTCTTCTCTCAGTCTCCATGTCTTGCTCCGCACAGACCGGACAAGTTTAAGCGGGCGTGCAATCGATTATGGTCATTGTAGTTAATTACCACGTTTTCTGCGCTAAACTGTGTAGAATATTGGCCTGTTGGAAACTACAACTCCCTACTACATTGCACAGTTCAGGCTTGATCTGATTTATCCATATAGAAACTGCATATTGAGCTCAGAAAAAAACAGAACGAAATGGAATTCAAATACAGTGAGGGAAAAAAGTATTTGATCCCCTGCTGATTTTGTACGTTTGCCCACTGACAAAGAAATGATCAGTCTATAATTTTAATGGTAGGTTTATTTGAACAGTGAGAGATAGAATAACAACAGAAAAATACAGAAAAAGGCATGTCAAAAATGTTATAAATTGATTTGCATTTTAATGAGGGAAGTAAGTATTTGACCCCTCTGCAAAACATGACTTAGTACTTGGTGGTAAAACCCTTGTTGGCAATCACAGAGGTCAGATGTTTCTTGTAGTTGGCCACCACGTTTGCACACATCTCAGGAGGGATTTTGTCCCACTCCTCTTTGCAGATCTTCTCCAAGTTATTAAGGTTTCTGACGTTTGGCAACTCGAACCTTCAGCTCCCTCCACAGATTTTCTATGGGATTAAGGTCTGGAGACTGGCTAGGCCACTCCAGGACCTTAATGTGCTTCTTCTTGAGCCACTCCTTTGTTGCCTTGGCCGTGTGTTTTGGGTCATTGTCATGCTGGAATACCCATCCACGACCCATTTTCAATGCCCTGGCTGAGGGAAGGAGGTTCTCACCCAAGATTTGACGGTACATGGCCCCGTCCATCGTCCCTTTGATGCGGTGAAGTTGTCCTGTCTCCTTAGCAGAAAAACAACCCCAAAGCATAATGTTTCCACCTCCATGTTTGACGGTGGGGATGGTGTTCTTGGGGTCATAGGCAGCATTCCTCCTCCTCCAAACACGGCGAGTTGAGTTGATGCCAAAGAGCTCCATTTTGGTCTCATCTGACCACAACACTTCCACCCAGTTGTCCTCTGAATCATTCAGATGTTCATTGGCAAACTTCAGACGGGCATGTATATGTGCTTTCTTGAGCAGGGGGACCTTGCGGGCGCTGCAGGATTTCAGTCCTTCACGGCGTAGTGTGTTACCAATAGTTTTCTTGGTGACTATGGTCCCAGCTGCCTTGAGATCATTGACAAGATCCTCCCGTGTAGTTCTGGGCTGATTCCTCACCGTTCTCATGATCATTGCAACTCCACGAGGTGAGATCTTGCATGGAGCCCCAGGCCGAGGGAGATTGACAGTTATTTTGTGTTTCTTCCATTTGCGAATAATCGCACCAACTGTTGTCACCTTCTCACCAAGCTGCTTGGCGATGGTCATGTAGCCCATTCCAGCCTTGTGTAGGTCTACAATCTTGTCCCTGAGATCCTTGGAGAGCTCTTTGGTCTTGGCCATGGTGGAGAGTTTGGAATCTGATTGATTGCTTCTGTGGACAGGTGTCTTTTATACAGGTAACAATCTGAGATTAGGAGCACTCCCTTTAAGAGTGTGCTCCTAATCTCAGCTCGTTACCTGTATAAAAGACACCTGGGAGCCAAAAATCTTTCTGACTGAGAGGTGGTCAAATACTTATTTCCCTCATTAAAATGCAAATCAATTTATAACATTTTTGACATGCGTTTCTCTGGATTTTTGTTGTTGTTATTCTGTCTCTCACTGTTCAAATAAACCTACCATTAAAATTATAGACTGATCATTTCTTTGTCAGTGGGCAAACGTACAAAATCAGCAGGGGATCAAATACTTTTTTCCCTCACTGTAATTGCCAGATAAATTAGTTGTTTAAAAACTGAAAAATAACCCTAATTTCGGTTAATCGCTCAGCATTAATATTCAAATACAGGTCTCAGAAAAACAAATCATATTTGAAAGTATTTTGAATATCTCTCATAAAAACCTAATATTTGAGGTATTTGAAAATATGCAAGTTTAAAAAAAATTATAATATTTGATGGCAGTCAAATATTTGATAAAGAACAAAAAAATTACTACAGTTCAGTTAATCTAAATATATGATCTTAAGTACATGGTTTGGAGAGCTCTTAGATATGAACCTCAATATAACCTATAGCCCTGAATGAAATACATGAGGGACGTGGAATCACCTCAACATTAGAGTAGACCACTTTTACTGCTTCAGAATGACTAACAAATATATTTTTCATAATGAGACAAGGTAATACTAACACTTGACATCAAGTTGTTATACATGTGTAGTAACTTTGATTATTACAATAGAAACATTGTTGTTACATAGGACTTTGGAAATGGCTTTATAATTTAATATTAATGGAGTTATTACATAAGTGGAATAAGAAACAGTCACTATTCCTCTTGTGTACAGTAGTTAAAAGTAATTACAGTTTTATTCCACAGACACAAGAACAGTTTAATGTTAAGTGTTACTGAGAATGCTAATAGTAACAAAATATGGCTATTAAGTGTCGAAAGGAAATCAACTACAGCTAAGGTAGGTGGAAAATCAAAAAACTATCCCTTTACAGACGGTATAGTGTGTGTTTGAAAGAAGAACACTTACCCTCAGATGGACAGAGGTTCCAAGTAGTTTTTTGTAAGTATCCAAATTGATGTTTGTAGTGTTTGCAAATGGCTTGTAATTACTCTGCAGTATTTTCAGGTATCATAAAATTAATTGCAGCTTTCGACCTTTTCAGTGGCATGTTGAAAGAGCCATACAATAGTTGAGTGTCACAACTTATTTATACTTATCTTATACTTACAAAATGTAATTGGTTAATTGGTTTGACTTGATTATGTACACCTGGGGCAATTGACATTCAGGAGAATGGACATTTACAAAATGTTCAGATATAAATGTATTGTATAGATCAAATATGACTGCCTGATAGATTGGAATAGTATAGGAGATTGTGTGTGCTCTATTCATGTAAAGGGGTGCGTAACTGGTGGCAGGGAAGTCAGACGCAGGAGAGCAGAACTAGGTAGTAGCCGGAGCAGTTTAATCCAAAAACCAACGGCATAAAAATACAACAGAACAATGGGTACAAAAACCCGACGTGCACCAGTAAACATGTGCACAAGCACTTACAACAAACAATTCCACACAAAGACATGGGGGGAACAGAGGGTTAAATACACAACAAATAATGAGGGAAATGGAAACCAGGTGTGTAGGAAAACAAGACAAAACAAATGGAAAATGAAAAGTGGCTCGACGCTGGCTAGAAGACCGGTGACGCCGACCGCCGAAAGCCGCCCGAACAAGGAGAGGAAACAACTTCGGTGGAAGTTGTGACAATTCATTCTATCTTCAACATGCAGTTCCGATACAGTCCTGCCATTAGTTGAAGGCAGCCAATCCAATAGTTTCAGAAAAGTAGTCCCTTACTGAGATCTGTATTCAAATATTTTTTTAAGTACTTGTTTTCTCAGATCTGTATTCAAATTGTTTTAATAAGTAGTTACTTTCTGAGATCTGTATTTAAATAGCTTTAAAAAGTAGTCATTTCCACAAACTATGTTTAAACTACAGGTATCCCAGGTCTGAATTATACACATTTTGCAATGACTTGTTAATATGATTTCTGAGTGCCTAACAATATCCCCCTGGAGGTCAGCGCCACTGGGCACGTTCCCTGCGTTCACAGTCGGTAATTCGATCATGATTCATACAAGGTAGTTGGCTAGACTAATTTACCAATCTGAAAGATTTTTTGACATGGGCTAATGGATAAATAGAGAGAAACTTCTGATGCACAATCAAATTTCAAAATTACTGTACACGTCCTTCAAATAAAGTGGTGGCCCTGCATAGCCAAGTAGTCTTTGGTTAAAGAGTGTCCCTGAGGACGCAGCTATTGAGACACGATGCGATGACTGACTTTGTGTGTGCTACTCTGGTGTTTTTAGTTCCCTGCATGAGGGCTGCCTGTTATCGCATACACACCTGCTCACACACCCCCTGATGTGGTATTGATTTTGGAGCATGGTTTCTGTCAATGTTTATTATTTGGTTTGCCTGGCTGTCCACGGACCTCCATTACACTTGGTTCTGATGGACATGCTGTGACTGTCAGCAGAGAGAGTGAGAGAGCTGTGAGTGTCAGCAGAGAGAGAGAGAGAGCTATTCCACATCAAGATCACTGGACCAATTCCTGCACAAAGTTAGGTTGAATTAATAGTATTTCTTAAAATGTAATCTTAAAGGTTCATTTAACAGTCAGTGATGTTTTCAACAAGGCTACTGTGTGTATTCACAGTGGAGTCACTGACTCATTCCCAAAATCAGTGCTCTCACAGATGAGTGCCACAAATATGATGCCTTTGTGTTGAGTGAGAGTTTAATTAATTCAAATCCCTTTTTAATGTGGCCAATGTTTTGAGACCTTGCATATGCACCACTTACTAAGCTTTATTTTTAATTGTGAATTATATACTCTCAATTAGAATTAATATCATTTTTAGAGTTCCATCCTTTCCCTCGATATTATTTAGTGATTTATCTTTCGTTAAAGGAAAATTAAAGTTAACTGAGACTGCAGATACACAGATTGAAAAAGCGATGTTGATGAGGTTTGTCTATCACGATCTCAGATGAAATTGTGCGGTGAACACAAATTATCATCAAAAGTCTGGTCAAAACTGACCTCTCATCATCAGAACCTAGATAGAGATCCTATGAAGCTACCAATATGTTTTCCGGGTAGGCCTAAAAATGTACTTTCTCAGATGGTTGTTGACCAAACAGCCCTCCTCTGATCTATGTTTGTGTCTGTCCGTGCTGTGATCTCCTCAGGCCTGTTCCACAGAGCCATCATCCAGAGTGGCTCAGCCCTGTCCAGCTGGGCCGTTAACTACCAGCCTGTCAAGTACACCCGCATGCTGGCCGAGAGGGTGGGCTGCAACGTGCTGGACACCCTGGACATGGTGTCCTGCCTGCAGAAGAAGAGTGCCAGAGAGCTGGTGGAGCAGGACATCCAGCCAGCCCGCTACCACGTAGCCTTCGGCCCCGTCATCGATGGTGACGTCATCCCCGATGATCCCGAGATCCTGATGGAGCAGGGCGAGTTCCTCAACTATGACATCATGCTGGGCGTCAACCAGGGGGAAGGGCTGCGCTTTGTGGAGACTGTTGTGGACCTGGAGGACGGCGTATCTGGCAGCGACTTTGACTTTGCTGTGTCGGACTTTGTGGACAGCCTGTATGGCTACCCGGAGGGGAAGGACACCCTGAGGGAGACCATCAAGTTCATGTACACGGACTGGGCTGACAGGGACAACCCGGAGACCAGGAGGAAGACATTAGTCGCCCTGTTCACTGACCACCAGTGGGTGGAGCCCTCGGTGGTGACGGCTGACCTGCACGCCCGCTACGGCTCGCCCACATACTTCTACGCCTTCTACCACCACTGCCAGAGCCTGATGAAGCCTGTGTGGTCGGACTCGGCCCACGGGGACGAGGTGCCCTATGTGTTTGGCATCCCCATGGTGGGAGCCACTGACCTGTTCCCGTGCAACTTCTCCAGGAATGACATCATGCTCAGCGCTGTGGTCATGACCTACTGGACAAACTTCGCTAAGAGTGGGTGAGTACATTACACTGAGATCTGGTCAGCCTTGATTGTATAGTAAAATAATGGGGTCATTCTTTCCCATTTGTGTCCCTGTATTTTCCCAAAATGTTTTCCTAATCATATTTAGATGCGCATTGAAGCCTGTGCAGAAGAACCAATATTTATAGATATACAGTATAGACACACTTCACATGTACAGAGCCTTCAGAAAGTATTCGCACCCCTTGACTTATTCCACATTTTGTTGTGTTACAGCCTGAATTAAAAAATGATTACATTTAGATTTTTTTGTCCGTGGCCTACACATAATACCCCAGGATGTCAAAGTGGAATTCTGATTATTTTTATTTTTCCAAATGAAATATCGAATCAATAAGTATTCAATCCCTTTGTTATGTCAAGCCTAAATAAGTACAGGAGTAAACATTTGCTTAACAAGTTGCATGGACTCACTCTTTGTGCAATAATAGTGTTTAATATGATTTTTGAATGACTACCTCATCTCTGTACTTTGAGCATGGTGAAGTTATTAATTACACTTTGGATGGTGTAACAATACACCCGGTCACTACAAAGACACATGCGTCCTTCCAAACTCAATTGCCGGAAAGGAAGGAAACCGCTCAGGGATTTCACCATGAGGCCAATGGTGACTTTAAAACAGTTACAGAGTTGAATGGCTGTGACAGGAGAAAACTGAGGATGGATGAACAACATCGTTGTTACTCAACAATACTAACCTAATTGACAGAGTGAAAAAAGGAAGCCAGTACATAATACAAATATTCCAAAACATGCATCCTGTTTGCAACAAGGCACTAAAATAATACTAGAAAATGTTATGTTTGAGGCAAATCGAATACAACACATTACTTATTTTCAAGCATAGTGGTGGCTGCATCATGTTATGGGTATGCTTGTAATCATTAAGGACTGGGGAGATTTTCAGGATAAAAAAGAAACGGAATGGAGCTAAACACAGGCAAAATCCTAGAGGAAAACCTGGTTCAGTCTGCTATCTACCAGACACTGGGAGATGAATTCACTTTTCAGCAGGACAATAACCTAAAACACAAGGCCTAATCTACATTGGAGTTGCTCACCAAGAAGACAGTGAATGTTCCTGAGTGGGCGAGTTACAGTTTTAACTTAAATCTACATGAAAATCAATGGCAAGACCTGAAAATGGTTGTCTAGCAATGATCAACAAACTATTTGACAGAGCTTGAATAATTGTTTTAAGAATAATGGACAAATGTTGCACAATCCAGGTGTGGGAAGCTCTTAGAGACTTATCCAGAAAGACACACAGCTGTAGTCGCTGCCAAAGGTGCTTCTACAAAGTATTGACTCAGGGGTGTGAATACTTATGTAAATTAGATATTTGCAAACATTTCTAAAAACATGTTTTCACTTTGTCATTATGGGGTATTGTGTGTAGATGGGTGAGGAATTCAGGCTGTAACACATCAAAATGAGGAATAGGTCAAGGAGTATGAATGCTTTCTGAAGGTACTGTAGAATTGTAGATGATTCTCAGTAGAAGTAGGGTTTTGAATGTGCTTCAATGAAAAATGTAGGGCAGTGTTTCCCAAATCCAGTCCTCGAGTACCCTCAGCGGTACACATTTTTGTTGTAGCCCCAGACAAGCACACCTGATTCAACTTGCCAACTAACCATCAAGCCCTCATTGAGTTGAATCAGGTGAGTTTGTCCGGGTCTACAACAATGATTTGTGCTGTTTGGGGCACTCGAGGACTGAAGTTGGGAACACTGATGTAGGGAATGCTGAGCCCTTGAGGAGAGACTGTGACATTACATCAACCAGTCTCACAGCTCGCAACTTGCCTGTTGACATCCCCCATAATGAAACAAATGAAAGCTTAATGTCTTCTATATGGGTAGTTAATCTCTGATCCCTGTCTTCACTGTTTATTTGCAGGGATCCCAACAAGCCAGTTCCCCAGGACACCAAGTTCATCCACACCAAGGCCAACCGCTTTGAGGAGGTGGCCTGGTCCAAGTACAACCCCCATGACCAGCTGTACCTTCACATTGGCCTGAAGCCTCGCATCCGTGACCACTACCGCGCCACCAAGGTCGCTTTCTGGAAGCACCTGGTGCCCCACCTGTATAACCTCCATGACATGTTCCAATACACCTCCACCACCACCAAGGTCCCTCCCCAGGACACCACCAACTCCAACGGTAAGAGGACTGGCACCACCAAGCGTCCGCCTGTCTCCACGGCCCACAGCAGTAATGGGGATGGGGAGGAAACGGGTCCTCTGATCGTGGCTAACCCGAGAGATTACTCCACTGAGCTGAGTGTCACCATCGCTGTGGGCGCCTCACTACTGTTCCTCAATGTGCTGGCCTTCGCCGCGCTCTACTACCGTAAGGACAAGCGCAGCCGGCAGGATGGCCACGGCAGCCCCCATCAAGCCAGCCCCCAGCGACAAAGCAATGGCAACGAAGTGAGCCACACCACCACCACCATCGACGAGAGCCTGTCCCATCAGATGACCCAGAGCAGCCAGATGAACCAGTGTGACACCCTGCATGACCTCCATGATCTCCATGACCTCCATGACCTCCATGACCTTCACGACCCCCTGCACCTCTCCACCAACATGGACTACACCATGACCCTGCGCCGCTCACCAGATGACATCCCCCTGATGACACCCAACAATATCACCATGATCCCCAACTCCTTGATGGGCCTTCCCAATATGCACCCCTACAGCACCTTCCCAGCTGGGTACAACTCCACAGGCCTGCCCCACTCCCACTCCACCACCCGGGTATAGACCCAGCCTGGGACAGATGACATACAGACCACAGGGGACAGAGATTGTAGAGGTGAGTTGAGGTGCGTGCTGTGCTGTACAGTAGTTTAGGAATGAATACAAAACAGTAGTTGGGATGGGATGCGTGGGTAAGATAAGTTTGAATTTATGTTCATGCTGCAAGAGCCATGCAAAGCTTTTTCTGCTCGAAGGGTGCAGAATTGCCGCCAATATACTACTGCCTCCTCTTCCTCACAGAAGGAGGTCTATAAGCAGTGTCATTTTCTTATAATCATTTTCAAAGCCTTTGTGAGCTGGTTAAAACATGGGAAAAAAGCTTTTTATTTCCCATTCTTGTCTTTTGAGGGTAACATTTATTTGTTTCTTTCTTGTACGACCTCAGTATAATGTTTGTACAGTTGGATTTGTACGGGAAGCTTTTTTCTTACTATGATATCTGCTTTGATTTTCAACAATTCTTTGTGGAACAATTAACATCTGGACTCATCCCTGACTGAAAGAACATTTGTAAAAAGCAGAAAATCTGTGTTATGAAGCTATTTTATACATATTCCTCATGTTACTCACAACTTAAAAGGGTATTTTTTACTTACTGACTAAAGAATGGCTTGTTACTGTAACATTCTCTGCTTAGAGAAATAATGTTACGGCGACTGTGATGAATTGAACCTTTACTACAACATTGATTACAATTTGTAGTAAAAGTATCACATTTATCCAAACAATATTTCTATTTGAATATGCACAACGTGTGTGCGTTCGTGTGTGCGTGTGTGTGTGTGTGTGCGTGTGTTTGTGTCTGTTTGCGTGCGCGAATGTTTGTGAGCGTGCGTGTGTCTGCGCACACGCGAAGTGTAATGTAAAAGTGTAAATTGGTAAGACATTTGTTTGAAGTATTGGCTTTCATCATATTAGTGTTGTACTCCGATCTATGGTCGTCTGTTTAAGTACCTTTGTTATTTTTCAGTTAACTGTGTCTTCTTTTGCTAAACACGTACTGCGAATGCGACTTCTGCTTTGTTATAAACAGAGAATAGCTTAAGATGGCACCTACTCTAAACAACTGATATGATTCCATTGGCTTGGCTTGTTTGTACAGAATAAACTTAGACCAGCAGGTTTTTTATTGTTATTTGTCTATATGAATATAAAGGTATTCAGTAAGATAATTAAGTATATCACAATTGTATGTATAAACTACCTGAATCAATCAGATTTTAAAGAGTTTTGCTTAAAATATTGCAGATTGAGCAAACTGAGTTTCACCCATAGGCTTCATCCCATTTACACAAAACCCAGATTTTGCAGCATAACACGTTTTGAAGCATTACTATGAAAGGCTCTTTTGAATTCAATGTGAACACTTCACAGTATTATTCTGGGAGAATGCACATCGCTCTGAGAATTATTGTCATCTTGCTTTCTTTGATACGATCATAGAACACAATTGACTAATACTACTGTTCAATATCAATGGGCTGATTAAAGATTTTTTGGAACTGAGTTGTCTTCTTGTCAAAATCCATCAACAGCTTTACTATGAGTCAGATATGGCTAGATGGCCAATCTAATTCAATTGTATCACATATCAAGATTATTTTTCAACGGAAAACAAACAGCACAATTTCAGCTTGGATTTCAGCATCGGGGCAATGCCCCATATATGACTGGGACCAGTTGAGATTACATAGACACAGCTTTAGCATATTATCATAATCTATGGTACATTTGTAACTGTATGTTGATTTTTTGGTCAAGGGCTATGACTGGGGAAAGTCAAAGAGGATAAGAGGGTACAGGCACACTCCAAAAAGACAGTGTGGTGTTTGCTCCAGCTGCACACTGGGACCATTGTAAAGAGTGGGCTTTGACATCAACTGGGTCAGGGATGAGGGAGGGGAGGGAGGGAGAGTAGCAGCTGGATCCAGCCCTCAATGTCCCCTTGTTAGTCTACTTAATCAATGTCAGTCCAGTGGCATTTCCATGGTAGGTCTTTTGTTTTATACCTTTGGTCTGTATATTCTTCATATCTCTCTGTGTTTCCTGAAGATGCTTCTCTGAAGAGCCGAACACACCCAGCAGCCAGAGCTTGCTCTCATTGACCATGTGGTGCCCTTTACGTACCTCAGATAGGCAGCACACATACTATGCAGACCATGAATAGCCTGGCTACTAAGAGAGAATAAACTGCCCATGCAGCAGCCCACACATGATCACACATGATGATCACACATACAGTAAAAAGGCCTACAGATCTGCTATCTTAATTTCACTCTGTTTCTCACAGCAGGAAAATAATTATGCAGCAACAGGAAATCTGAATTATTATGTTGATTATAAGTAATGGAAAAAAAATTTGTAGGGGTTGATACATTTTTTGTTAGGGGAAATCAAGTTTGACATTTCAAAGTAGAAATTACAAACTTTAGAAGCCTTTTTAAACCTCAAATACACTATAATTTGAATTTCTTCCTGCGCTGGAGAATTCTCCGCAAAAACAGAGTGTTCAAATTAAGATAGTAGATCCGTACACATAGGAATAGGATTGTATTTAGGGAAATTGTTATAAGGTTTCTGCTCTGGATTGGTGAATACAGGATGTCATACTCAGTCTAGGAGAAATGTAGAAAAATATGGCATATCTTTTGAAATGTGAAATGATATGAAGTGCTGCTCATTGAGTTGTATCTGATTGCTAACATTTAAAACAAGTTATAAATCAAGGGCACCCATGCCTGTAAAGTTAATACAAGCTGTATCTATGTAATAACTTACTCCTAAAATCCAAAGCCAATTTATAGGGAGACATGCCACAGCAATGTTTACAATGAAGTCTGCTGCAAGTGTACTACACAGAAAAGGCTATGTGTTTGTGTGAACTTGTTATGCATGAGAGTGACTGAAAAGCAAGGGTCTACAGGTCTTTGACCCCTGCACTGTCCTTAATGTTGAACCCAGGGCTGCATTAGTGATGGGTAGTGGCTGAAAAGGGACTTTGTGTCTTTAAGATCTGCTGGCTCTGGGAGCTGGGGGTCTGTCTATTGTTGGTCAGACAAAAGCTTGAGTCAGATTCATATAGGAGTGGTGGGGAATAACTTCTCAAATCACAGTCACAAAGCCGCCAAGCTAAACCTCAATAACCCCATACCTCTTTCTGAACATGGGTAAGTGGTTATCTAATGAGTTTTTTATATTTTCTATGACTATCTTAATAGTAAAAGTCTGTGGAATATATTTAATCTACTTTTGAAATATATATATATATATATATATATATTTTAGAAAATATAATTGTTGCTTCATTTGAGAACAATATGAAGGCTTGATTAATATTGTGCTAATTGCTGGTTTTATTGCAAGTTGATTGTATGATTGTCTGATAAAATTATAATGTCCACTTGTGGGTACCTCATGGGTTATTCATAACACAACATTGGTAGTATTGCAACATTAGAAACATAGGCAGGATTGCTCATATATTATTCCAGGTTGCATGTAGATAATATTGTAGACTAAATAGCCAATTTGGAACATTTTAGATAAGCTAAGCTTATTGATACTCATTACTCAAAATATTGATTGCAATTCCTTGAAAATAAAACATGCGATTCAAATACATTCAGGATCATCATCTAATCAATAAGATTAAAATTAAAATCAAACCAGCTCTCACACAGCTAATATCTGTCAAATATTTTCTAAAAGGTGGATTGAACTCATTGGGGTTCAGAGAGACAGAGGACCAGCGCAGGCTGCTGTCAGGGAGAGGTCATGCAAGGTCGATCACGTCAAAGGCTCTCACACTTCCAGTCTTGTCCAGGGCATAATTAGCACATTTGCATGGAATCCTTTGATTCACGCGGTAGATCTGACTCTGGAGTCAGTTTAAGTCGACCAACTATTCCTCCTTCACTACTATTTCTTCAAACAAAATAGTTTCTCTGCACTACAGTTGATTCAGATGTAGCATGATTTAAGGACTTAGTTTGGTATGATCCTTCAGTGGTATCTGTGCTGTGGTTTTATTAATAGGTTATCGTGGCGTTTCAAAGCACAGCTGAAGAGGGGGCGTCTGCAGCTGATGTAATTTTCAGGGACTCAAACAACTTTCCAGCTGTTGCTGTTTTTATTTAAATGGCAGTATATTTAATTAATATACTTTGTTCCTTCCTACCAAGTAAAATCACAGAAACCATAATATTACAGGAACATTTAGTCAGTGTGCAATAGTTGCTCAGTCATCTATTATGTATGATCATGACAGTGTTTGCCATTCCCGAATGGGGTTTGTAGATCATACAACTTTGATGAGCCACTTGGTTGTTGTGAAGATATTTCAGTTTCCCCCACCCATTCATTGTGCTTCCTCCCACCCTTGAACACTTGAACCGCAGTCCCCACCCCCTGCTGACATAGACACTTATTCGGTGCCATAGTACCAGTCCCAGCCAGCTGTAGCTGGACTGGGTGAATAGCACTGACGTTGCCAGCGGTACTGTGAGAATCCTGGTGGTGGAGGTACTCCCTGACCTCCGCCCCACCTGCCCAGGCGCCCGATGGCTTGTTTATTAGATTGTTGGGTTGTGTGTGTGTGTGTGTGTGTGTGTGTGTGTGTATGTATGTATGTATGTATGTGTGTGTGTGTGTGTGTGTGTGTGTGTGTGTGTGTGTGTGTGTGTGTGTGTGTGTGTGTGTGTGTGTGTGTGTGTGTGTGTGTGTGTGTGTGTGTGTGTGTGTGTGTGTGTGTGTGTGTGTGGTGTGTGGGGGGGGGGCGCTTGTTTTGTGTGTGTGAGGTGGTGCTAGTGTGGTCTTTGTTTGTTTGACATCACTGGCCTTTGTTCTCCTCCACTCCTAGCTAAGACAAAGGGCACTGTGTATCCCGCCACAAAGACAGGCTCTCTCTCTAAGCCCCTGGAGCCCATCCTTCAGTGCCCTCTTCTCTCTCTCCTCTCTTGGTGACGCCTGTGGTGGCGGGTGGTGGTGAAAGAGGGTTGGACTCTGGAGAGAAGAGGGGCTGAACTGTGAGCTGTTGGCAGGAGCTGAGGAGCTTTTACACACGGATGAAACCAGTGCAGAGAGCTGTTCTTTAGTTGCAATATCCTGCAGAAGAGCCTTTAGCATCACTGGTTCATAAACTCTTTGCTTGTTGTTGAGGAGCACAAGATCGAAAGCAGCAAATGTTTCCGGTCAGACAGCCTTGGCTTTGCAAAGCCCTAGGTGCATCTCTCTCTCTGATTCCTATACCAATACAGCCATTAACAGTCTGGATGTTTCCTATCTGCTTCCCCAGCACAGCTTACATTGGAGGAAGTGTATGAGAGTGCTGTGAAGTCATTGGCGGCTGGTTTTGTATGGACGCTTTAACGTTACTTGGTTGGATACGCTGCTCTGCTGCACTTGGTTTCGCTGTTGTGTTTCGCTAAAATGTTTCTGTTGCTTTCATGCCTGTTGATGGAAGTTGTTGGTGGATGTTGATGGATTTTCAGCAGAAACAGTGGGGTCTTTCTTTTCAACAGCTCCCCAAGTAGGGTGACTGACAGGTGTCTGGACTGTGGCGTAGATGTGCTGTGTGTTGGTGTGTGCGGTGTGTGCCGCCTGTGTGTTGATGTATTATGCCCCCTCACCAGGTTGTTATGATTGCTGTATCCGCTGCCTGGGGGCAGTGCCCTACCCGTCCCTGGTGGCCACTCTGCTCTGCTTCACCGGCATGGCACTGTTCTGTGGCTGTGGGCACGAGGCACTGGCCAACACAGAGGTTCTCGCCGAGACTTACTTCGCTCGTAACATACAAGACTATGTTGTCCTGGCCTCGTTGTGAGTTGAGTGGTCCTTTTAATTGATGAGTAGAATTTTCTTCCTAGTAAGTGTTTGTATTTGTAGATAGGTTGTGCAAATCAAGCAACATAAATGTAAAGACTCTTACAGTAGTAGTAGTAGTATTAGTAGTAGTAGTAGTAGTAGTAGTAGTAGTAGTAGTAGTAGTAGTAGTAGTAGTACCCCTTCCTTTAGGTAGGTTGAGAGCAGCCACCCTTCAACAGCAAATTTTTATATCTGACCTCTCCTTGTTATGACCTGTCCTTGTCTCCCAGTATCAAGTACTTCCAGTACGTGATCTATGGCCTGGCCTCTTTCTTCTTCCTTTACTGCATCCTGCTGCTGGCCGAGGGATTCTACACCACCAGTGCCGTCAAGCAGACCTTCGGAGAGTTCCGGAGCACCAGATGTGGCCGCTGCCTTAGTCTGACGGTGAGTAGGGGAGTGGGAGAGAGAGGTGAGGGGGCAGGGGGGAGGAGGGAATGACGTCACCTCGCTGTTAGGTTGCTAAAATAATATTGACACTATAGCCTACTGTACTCTAGCTTGTAACCCACCCACTGCAATAGAGGTTGAAAAACAATCCATAAACAATTCATAGAGTAGTTAATTAATCAATCGTTAATTATCCATGAATCCCTCATATATTATGCTCTGGGGATATTAGGCTCATGTTAGAGTATTTACCCTCTGTGGTGGGGTATTACTGCAGTAATAAGGCCTCATGGGACATGTTGTGTCACATCCTGATTCCCTGGAATTTGACCAATAACTTCCTGTGACCTCCTACTGTGCTTCCTGCTACACAGTTCATCATTGTGACATACGTCCTGGCAGTGATCTGGCTGGCGGTGTTTGCCTTTACAGCCATACCCGTCTTCTTCTTCTTCAACATGGCACAGACCTGCCACACCATCAACATCCTGGCTGAGACGACACCCAGCATCAACCAGCATGGCTGGATCTGCATGGATGCCCGGCAGTATGGTACGTTTAGCTTATGATGGGCCCAGCTGGGCCACCTTATGTTATTTTCTTTTTAATACAATTTTTACATTTGAAATGTACTGTACTTCATTTCACATTAATGAGACAAGCTTCACTTTAGGACTGCTGCCTTGGAATGCAATGCCAGGGAAGGCTTGTGGAATGACCTTGGCATCCATTTGCAAAACAAAAGAGGTGAATTGGTGGTAGCTCTGTCTGACAATAAAACTACTTTGAAAGAATGAGAGTTCCTAGATTATGTAACCTTTAAACCACAAAATACATAGCTAAATTATCATTCCGCATTGCAAATCAATGTACAATACATGCACTCTATGAGGCTTCGTTTTATAATGTGTACTAAAATGTATTTGATCATATTTGCTTGTTCTGTCTTTGCAGTTCTTCGTCACCTATGACCTATATATTGCTGCCTTTGCTGGTGCAGGGATCGCTCTCTTGGCTCTGGTGAGAAAGAACGTCCACCCAGAGACTGATGAATCTATGGGGCCTGTCAACCTCTTGGTTTAAGTTCAGAGACTGATGAATCTATGGGGCCTGTCAACCTCTTGGTTTAAGTTCAGAGACTGATGAATCTATGGGGCCTGTCAACCTCTTGGTTTAAGTTCAGAGTTTATCATTTATAACGCAGTTTATAATAGCTATCCTTTATAAACCATTTATAAATGAGTAAATAAACTATTAGCAGATTATTAATAGTTAAATATCAGTACATTACTAGTAACTATATTAGTTAAAAATTACAAAAATTATTATGTTTAACTAATGCACTAATCATTTAAAGATGTATACATCATTTGGTAATATTTAGTTCATTTATAAATGGCTTATATTATTATAAAGTATTACCGACTTGAATTTTGCAGCTCCATTTGGCTTAGTTTAAGGCATACCACCAAAGAGGTATGGGGTTAATTTGAGGCTCTTTGGCATAGAAGAATAATAACAGAGAAATAGAAAAATGTAGCTAAGTTTTTATTGATTTTCAACAATGATTAAGATGACAAGACCAGCCAGGTCATAAGAGAAAAGCTCACCAATAGAGAACAGACTTAGTGTTATATAGGCATAACTGTGGGGGCATATTTTATTTATTTTACCTTTATTTAACTAGGCAGGTCAGTTAAGAACAAATTCTTACTTTCAATAACAGCCTAGGAACAGTGGGTTAACTGCCTTATTCAGGGGAAGAACGACAGATTGATTGTACCTTGTCAGCTCGGGGATTTGAACTTGCAACCTTTCAGTTACTAGTCCAACGTTCTAACCACTAGGCTACGCTGCCGCCCCATATGGAAGTGATCAATGTGTGCATGAAGAGAGATCAGCTTGTGAGGCTATTGAATAATTGTGTCATCTGAATGAAGCTGCACTTTTGCAAAAACATATTTTGGAATTCTTTGATTTTTTTAATAGTTTCTCTTTTGTCCCACTCTTCATCTTTCTCTGTAGTTTATGTATGTGGTAGCCACCACATATAACTATGCAGTCCTGCGGTTCCTGGGCAGGAAAGGGCTGCGCTGTTAAAAACTGTGCCCTTTCACGTCTCCATCACCCCATAGACTGGGCCTGAGGGGGGCAGTTACACATCACACCACTGAACTCCATCCATCCCCTGTGAGACACACCTGCAACCTGGATCCCCTACCTACTGCTGGCTGCTTCCCTGGAGGGCTCCAATTACTGACACATCGTTCATCTGGCCAGCAGGTTAATCACCTCAGCCTAGCCTCAGAGCCATACTTTATGTATCTCTGAGCACCTCCAAGATGTATGATACCGACTAATGGTCTAGTTACTTTAGACAGAAACGAAAGTAGGGAGGTTGGTCAAAGAGGAGGGGTGGGCGCAATCCGTGACTGTATGATATTGTTTGACCGCAATTCCATTCATAACGTAACCTAATGTAACGTAATATATCATACTAAATGGAGTGTCACAGATTTACGTTGAGAATAATACAGATTGCCCTGAGACCACGTTGGGTCGTTATAACTTTAAGCCCCTCCCCCTGCTCACCAGTCTTATACCCTTGGTTCTCAGTCCAGGAGGATGACTCTCTGATGTCTGTTGCTAATTTTCACAATGGATGTAGCGTCTCTGGTTTTGGTTCACACTTTTTTTTTTACTTTTATAAAGTGTCACTGACGCTATTGTCAGATTGTGGGCTCTATTTAGCTCTCTAAATCTGAGTGACTTGGAGAGATGGCTGCTCTCCATGCTAATCAGAACTAAGAAACCGACCCCAGTCGCCTTGCTTACTGATATGTATATAGATTGTGAACATGATCTAGCTCCTGTTGCTTTAGATTGTGTTAGTAAATGAGCTGTCCATTACTGTAACTAGAGCAAACAGCAGAATGTGCCAAAGTTCTCCACAACGCTCAAGTGAAATGTGGGAGTGTAATGTGGGAGTCGCTCTTGTCTAAGGGTGTTAAAGCACTTATGGCAGCTTTTTTGTACTCACTCTTGATGTAGTACCTATTGTTTGTCCTTTTGACTGATTACTGTGTGTGGGATGCAAGGAAACCCAATTCTATGGACGTGCTAAAGGTATAAGCTAAATAAGATACTCAGTTTTCATTCTCCATATGTATTAATGCTCTCTGCTTTTAAACTGTAGTGTTTGATTTCCAGGGGATTTCTGGCTGGTGAGTGGCCTGCTATGCTATTTACTGAATTGGGTGTGTATATAATGCTGTGTTGAATTGATTAGCCATTAAAATGTATCAAAGCCTTAAGGCATTAAAATATTGTGCTTCATTTCAATGTCATGCAAATGTCAAACGGTAAAACAAAACTTCCAGTGAGGTTGTCCACATGGGTAATATAATGCACAACAACAAACAACAAGACAAATGTTATTAGAAGTTAATTCTTGACATAAATTATGGAAACTGTCATAAATCATTTATATATTTTTTCTCATTACAGATATACATGCCCTCCACATGGTGAAAACACAATAAATGGGGAAAAAACGAAGTATTTGTTTACAGAAAAAAGTCTTACATTCACAAAAAAATGGCATTCAGTGTCAGGGAAGAAAAATTGATGATAACTCTGGAAATATAACATCTTACAAAAAAAAAAGAACAATGTTAGCAAGTAATCTGTCAAAATGGTTGTGTTGGTGACAGGGATGTTCTAGGGATGACACTGCTGTGCCCTCTGTGTCAAGGTGATGAGAAGCCCTGGGGCCTACATGGTTTTAATAAAGCAGCCATCACAGTGGATCACTCTCCCATGCACGAACATGGCGGTCGTCATGTCCCCCAAGGCCTTACCGCACAACCCGCACTGAAAAAAGGAAATATTCCCCTCAGTATGGAGAGAGAGGACTACCATATCACCAAAAAACAAGTGTCATAATGTTCAGTTCACTGACAGATTTTTATTTTTAACAATGAGGTGTCTGGACAAGCGTTGGGGGTGCTGTACCTTAAAACAGTCTGGGTGGCTGTAGATTTGTGGGTAATTGATTGTGATCTTGACATTTCCATCAATTGACTTGTCACAGTATGAACAAAGGGCTTTGCCATCCCTGCAGGGGAGAGGGGAAGTTCATCACTATCGAGTACGGTCAAAACATCTCTTTCTTAAGTATAGAAAATACACTATAACCTTTGGCATAGCTAAAACAGACTCGATTGTTATCAATTGGCACAAAATAAGTTTACTTTTACAGTGGTGGAAAAAGTACCCAACTGTCATACTTGAGTAAAAGTAAAAATACCTTAATAGAAAATGACTCAAGTAAAAGTCACCCAGTAAAGTTCTAATTGAGTAAAGGTATAAACCGTTTCAAATTCCTTATATTAAACAAACCAGATGGCACCATTGTCTTGTTTTTTTTATTTACAGAAAGCCACGAGCAATCTCCAACACTCAGATATTTTTTACAAATGAAGCATTTGTGTTTAGTGAGTCCGCCAGATCAGAGGCAGTAGGGATGACCAGGGATGTTCTGTTGATAAGTGTGTGCATTTGACTATTATCCTGTCCTGCTAAGCACTCAAGATATAATGAGTACTTTTCGGTGTCAGGGAAAATGTATGGAGTAAAAAGTACAATATTTTCTTAACGAATGTACGAGGTAAAACGAGGTAAAAGTAAAATAGTCAAACCTATAAATAGTAAAGTACAGATACCCAAAAAACTACTTAAGTAGTATTTTAAAGTATTTTTACACCACTGTACTTTTATGAGGAGAAATGCGCATTCTGCAATGTGTAGTATTATGCTGGGGTAATTATTGTTGTAATATAAAAAAAACTGTCTTCCCCTTACTCATAGTAAAGGTGTGCTCCTTTTAGGCCTACTATAGTCTGAACATGGACAGAATGACAACACTTACTTGGTGTGACGAAAGCCATGGACTATCTGATGCTGTGGTTCAGCATCCTCCTGTTGCTGAATGCTGAAACATTACAGAAACAAATAGACACTAAAATTGCACTGCCCAAATGTAGAAAATGCACATACTATGCGGGTGTCTTGCTGCATTACTACTGCATGTATTGACTGTATGTATGCATGTATCGAATAACTTAAAGGGTAAATGTACATTTGAAATGTGTGCTTGTTTACTGTACTGATTAACTTATCCGCTCAAATGACTTTAAAATAATTGTATTGTCTCTAATAGGAAAGGATTAGGACAACTTAATATGAGGGCAAACTCACAGTGATGGAACCTGACCCCCACAAGGGGATGGTGTAGGTTCTGATGCAGGTGCTATTATATCATCTGCCACGACTTCAGCAGAAGGTAGCTCCACGTCTAATGCCTCAAGTTCAATAGCAGCTGATAATTCCTGAACAACTTCAACAGCTGCTTCAGCCACAGCTTCAGCTTCAATGATGGGTTCAGATGTTGACTCCTCAATTACAGGTTTAACTGCAGCCACAGGCTCAACTACAGGTTTTACTGCAGCCACAGGCTCAACTACAGGTTTAACTGCAGCCACAGGCTCAACTACAGGTTTTACTGCAGCCACAGGCTCAACTACAGGTTTTACTGCAGCCACAGGCTCAACTACAGGTTTTACTGCAGCCACAGGCTCAACTACAGGTTTAACTGCAGCCACAGGCTCAACTACAGGTTTAACTGCAGCCACAGGCTCAACTACAGGTTTAACTGCAGCTACAGGCTCAACTACAGGTTTAACTGCAGCCACAGGCTCAACTACAGGTTTTACTGTAGCCACAGGCTCAACTACAGGTTTAACTGTAGCCACAGGCTCAACTATAGGTTTAACTGCAGCCACAGGCTCAACTACAGGTTTTACTGCAGCCACAGGCTCAACTACAGGTTTTACTGCAGCCACAGGCTCAACTACAGGTTTTACTGCAGCCACAGGCTCAACTACAGGTTTAACTGCAGCCACAGGCTCAACTACAGGTTTAACTGCAGCCACAGGCTCAACTACAGGTTTTACTGCAGCCACAGGCTCAACTACAGGTTTAACTGCAGCCACAGGCTCAACTACAGGTTTAACTGCAGCCACAGGCTCAACTACAGGTTTTACTGCAGCCACAGGCTCAACTACAGGTTTAACGGCAGCCACAGGCTCAACTACAGGTTTAACTGCAGCCACAGGCTCAACTACAGGTTTAACGGCAGCCACAGGTTCAACTACAGGTATAACTGCAGCCACAGGTTCAACTACAGGGTTTACTGTAGCCACAGGCGTAACTACAGGTTTAACTGCAGCCACAGGCTCAACTACAGGTTTAACTGCAGCCACAGGCTCAACTACAGATTTAACTGCAGCCACAGGCTCAACTACAGGTTTAACTGCAGCCACAGGTTCAACTACAGGTTTAACTGCAGCCACATGCTCAACTATAGGTTTAACTGCAGCCACAGGCTCAACTACAGGTTTAACTGCAACCACAAGCTGAACTACAAGTTCAATTGCCTCCACAGCCGCTGGCCAAACTGCAGGTTCTTCAGAAACACTGTCAACAGGTTTCGCTACAGGTTCTAAGACTGATTCTACAGCAGCCTCTTCTGATTGAACTTCACTTGCTGGTTCCACTGTGGGTCCCACGGTGCGTTCTGCAGTGAGTTTTGCGATGAGTTCTCCAACAGCTTCTTCCACAGATGCAGGTACCTCAGTCGTTGTCTCAGAGGGCTCTGCTGCCTCTGGTTGGTCAGCAGGTGCGTCTACAGATTTTCCAGCATCTACAGAATCCTCCACCGCAGGTTGTTCCACAGGTTTCCCAAGAGATTTGTCTTCTGATTCTGCTGTTGGTGTATCCACTGACTCCTCCACAGCGTCTGACAACTCCTCAGGCCTACTGTAAATCAGTCACACAGAATTAGCACTTAAATACGCTTTATGGCAGTAACTGATTCAAGCACCCATTATACTACTTCTGGCAGGGTGAACAACAGCACCTGCTATCTATATTTCTCCTCAATTATATTCTAAATGTGCACCAAATCTATTATTGCATAAAACAAAGTAAGGTAACATTAATTTTAATGGAGCTGGGGATGTGCTTGGCTACTTCATAGTGAATACATTAACCCCTTACCCTCCTGGGAAATGGCCTATATGGATAGGGCTAGATTTAAATATTTTTTTACAGGAAAAATATGGAAATTATATACATAACCATGGTAGTAATTCAAAGGGAGATTATGGAAAAATGATTAGGCTAAAGGTGGGGACGCAACAGTTAACCTGACACAAGACTGAATCCAAACATTACACTTGATTTTATGTGCATTTTACATTTACTGTATTTTTAGCCGCGTTTGATGATAACGAAATCTGAAAATACTCTGGATACATTCAGTAACATGATAAGAATATTATTGGGAAATTTAGGGTAGGTGCAACATAAGACAAAACAATTACAAGAGTTTGAGTGAGGTCTAACTGGTGGCCACACCTCTCCAAAGTGTGCACAGTTCCAAAGTCATTTCAATGCACTTTCATGACTCAAAGAAGAGTCTTCAACTAAACTCAGTAAAAAAAGAAACATCCTCTCACTGTCAACTGCATTTATTTTCAGCAAACTTAACATGTGTAAATATCTGTATGAACCTAAGATTCAGCAACTGAGACATAAACTGAACAAGTTCCAGACATGTGACTAACAGAAATTGAATATTGTGTCCCTGAACAAAGGGGGGCTCAAAATCAAAAGTAACAGTCAGTATCTGGTGTGGCCAACAGCTGCATTAAGTACTGCAGTGCATCTCCTCCTCATGGACTGCACCAGATTTGCCAGTTCTTGCTGTGAGATGTTACCCCACTCTTCCACCAAGGCACCTGCAAGTTCCCTGACATTTCTGGGGGGAATGGCCCTAGCCCTCACCCTCCAATTCAACAGGTCCCAGACGTGCTCAATGGGATTGAGATCCGGGCTCTTCGCTGGCCATGGCAGAACACTGACATTCCTGTCTTGCAGGAAATCATGCACAGAACGAGCAGTATGGCTGGTGGCATTGTCATGCTGGAGGGTCATGTCAGGATGAGCCTGCAGGAAGGGTACCACATGAGGGAGGAGGATGTCTTCCCTGTAACGCACAGCATTGAGATTGCCTGCAATGACAACAAGCTTAGTCCGATGATGCTGTGACACACCGCCCCAGACCATGAAGGACCCTCCACTTCCAAATCGATCCCGCTCCAGAGTACAGGCCTCGGTGTAACGCTCATTCCTTCAACGATAAACGCGAATCCAACCATCACCCCTGGTGAGACAAAACCGCGACTCATCAGTGAAGAGCACTTTTTGCCAGTCCTGTCTGGTCCAACGACGGTGGGTTTGTGCCCATAGGCGACGTTGTTGGCGGTGATGTCTGGTGAGGACCTTCCTTACAACAGGCCTACAAGCCCTCAGTCCAGCCTCTCTCAGCCTATTGCGGACAGTCTGAGCACTGATGGAGGGATTGTGTGTTCCTTGTGTAACTCAGGCAGTTGTTGTTGCCATCCTGTACCTGTCCCGCAGGTGTGATGTTCGGATGTACCGATCCTGTGCAGGTGTTGTTACAAGTGGTCTGCCACTGTGAGGACGATCAGCTGTCAGTCCTGTCTCCTGGGCATAATTTTAAAGCATGTTATATTAACCAACATGACTAGCTAAAAGATAAAAGACAATCTTTCAGTGCTAGGCTTTCACAAGGAAATTCAGAGAAGTAGATTATAATTTTGGTGCGCATAGAATGGAGTCATGACTCGTGTGCATTTAGATGTGTGGTCCGCTTAACATTTTCTTCACAATACAACAAACATAGGCTCAATCTGTTAAGGACAAACCAGGGTATAATGCCATGTCACCTTGTAACTGTACTTCAAAACAGTGATCATAAATGGTGATACTGTATATTACATGAGTTTTATCATATGTAAATGTGAAGTGCACATTTGGACTCACGGGTGTTTGGCTTGCTTGTATGACAAAGCAGTATTTATTATAATCTCAACGTCTCATCTTTCAAAATACAGAGTCCTCGTAATTTAAAGCATTTTCCTCACTCAGACAACAAAACATTTGCAAAAGTTGCCCAATTAGCAGGAGGGATGAGAGACCCTGGACTCTGACGTCATGAATAGTATGTTACTGTACAGCCACTACTTTCCAATTTAGGAACTTATCAGTGTCCAAATCTACCATTTTCGACCCCTATACGGGTACGAGTGTAAAGTGCTAGAGATAAGTTGATATTATGTCCCAGGGTGATGGAAGGATACTCAGTTTCAGTTGGGATCACAGCAGCGACATCAATCGGAGTGGATGCAATTTCAGAGAGAGAGAGAGAGAGAGAGTATATTTTCTATCAGGAAAACATTACCTTATAGGGAAATGTGACTGGCTGATTTTGAATGGTGGGGCGCTCATTGGGGAATCCAGAGATCTAAAAGGTAAGAGAAAAGACATACCCTAAGAAAACTTGCATGTCGGAACTACACTACCGGTCAAAAGTTTTAGAACACCTACTCATTCAAGGGTTTTTCTTTATTTTTACTATTTTCTACATTGTAGAATAATATTGAAGACATCAAAACTAAGAAATAACACATATGGAATCACGTAGTAAGCAAAAAAGTGTTTAACAAATCAAAATATATTTTATATTTGAGATTCTTCAAATAGCCTTGATGACAGCTTTGCACACTCTTCGCATTCTCTCAACCAGCTTCACGAGGTAGTCACCTGGAATGCATTTCAATTAACAGGTGTGCCATCTTAAAATGTAATTTGTGGAATTTCTTTCCTTCTTAATGCGTTTCAGCCAATCAGTTGTGTTGTGACAAGGTAGGGGGGTATACAGAAGATAGCCCTATTTGGTAAAAGACCAAGTCCATATTATGGCAAGAACAGCTCAAACAAGCAAAGAGAAACGAACTATCATTACTTTAAGACATGAAGGTCAGTCAATACGGAAAATTTCAAGAACTTTGAAAGTTTCTTCAAGTGCAGTTGCAAAACCCATCAAGCGCTATGATGCAACTGGCTATCATGAGGACCACCACATGAATGGAAGACCCAGAGTTACCTCTGCTGCAGAGAATAAGTTCATTAGAGTTACCAGCCTCAGACATTGCAGCCAAAATAAATTATTCACATCTCAACATCAACTGTTCAGAGGAGACTGTGTGAATCAGGCATTGGACATTAAACCGGTAGAATTTTGTCCTTTGAGATTTTTGGTTCCAACCGCCGTGTCTTTGTGAGATGCAGTGTGGGTGAACGGATGATCTCTGCATGTGTATTTCCCACCGGAAAGCATGGAGGAGGTGTAATGGTGTGGCGGTGCTTTGCTGGTGACACTGTCTGTGATTTATTAACCTCTCTTGGGTAGGGGGCAGTATTTTCACGTCCTGATGAAAAGTGTGCCCAAAGTAAACTGCCTGTTACTCAGGCCCAGAAGCTAGGATATGCATATAATTGGTAGAATTGGATAGAAAACACTCTAAAGTTTCTAAAACTGTTAAAATTATGTCTGTGAGTATAACAGAACTGATATGACAGGCGAAACCACGAGGACAAACCATCCCAAAAAAAACAATTTTCATCCTACCACTGTTTTCAATGGCTGTTACTTTTATTATAAGGCGAAATCCTCCCAGATTGCAGTTTCTAGGGCTTCCACTAGATGTCAACAGTCTTTAGAAAGAGATTCATGCTGGTTTTTGTAAAAATGAGCCAGAAATTGTAGTTTTTCTAGGTGGCTCCCATTTTGGCTGTAGTGTTTCCAAGCACGTGGAAGAGAGCGCATTCTTTGGTATTTTTCTCCGGTAAAGACAATAACGATTCTCCGTCTTAAATTGTATAGTTTATTTACGTATTAGGGTACCTAAGGTTCGATTATAAACGTTGTTTGACTTGTTTGGAAAAGTTTATTAGTAACTTTTGGGATTCATTTTGTATGCATTTTGATGGAGGGAAACTGGGTAGATTATTGACTGAAGCACACCAGCTTAACTGAATTTTTATGAATATAAAGAAGGACATTATCGAACAAAAGGACCATTTGTGATGTATCTGGGACCTTTTGGAGTGTCAACAGAAGAAGATAATCAAAGGTAAGGCATTTATTATATCGCTATTTCTGACTTTCGTGGCGCACCTGCCTGGTTGAAATATGTTCTTCATGCTTTTGTATGCGGGGCGATGTCCTCAGATAATCGCATGGCGTGCTTTCGCTGTAAAGCCTTTTTGAAATCTGACACAGCGGCTGGATTAACAAGAAGTTAAGCTTTATTTTGATGTATTACACTTGTGATTTTATGAAAGTTTGAATTTCACACTCTGCAATTTCATCGGATTTTGGCCAGGTGGGATGCTACCTTCCACCTGGCCAAAGTTTTAAGAATTCAAGGCATACTTAACCAGCATGGCTACCACAGCATTCTACAGCGATACACCACCCCATCTGGTTTGATTTGTTGAACACCTTTTGGGTTACTACATGATTCCACAATGATACTGGGAAGCGATAAACAATATGTTATTCATATTTTACAAGGAAAAAAGACTCAGTTACTGAGTTTTATGTGTAGATAAAAAAAATCTAAAAGTGTAAATATACATACAAAAAAAAAAAACACTACACTAAAACACAAACACCCACTCAAATTTCTTAGCTGCTGAGAGGACATAGGACTTTGCCAGGGGTCCGACCCTGCTAGATGTCAATGACCTACAGAAGAAAGAGGTAATTAAGTTATGACATGTTATTGCACTTTAATAACTGTCCAATATTGATTCCTCGCATGCACAGTCAAAGGTAATTTCTCTCTTACCATTTGGTGTTTTCCTTATGGGTCAGTGGGTCAACATCTGGTGTCACTGTAGGACTGTAGGGGTTGCATGGAGCAAGAGAGGTAACAGGGCTGGATTCAGCTGAAAAGAGACCAGTGGGTTTCTTTGGAAGTTCTGGCTTGCTTGAGAGAAGAAAATAGTGGGGTTGTGGAATGTTAGTTCCAAATAGACCAGCGCCATAAATATAAAATTTGACTCAATTGTTAATTGCAATTAATGCTTTAGATAAATCCTTAATGTCTTAGACAAAGATAAATGTGCCTCCATTGTCTCCTAAAACATAAAGCGGGTGGATTTTGGTTTGGAATGGGTTACCGTGGTTTTCCTTTCTCTTCATCTGGGTCTGTCACTCTACGGATCCAGCTGCCATCTCTCTTGAGGGAAGTACGCACCTTCATGGTTCGAACCACCTGTGCTCTGTTAACTTCTACAACACACACACACACACACACACACATTACATGCACACACATTACACACACGCACTTTATATTATTCTGTGTTTTGATATACCACTATTGCTCATGATGGAGCAGTGATGTTTTACATAGTGTTAAGTTACAGAGTTATGTAGGTCAACACACCCTTGGTGGCCATGGTCCAGTCCAAGTCTTTGCTTCCTATTGAAAAAAAGAACACGGTTGTTGGCTAATTGGCTGGGGTCATAGTATGTACAGAACAGAAGTCTGTATGTACTAACTATATATTGCATTAGAAAAAGGTATACCCAAAGGCACTTCAGCCCAGTTTAAACAAAAAAGGGGAATCAGTTGCTAGACTGAAGGACTTGAAAATCCCCAAAAACATTCCTTCCCCCAGTGTCTGTTCATTATACTCTGTTATCCTGTTATGGCTAAGGGGCAGTATTTTCACGGTTGGATAAAAAACGTACCCGATTTAATCTGGTTACTAGTCCTGCCCAGTAACTAGAATAGGCATATAATTATTGGCTTTGGATAGAAAACACTCCAAAGTTTCTAAAACTGTTTGAATGGTGTCTGTGAGTATAACAGAACTCAAATGGCAGGTCAAAACCTGAGAGATTCCTTTACAGGAAGTGGCCTGTCTGACCATTTCTTGAACTTCTTTGCCATCTCTATCTTTTACAAAGGATCTCTGCTCTAACGTGACACTTCCTACGTCTTCCATGGGCGCTCAGAGCCCGGGAAAAACCTGAATGTCGTCATCCCAGCCCCAGGCTGAAACACATTATCGCCTTTCTCAAGTGGCCGATCAAGGGACTGTGGGCTTAGGCGCGTGCCCTGGCCGCCCCCGTCTTTGTGATTTTTCCTCTGTTTGCCGAAAAGGAGATTCCCGGTCGGAATACTATCGCTTTTTTACGAGATAAATTGCATAAAAATTGATTTTAAACAGCGGTTGACATGCTTCGAAGTACGGTAATGGAATATTTAGAATTTTTTTGTCACGAATTGCGCCATGCGCGCGACCCTGATTTACCATTTCGGATAGTGTCTGGGACGCACGAACAAAACGCCGCTATTCGGATATAACGATGGATTATTTTGGACCAAACCAACATTTGTTATTGAAGTAGCAGTCCTGGGAGTGCATTCTGACGAAGACAACAAAAGGTAATCAAACTTTTATAATAGTAAATCTGATTTTGGTGAAGGCTAAACTTGCAGGGTGTCTAAATAGCTAGCCCGTGATGGCTGGGCTATGTACTTAGAATATTGCAAAATGTGCTTTCACCAAAAAGCTATTTTAAAATCGGACATATCGAGTGCATAGAGGAGTTCTGGATCTATAATTCTTAAAATAATTGTTATGCTTTTTGTGAACGTTTATCGTGAGTAATTTAGTAAATTGTTAGCAAATTCCCCAGACCATGGACCGCTGGGAGAGACAGGAAGTCTCTCCAGTGCCTCGACCAGCACAACCGGGGTTGTCTCCATCCGTTCCATCCGGAGAGAGTTCCAGTGGGATGCGTCTCTCCCTTCCCAGGGAGTATGATGGAACGGCAGCACAGTGCCAGGGATTCTTGTTACAACTAGGCCTCTACCTGGCCACTGTGCACCCAGCTCCCTCAGGAGGGGAGAGAGTGGCCACCCTCGTCTCCTGTCTCACAGGAAGAGCGCTGGAGTGGGCAAACACCGTGTGGAGAGAAGGAGACACGGCGCGAGACCACTTCGAGGAGTTCACCCGTCGCTTCAGGGCCGTTTTCGACCATCCCCCTGAGGGCAGAGCGGCGGGGGATAGGCTCTTCCATTTGAAACAGGAAACGAGGAGCACCCAGGACTTCGCCCTGGAATTCCGGACCTTGGCCGCCGGAGCAGGCTGGAACGACAGGGCCCTCATCGACCACTATCGATGCAGCCTACGAGAGGACGTCCGACGCGAGCTGGCCTGCAGGGATGCCACCATTTCCTTCGACCAACTGGTGGATTTGTCCATCTGGTTGGATAACCTGCTGGTCACTCGTGGACGTCCAGAGGGGGCTCTGTTGGTTCCATCGTCCAGCACCCCCGCTCCGGTGCCCATGGAGTTAGGAGGGGCTGCTCATAGGGAGACTGGAGGAGGAGCAATCACGTGCGCCATTTGTGGCCGCAGAGGACACACTGCCGGTCGGTGCCGTGTTGGTTCCTCTGGGAGTCGAGGCAACAGGCAGGGCACTCTGGCGTCACCCCAGGTGAGTTTGCACCACACTCATCCAGAGTCCTCTGTTGATCAACTGTTTGTGCCTGTTTGTTTCCCTGAGTTTTCCCCACATTCCCAGCATAAGGCGCTCGTCGATTCAGGCGCAGCTGGGAATTTTATCGACAGAGCATTAGCCATTAGGTTAGGGATCCCTATTTTTCCTATAGTTAGACCCTTCCCGGTACACGCTCTAGATAGTCGACCATTAGGGTCCGGGCTAATCAAGGAGAGAATCAGTCTCTTTCTCATTGACTTGCCTGCATTTCCTGTGGTACTAGGCCTTCCTTGGTTAGCTCTGCATAACCCCACTATTTCCTGGCAACAGAGGGCTCTCACGGGGTGGTCGTGAGAGTGCTCAGGGAGGTGTGTAGGGGTTTCCGTTGGTGCTACCACGGTGGAAAGTCCAGACCAGGACTCCACCGTGCACATCCCCCCCAGAATATGCCGATTTGGCACTCGCCTTCTGTAAAAAGGCGACTAAATTACCACCTCATCGACGGGAGGATTGTACGATAAATCTTCTGGCAGACGCTGCGCTTCCCAGGAGTCACAGTTACATATGTCTCTGAATCCCTGCGTCAGGGGTACATTTGGCCCTCTACTTCACCCGCCTCCTCGAGTTTCTTTTTTGTGAAGAAGGATGGAGGTTTACGCCCGTGCATTGACTATAGAGGTCTCAATCAAATCACGGTGAAGTACAATTACCCACTACCTCTTATCGCCACGCCGATTGAGTCAATGCATGGGGCGCGCTTCTTCGCAAAACTGGATCTCAGGAGTGCGTATAACCTGGTGAGTATCCAGGAGGGAGATGAGTGGAAGACAGCGTTCAGTACCACCACAGTGCATTATGAGTACCTTGTCATGCCGGACGGGTTGATGAATGCTCCATCAGTTTTCCAATCCTTTGTAGACGAGATTTTCAGGGACCTGCACGGGCAGGGTGTAGTGGTGTATATCGATGACATTCTGATTTACTCCGCTACATGCGCCGAGCATGTGTCCTTGGTGCGCAAGGTACTTGGACGACTGTTGGAGCAAGACCTGTACGTCAAGGCTGAGAAATGCCTGTTCTTTCAGCAGGCCGTCTCCTTCCTAGGGTATCGCATTTCCACATCAGGGGTGGAGATGGAGAGTGACCGCAGTGCAGCCGTGCGTAATTGGCCGACTCCCACCACGGTAAAGGAGGTGCAGCGATTTTTAGGGTTTGCCAATTACTACCGGAGATTTATCTGGGGTTTTGGCCAGGTTGCTGCGCCCATTACCTCACTGCTGAAGGGAGGTCCTGTGAGGTTGCGGTGGTCAGCTGAGGCGGACAGGGCTTTTGGGCAACTAAGAGCTCTGTTTACTTCGGCTCCAGTGTTGGCCCATCCGGATCCCTCTTTGGCATTCACTGTGGAGGTGGACGCGTCCGAGGCTGGGATAGGAGCCGTGCTCTCACAGCGCTCGGGCACGCCACCGAAACTCCGCCCCTGTGGTTTCTTCTCGAAGAAGCTCAGCCCAGCGGAACGTAACTATGATGTGGGGGACCGGGAGTTGTTGGCTGTGGTTAAAGCGTTGAAAGCGTGGAGACATTGGCTTGAGGGGGCTAAACACCATTTTTTCATCTGGACTGACCACTGCAACCTGGAGTACATCCGGGCAGCGAAAAGACTGAATCCTTGGCAGGCAAGGTGGGCCATGTTTTTTACCCGTTTTGTGTTTACCCTATCCTACAGACCAGGTTCCCAGAATAAGAAGGCAGACGCACTGCCCTGGCTGTATGACAGAGAGGAGCGGCCCATGGATCAGACTCCCATACTCCCGGGCCTCCTGCCTGGTAGTGCCGGTCGTGTGGGATTTGGATGCGGACATTGAGCAGGCGTTGCATACAGAGCCCGCTCCCCTCCAGTGTCCCGTTGGGCGTATGTACGTTCCGTCTGCTGTCCATGACCAGTTGATCTCTTGGGCCCGCACGTCTCACTCCTCTGGTCATCCGGGGATCGGTCGGACAGTGCGCTGTCTGACTGGGAAGTACTGGTGGCCCACTTTGGCTAAGGACGTGAGGGTTTATGTCTCCTCCTGCTCGGTGTGTGCCCAGTGTAAGGCTCAGAGACACCTGCCCAGAGGTAAGTTACATCCCTTACCCCTTCCACAACGACCTTGGTCACATCTGTCAGTGGATTTCCTAACGGATCTTCCTCCCTCACAGGGAAATACCACGATCCTGGTCGTTGTGGATCGTTTTCCTAAGTCCTGTCATCTCCTCCTCCCTCTGCCTGGTCTCCCTACAGCCCTACAGACTGCGGAGGCCCTGTTTACACACGTCTTCCGGCACTACGGGGTGCCTGAGGATATAGTGTCGGATCGGGGTCCCCAGTTCACGTCGAGAGTTTGGAAGGCGTTCATGGATGGTCTGGGGGTCTCGATTAGCCTTACCTCAGGTTTTCACCCCGAGAGTAACGGGCAGGTAGAGAGAGTCAACCAGGATGTGGGCAGGTTTCTGCGGTCCTATTGCCAGGACCGGCCGGGGGAGTGGGCAGCATTTGTGCCCAGGGCCGAGATGGCACAGAACTCGCTTCGCCACTCCTCCACTAACCTCTCCCCCTTTCAGTGCGTATTGGGGTACCAGCTGGTTCTGGCACCGTGACATCAGGGTCAGACCGAGACTCCTGCAGTGGACGACTGGTTTAGGCACGCGGAGGAGACATGGGAGGCCGCCCGTGTCCATCTCCAGCGAGCCGCGCGTCGCCAGAAAGCCAGTGCGGACTGTCACCGCAGTGAGACCCCGGTGTTCGCACCGGGGGACCGGGTCTGGCTCTCGACCCGTAACCTACCCCTCTGCCTGCACTGCCGGAAGCTGGTTCCGCGGTTTTGTGGGGCCATTTAAAGTCCTGAGGAGGGTGAACGAGGTATGTTATAGATTACAGCTTTCCTCTGATTATCGTATTAACCCCTCGTTCCATGTGTCTCTCCTCAGGCCGGTGGTGGCTGGTCCACTCCAGGAATCTGAGGTGCTGGAGGTCCCTCCGCCCACTTTGGACATCGAGGGCGCCCCGGCGTACATCGTTCATTCCATCCTGGATTCGAGGCATCGGGTGGGGGGCCTTCAGTACCTTGGAGAGGTACGGGCCGGAGGAGAGGTGCTGGGTTCTGGTTGCAGATGTTTTGGATCTGAACTGCTGCGGGAGTTACACCATCGCCGGCCGGATCACCCTGCGTCTCGTCCTCCGGGTTGTCCTCGAGGCCGGTGTCGGCGCGCCGCTCGTCAAGGGGGGGGGGGTACTGTCACTCCTCTCCTTAATCGGGCGGCGTTCGGTGATCGCCGCTCCATTTTTCATATATCCATTTGTCTTGTCTTGTTTCCATACACACCTGGTTTTCATTTCCCCAATTAAGCTACTTGTATTTAACCCTCTGTTTCCCATCATGTTTTGTGTGTAATTGTTTCATGTTATGTGTGTTAGTTTACGCGCTTTACTTTTATGTTCCGTTTTTTGAGTGCGTTTGATTTATGTAGTGCTCTCGTTTTTGGAATTATAATAAAAGTGCGCCTGTTCATTATACTCTGCGCTCCTGCACCTGACTTCGCCTCCAATACAGCTTTTGACACCCAGGATACTTCAACTGGTGATGATCCGGGAGAACAAAAAAAAAAGGAGCACTCTGGTACTGCGTAAATCTGATAGATTTATTGACGGGACAAACAAACTATATGCTTGATTTTCGGCTTGAATCACCTTCATCAGAGCCTTGAGAAGGAAAATAGTGGGAGGCACCTACAGTTGAAGTTGGAAGTTTACATACACCTTAGCCAAATACATTTAAACTCAGTTTTTCACAATTCCTGACATTTAATCCTAGTAAAAATGCCCTGCCTTAGGTCAGTTAGGATCACCACTTTATTTTAAGAATGTGAAATATCAGAATAATAGCAGAGAGAATGATTTATTTCAGCTTTTATTTCTTTCATCACATTCCCAGTGGGTCAGAAGTTTACATACACTCAATTAGTATTTGGTAGCATTGCCTTTAAATTGTTTAACTTGGGTCAAACGTTTCAGGTAGCCTTCCACAAGCTTCCGACAATAAGTTGGGTGAATTTTGGCCCATTCCTCCTGACAGAGCTGGTGTAACTGAGTCAGGTTTGTAGGCCTCCTTGCTCACACACGCTTTTTCAGTTCTGCCCACAGATTTTCTATGAGATTGAGGTCAGGGCTTTGTGATGGCCACTCCAATACCTTGACTTTGTTGTCCTTAAGCCATTTTGCCACAACTTGGGAAGTATGCTTGGGGTGATTGTCCATTTGGAAGACCCATTTGCGACCAAGCTTTAACTTCCTGACTGATGTCTTGAGATGTTGCTTCAATATGTTCACATAATTTTCTTTCCTCATGATGCCATCTATTTTGTTAAGTGCACTAGTCCCTCCTGTAGCAAAGCACCCCCACAACATGATGCTGCCGTGCTTCACAGTTGGGATGGTGTTCTTTGGCTTGCAAGCCTCCCCTTTTTCCTAACATAACGATAGTCATTATGGCCAAACAGTTTGATTTCTGTTTCATCAGACCAGAGGACATTTCTCCAAAAAGTACGATCTTTGTCCCCATGTGCAGTTGCAAACCGTGGTCTGGCTTTTTTTATGGCGGATTTGGAGCAGTGGCTTCTTCCTTGCTGAGCGGCCTTTCAGGTTATGTCGATATAGGACTCGTTTTACTGTGGATATAGATTTATTTGGTAATGTCCATATAAGATTAACCAATGTAAAACATACAAGATCTGTAAAATGTATATAGGTTCAGAAATGTTGTGAAATAGCACAGTTACAAATAGAAATCAAACTGGATGGACATCAGAAATAGAGGAAGGACTAAAAACAAACAAAATAGAACTATTTTAAAATAGATTGTGTCTGTAAAATGTGTATAAATATAGGGTATTGGAAATGATGCATACAATTACATTGATGGAAGCAACAATCTATCCGCAATATTAAAGATGATCCACCCCTTAAAAAAAAAGTAACAAGAACATTTCTCAGGACATAGACATATCTGATTTGGGCAGAAAGCTTAAATTCGTGACAATCTAACTGCACTGTCAAATTTACAGTAGCTATAGTTAAATAATACCATGATATTGTTTGAGGAGTGCACAGTTAAGTTGAAAATATATTAATAAACCAATTAGGCACATTTGGGCAGTTTTGAACAGAAATGCAATGGTTCATTGAATCAGTCTAAAACTTTGCATATACACTACTGCCATCTAGTGGCCAAAATCGAAATTGTGCCTAACCTGGAATAGTACATTATGGCCTTTGCATTTCAAAGATGGAACAAAAAAACACGTTTTTTTTCTTTGCATTATCTTTTACCAGAACTAATGTGTTATATTCTCCTACATTCATTTCACATTTCCACAAACTTCAAAGTGTATCCTTTTAAATGGTATCAAGAATATACATATCCTTGCTTCAGGTCGTAAGCTACAGGCAGTTACATTTTGGGTATGACATTTTAGGCGAAAATTGAAAAAAAGGGTCCTCTCCTTACGTGTCAAGTATCAGTTTGCAATTTTTTTAAATAATAATAATTGAGTTAATAAAGCCGCATACACACTTGGTCTCTTTTTTGCTTTTTTGACCAAGGCAGCTCCAAGGCAGCTCCAGCCTAGCTCAGTGCTTTCTGTGGTGGTGGGGCAGCCAGCGTAAAATACGGAGCGTAGGAGTTGGTAATGTTCTCTAGTTGTGCCGTGATTAGCTCAGTGTTCTGTCCCACTACGACACCACCAAATCTAAGGGTAGAGCTAAAAAATTCAAGCCCCTTGGGTGCTGCCATAGAGTTACATTATTAGTGCCCATCCAAGAAGGCTCAAGGTCATTTAGCACAGGTAAAGTGTCAAATCACGTTATATTTAAAAATGCACAAGAAAAAAATTCAATATAACGACTTGGGGCTAACCATTGTAAGTTTAGTCACTCGCCCCAACAGTGCACGTATGCTGGAGGTGAGCGAAAGCTCGGGAGGGTGCAGGGGGGGGTTACCAGTACCAGACAGGGGGAGATAGGCCAGGGCAGACGGTGAACAGATCGCCAGGTGGAATCCAAGCAGCAGTGCAGCAGGTAACGGGAGTAGGTGTCACAGCCCCTTGGGTGAAGTCTTTATTTCTGGAGGCAGATTTCTTGTGAAAATGCCAGCGGCTGGTCTCTGAACAGCAGGACGGGGCTTCAAGGCCTCTGGATTTGGGTGGGGTAGCCTACCATTTGTTGGGCTCAAAGGCTTCGACACCTCTTGCTTCACACGTCAGTGCTAATTGAAGTTGTATCTTTTTGTTCTAGCAAAGTTTGGTAGCCTGAGCATTCAGTCCTAATTAAGAAAAATCTAAAATTGATTTTTCTTCTTGGCTTTTGAAAGTAAAAGAATTGCTTCAGACTAAGCATTCCTCACTCAGCTCCAGGTTGGATGGGGTTTTCAGGTCTGCTTGTTTGCCAGAGCATTTGACGTATAGTTTGGGAATAATAATCCTTGAATGTAGGAAGCCTTCCAAATAATTCCATCCAAAATCAGGTTGTAGGTTTGGAGTTTTGATTTGGAGTGAAGGTTATGTTGTTTAGGGTAGCATCCAGAATATGTCCGTCCCAAAAACTAAGTTTGTCTAACTCTAAATCTATTTTTAAAAACATGCTGAAAAGTGTGGGAGCTCATCTGCTCACAACCTCTCTCTCACATGTTATCTGAGTAATGTAGTGCTCTCTCAACACACACCACTCCTGCCCTCCCCACCACTCACTCATTCAGCAAACGCCTGCCTCATTGCCTGACAGTCAGCATCAGGTCACAGTGAAATTATGTCTTTCAACAATCATTTGTAAAAATCCAAATAACTTCACAGATCTTCATTGTAAAGGGTTTAAACACTGTTTCCCATGCTTGTTCAATGAACCATAAACAATTAATGAACATGCACCAGCGTAACGGTCGTTAATACACTAACAGCTTACAGACAGTAGGCAATTAAGGTCACAGTTATGAAAACTTAGGACACTAAAGAGGCCTTTCTACTGACTCTGACAAACACCAAAAGCAAGATGCCCAGGGTCCCTGCTCATCTGCGTGAACGTGCCTTAGGCATGCTGCAAGGAGGCATGAGGATTGCTGATGTGGCCAGGGAAATAAATTGCAACGTCCGTACTGAGAGACGCCTAAGACAGCGCAACAGGGAGACAGGACGGACAGCTGACCTCGCAGTGGCAGACCACGTGTAACAACACCTGCACAGGATCGGTACATCCGAACATCACACCTGCGGGACAGGTACAGGATGGCAACAACAACTACCCGAGTTACACAAGGAACGCACAATCCCTCCATCCGCAATAGGCTGAGAGAGGCTGGACTGAGGGCTTGTAGGCCTGTTGAAAGGCAGGTCCTCACCAGACATCACCGCCAACAATGTCGCCTATGGGCACAAACCCACCGTCGCTGGACCAGACAGGACTGGCCAAAAGTGCTCTTCACTGACGAGTCACGGTTTTGTCTCACCAGGGGTGATGGTCGGATTTGCGTTTATCGCCGAAGGAATGAGCTTTACATCGAGGCCTGTACTCCGGAGCGGGAAGAGGTGGAGGGTCCGTCATGGTCCGTCATGTGTGTCACAGCATCATCGGACTGAGCTTGTTGTCATTGCAGGCAATCTCAACGCTGTGCAATACAGGGAAGACATCCTCCTCCCTCATGTGGTACCCTTCCTGCAGGCTCATCCTGACATGACCCTCCAGCATGACAATGCCACCAGCCATACTGCTCGTTCTGTGCATGATTTCCTGCAAGACAGGAATGTCAGTGTTCTGCCATGGCCAGCGAAGAGCCCGGATCTCAATCCCATTGAGCACGTCTGGGACCTGTTGGATCAGAGGGTGAGGGCTAGGGCCATTCCCCCCAGAACTGTCCGGGAACTTGCAGGTGCCTTGGTGGAAGAGTGGGGTAACATCTCACAGCAAGAACGGGCAAATCTGGTGCAGTCCATGAGGAGGAGACGCACTGCAGTACTTAATGCACATCTATCAGTGTTAATGCAAAATGTTAATTATTTCGCCTCTATGGCCTATTTATTGCCTTACCTCCTTAATCTTACTACGTTTGCACACACTGTACATAGATTTGTCTATTGTGTTATTGACTGTACGTTTGTTTATCCCATGTGTAACACTGTGTTGTTGTTTTCGTTGCACTGCTTTGCTTTATCTTGGCCAGGTCGCAGTTGTAAATGAGAACTTGTTCTCAACTGGCCTACCTGGTTAAATAAAGGTGAAATAAAAATAAATAAAATGCAGCTGGTGGCCACACCAGATACTGGCTGTTACTTTTGATTTTGAGCCCCCCTTTGTTCAGGGAAACATTATTCCATTTCTGTTCGTCACATGTCTGTGGAACTTGTTCAGTTTATGTCTCAGTTGTTGAATCTTACGTTAATACAAATATTTACACATGTTAAGTTTGCTGAAAATAAACAGTTGACAGTGAGATGAAGTTTCATTTTTTGATGAGTTTATGAAATAACACATAGGGAATCATGTAGTCACCAAATAAGTGTTAAACAAATCAAAATATATTTTATATTTGAGATTCTTCAAAGTAGCCACCCTTTGCCTTGATGACAGCTTTGCACACTCTTGGCATTCTCTCAACCAGCTTCACCTGGAACGCTTTTCCAACAGACTTGAAGGAGTTCCCACATATGCTGAGCACTTGTTGGCTGCTTTTCCTTCACTCTGCTGTCCAACTCATACCAAACCATCTCAATTGGGTTGAGGTTGGGTGATTGTGGAGGCCAGGTCATCTGATGCAGCCCTCCATCACTCTCCTTCTTGGTCAAATACACAGCCTGGAGGTGTGTTGGGTCATTGTCCCATTGAAAAACAAATGATAGTGGGACTAAGCACAAACCAGATGGGATGGTGTATTGCTGCAGAATGCTGTGGTAGCCATGCTGGCTAACTGTGCCTTGAATTCTAAATACATCACTGACAGTGACACCAGCAAAGCACCCCCACAGCATCACACCTCCTCCTGCATGCTTCACGGTGGAAATCACACATGCAGAGATCATCTGTTCACCTACTCTGTGTCTCACAAAGAGACGGCGGTTGGAACCAAAAATCTCAAATTTGGACTCATCAGACCGAAAGGACAGATTTCCACTGGTCTAATGTCCATTGCTCATGTTTCTTGGCCAAAGCAAGTAACTTCTTCATATGTGTCCTTTAGTAGTGGTTTCTTTGCAGCAATTCGACCATGAAGGCCTGATTCACACAGTCTCCTCTGAACAGTTGATGCTGAGATGTGTCTGTTACTTGAACTCTGTGAAGCATTTATTTAGGCTTCAATTTATCCTCTGCATGTCTTAAAGTAATGATGGACTATCGTTTCTCTTTGCTTATTTGACTGGTCTTGCCATAATATGGACTTGGTCTTTTATAGAGGTAGACCGATTAATCGGAATGGCCGATTTCAAGTTTTTATAACAATTGGTATTTTTGGACACCGATTTGCCGATTATATATATTTTTTTTACACCTTTATTTAACTAGGCAAGTCAGATTAAAAACCCATTCTTATTTTCAATGACAGCCTAGGAATGGGGGGTTAACTGCCTTGTTCAGGGGCAGAACAACAGATTTTTACCTTGTCACCTCGGGGATTCGTTTTTGCAACCTTTCGGTTACTAGTCCAACGCTCTAACCACCTGCCTTACATTGCACTCCACGAGGAGCCTGCGTGGCAGGCTGACTACCTGTTACGCGAGGGCATCAAGAAGCCAAGGTAAGTTGCTAGCTAGCATTAAACTTATAAAAAACTATCAATCTTAACATAATCACTAGTTAAACTAGTAATATCATCAACCATGTGTAGTTATCTAACGTGTCCTGCGTTACATATAATCGATGCGGTGCCTGTTAATTTCTCATCGAATCACAGCCTACTTCGACAAACGGGTGATGATTTAACAAACGCATTTGCGAAAAAAGCACCGTCGTTGCACCAATGTACCTAACCATAAACATCAATGCCTTTCTTTAAAATCAATACACATGTATATATTTTTAAACCTGCATATTTAGTTAATATTGCCTGCTAACATGAATTTCTTATAACTAGGGAAGTGACGTTGTGTCACTTCTCTTGCGTTCCGTGCAAGCAGTCAGGGTATATACAGCAGTTTGGGCCGCCTGGCTCATTGCGAAATGTGTGAAGTCCATTTATTCCTAACAAAGGCTGTAATTCATTTGCCAGAATTGTACATAATTATGACATAACATTGAAGGTTGTGCAATGTAACAGGAATATTTAGACTTAGGGATGCCACCCGTTAGATAAAATGCGGAACGGTTCCGTATTTCACTGAAATAATAAACGTTTCGTTTTCGAAATGATCGTTTCCGGATTCGACCGTATTAATGACCAAAGGCTCGTATTTCTGTGTGTTATTATGTTATAATTAAGTCTATGATTTGATATTTGATAGAGCAGTCTGACTGAGCGATGGTAGGCAGCAGCAGGCTCGTAAGCATTCATTCAAACAGCACCTTCGTGCGTTTGCCAGCTGCTCTTCGCAATTCTTCAAGCATTGCGCTGTTTATGACTTCAACCCCCGAGATTCGGCTGGTGTAACCGATGTGAAATGGCTAGCTAGTTAGCGGGGTGCGCGCTAATAGCGTTTCAAACATGGGTAACGCTGCTTCGAGGGTGGCTGTTGTCGATGTGTTCCTGATTCGAGCCCAGGTAGGAGCGAGGAGAGGGACGGAAGCTATACTGTTACACTGGCAATACTAAAGTGCCTATAAGAACATCCAATAGTCAAAGGTATATGAAATACAAATCGTATAGAGCGAAATAGTCCTATAATTCCTACAACCTAAAACTTCTTACCTGGGAATATTGAAGACTCATGTTAAAAGGAACCACCAGCTTTCATATGTTCTCATGTTATGAGCAAGGAACTTAAACGTTAGCTTTTTAACATGGCACATATTGCACTTTTACTTTCTTCTCCAACACTTTGTTTTTGCATTATTTAAACCAAATTGAACATGTTTCATTATTTATTTGAGGCTAAATTGATTTTATTGATGTATTATATTAAGTTAAAATAAGTGTTCATTCAGTATTGTTGTAATTGTCATTATTACAAATAAATAAATAAATAAAATAAATATGTTGCAAAAAAAAATTAAAATTAAAAATATTTGTTTTTAAAAAAAAAATACAATCGGCCGATTAATCGGTATCGGCTCTTTTTTGGTCCTCCAATAATCGGTATCGAAAATTCATAAATCGGTCGACCTCTAGTCTTTTACCAAATAGGACCATGTTCTGTATACCAACCCAACCTTGTCACAACATAACTGATTGCCTGAAACGCATTAAGGAAAGAAATTCCACAAATTAACAAGGCACACCTGTTAATTGAAATGCATTCCAGGTGACTACCTCGTGAAGCTGGTTAAGAGAATGCCAATAATGTGCAAAGCTGTCATCAAGGCAAATGGTGGCTACTTTGAAGAGTCTCAAATATATTTTGATTCGCTTAACACTTTTTTGGTTACGACATATAACACATATGGAATTTTCATAGTTTTGATGTCTTCACTATTATTCTACAATGTAGAAAATAGTAAAAATAAAGAAAAACCCTTGAATGAGTATGTGAGTCCAAACTTTTGACTGGTTCTGTATATTTATATATACAGAACACATATACATATACATATATATATATATATATATATGGTGGATTGGAAATGATGCAGACAATTACATTGATGGAAGCTACAATCTATCTGCAATATTAAAGCTGATCTACCCCCTAAAAAAACAATAATTAAAAAAAGATCCCATGGCACTTATCGTAAGAGTAGGGGTGTTAACCCCGGTGTCCTGGCTAAATTCCCAATCTGACCATCATGGCCACCTAATCATCCCCAGCATCCAATTGTCTCATTCTTCCCCCTCCTCTCCCCTGTATTATTCTTCAGGTCATTGCTGTAAATGAGAATGTGTTCTCAGTCGACTTACCTGGTAAAATAAGGGTTAAATAGGAAGTGCAATGCTCTTCTGTAAACAAAAAAATGGGGAGTTGGCATACAACACAAATCTACTCAGGTGGGTGAACCTCTGTGCCCCTACAGGCTACCAGAATATCATCCATATATCTGCGCCACAAGACAATATTATAAAATAATGTATTAGATACAGCATTTTTAATTAATTTATTTTTCCAGAAAGCTATAAACAAATTAACATAACGTGGCACAATTGCCGCTCCCATCGCATATTGAAAAAAGTTAATAGGTAACGCCATTTCGGGTAAAGTCAAAATAAAACCAGAAGTGGGCAGCAGACCTTCAGGGTGTGTATATGGTGGGAGAGGGCTTCTAGGCCTCCTGCATGGGGATGTTTGTAAGTATGTCATTAGATTCATCTTTGACATTCTCAAGGATCTTTAGCACGTCAGTGGTGTCGCCAAAGAAAGCTGTGAGGAAAGGAACCAACTTTATGAAAAAATATACAAATTGGGATAGGGGTTCAGTGAGGCTATTATTACCACAGACTACAGGCCTCAGAGGAGGGTCAGATTGTTTCTTGAGAAACAGAGTGCTCCTTTTACTTTCGTCTCCTGTATAATTACCAGTTGAAGTATCCAGGGGTAAGGAATGTTTTTAAGATATTAGATTACTCAGTGGAGCTGAAAGCCCTGAGGGAAAGATCTAGAGCTTTGATTCTGTCAGTCATCCATCTTTTTACCATGACTTCACAAACAATTTATGGGCCAACAGTTTACTAGCAACCAGTGTTACCGCATTCTGGGACTCTAAAGGAATGATCGGCATCACATTTAACCAACATATGCAAAACCCACAAAATTATGTAACAACAAATATGTACAGATGTACATGAACATACCAATTATTATAGGCCTCTAGAACAGGGGTTCTTAATGTTTTTCAGCCTGGGACCCAAATTAGAAATGCTGTGCTTTCCTGGGACCCAAGCTTATGAAAACTATACATAAATATCAGTACATTTAATTGCCCTTATGCCTAAAACAAATGCAATATAGACAAAAACAAATAACAATGAAATACCCATATAAAGAACAATTAATGGTTTATTTTTCCCCATTAAAAATACTCTTACATATGTCTAAATTGGAACTATTGCTGTTAAAATACAATAAATAATTTAATTCTGAACTGGAATAAACTGATTGATCACATCACACAGATGTATAAGAGAACACACACACACAGGATCAGTTTTTGATAGTGTAACCCTAAGTAACAGTACATTGAAAAATTATCAGGCCTAGTGTACATATTACTGTAGAAAGTATTGTTGAAAAAAAGGTCTAGGTTAGAACTGTTGCTGTTAAAATACAAGAAATATTTTCTTATTTTGTCTGGAATAAACCTTTTGATCACATCACACAGATGTAGACCAGAAAACAAACACGCACAGTCATAATGAGAGGTGTGTGGCTGGTTGAAGTTTTCAACAAGTATGTCGATTCTGGGCTCAGTTTTTGACAGTGCAACCCTGAGGTCATGCTCAGAATTGGGTCTGTTTCTGTACTTGTTCTTTTTTATTTTTTAGGTACACCAGAGTTGAGAACCCTGACTTAGGTATGTGGTGCCAAACTGGAAAATAATATCTACTGCTTTCTCAGTCAGGCAGGGGACCGCTTCCTGCTGTAGATGAGCAACTCAAAGCTGTGTGAGTGTGTTTACCTCAAAAAGGATCTTGCTTCAATCAGTTTATTCCAGAATAAAAATTATTACTTGTACTTTAACAGCAACAGTTCCAGCCTGGAATGGTTTAACAATAATTTATACAGTAGTTCAGATAATTATCTTCATCTGTACTGTTACTTAGGTAGGGTTGCACTAAGTACAGTAGCTACTTTAACTAACTTGGTTTGGCTAACGTTAGCTAGCTATTAGCTGTGTACATGGGGATTGTTCGAAAGATAAACTCACATCTACTTTAGTACTATGAGCGATAGTAACGTGAATTCCTTATTTCTGCTTATCATCATCACCTGTTAGAAAATGACAATGCCTTGCTAGCTGAATTACTTTTCCACTGTCGAAGCACGTTTTCCTGAAGCATTGTGCCCTGTTCTGAAATAACTCCCTGGGTTTACCTTCATGCTGTGGACGTTTGGTCAGGACGTGTATGAAACCAAGAGAGATAAATGTATCGCTGTATGAGCTCAGTCAGAACATGTGGCTAGTTTGAGTCCATTTGATGACAGAGATGAGTGAGAACGACAAGACAGTGGCTGTCATCTGCTGCTGAACGACGCTGCATCGTGTGTCGCGGAGTGATCTTCAATTAACTGCAGAAAAAGATCCGGTGAACTGCCCCTCCCACTCGCACAGCTGCTAAACTGATCAGAGACACTGTTGCTAAACAGAGAGCGCAGATGCACTTGGCAAAATCTGTTCCAGTAATGAATGGAATAATTATACATTTACCCCCGACACAGTATTAACAGGTATGCTCTATAGTGTCCAGACATTGTTATTACAATCTGCAATGACTGCAACAAAGCAAGGATGCTGGAATCATGTGTTCTACTCCAAAGAATGGAAATTTGCCAAATTTTACATTAATCTATAACCAGTTGTAAAATATATTCTCAATTTGCCACTCCAATCATTGTGGGCAACTGTGTATGCATCCACACACTCACATTATACACACTCTCCACTGAGTAATGGATTATTCATACTCTACAGATGGTCAAGACTAGCAGCACCAAAACAAATGTAAGTCTAAGAACCTGTAGTGAAACCTGTTGAAAGTGTTTCTCAAGGAATGCAAAAGCAACAACATAAATATCCGTTTAAAGATAATGTGTATGCATATGTAAATCATTTAAATGTTCTGCAGTGAGAGCAGTCTGAATTAGCAACATAATCTCTCCCTCCCAGTATTTTATAAAGTCTTCAGATTGTTGTCTAAAAGATCAAAGGCAGGCAGAACTCACCTGTTGGAATCAGTACTGTGGATGATAGCAGTGCCGCAGTACCTGGTCTGGGTTTGTAGCAAGTCAGGTCCTCCTCTCACACAGCACAGATGCCTCTCACTGTGGGAAGGTTGAGACTGCCTTACACCACAGGTACCACCCCTGGATGCTAGTATTCCATGCAGTGATCTCAGAGTGGGGCAGAGGGGAGCATTGTGACTGTCATTTTTTATTTATGTCTTACTTCCTTTTTCTTTGTATGTTTGAAAGACATTCCTAGAGAGGCAAAAGGATACCAGATAAAACCAGATCATAACATGAGGCAACACTTTTTCTTACTAATTCCTGCTTTCACAGCCTGGTCTCATAGATTAGACGTAACATAGTAAACAGAAATCCGGGACACTCAAATTAGTATGATATGTTACGTTTGGTATGGTTACATAAGACAGATGTTTACTTAAGGCAAAAAACACAACACAAACGTCTAGCAACCCAAAGGTTGCGAGTTCGAATCTCATTACTGACAACTTTGGCATTTTAGCTAATTAGCAACTTTGCATGTTAGCTAACCCTTCTCCTAACCTTAACCTTTTAACCTAACTCCTAAACTTAACCCTAAACTTAACCCTAACCCCTAGTCTAGCTAACATTACTCACCTAGCTAACATTAGCCACCTAGCTAGAATTCACAACATATCATGCGTTTTACGAATTCGTAACATATAGTAGGTTTTGCAAATTCGTAACATATAATACGAATTGTAATTTGTAACATATCATAGAAATGAGTGATGGACATCCACAAATTAATGCGTACCATACGAAACGTAACATATCATACTAAATTGAGTGTCTCAGATTTACTACAGAATAATACAAAATGCTCTGAGACCAGGTTAGCTTTCAAAAACGTTTAGATTGAAACCCAGATGCATTGCTTAACCAGCAGTCATAAAAAACAGTCACTAAGACACTAACCCATCTGGTGTGCTCTCTGTGTCAACACATAACTTTTTATCATTAGAAAGTAAATTGCTAAAGGCTCAGGTGAATAAATTAAGCAAATCAGACTGGCTTTTCGACACCAGTAGGTATTAGTGTCTTGATGAGGAGCTATCAGAATGTTAGTCTGACTTGTCCTTGTTGAATTAAACTACTCATGTATAGCCATTCAACTGCCCCAGATTAAATTGAGCATTAGTCTTGTTTTTGGTGATGTTATGTGTTGAGATTAAGTACCTAAAACTGATCACAGTCATTCCTGTTTTGACTAACCACTCTCTCTCCCCCTTATACATAAGGAACTTGGCCAAGGGGTGTTGGCTTTTCCTCTTTGTATGCACCACACACAGTCACACTCACGCAAAAATAGACCAGACCCATACACCATGAATAAGTGGATTTACTGGGAGGTTTCTGGCCATGCCCTCATAGCTAAGCTTTAATATTAGGCCAATCAACATGAGTCAGTTAACACTCTAGTGAATACACTTTGTGGGTTATTTCATTAAATGTCTGTGTGCCTGCTAGCTTGAAACCCTCATCCACCCACACCCCCTCATTCCTACCCACCGTCTAAGCACAATATGGAACCAGTAGAACTTCCCCTCTCAGTCTACCTCCCTCTGCCTCCCTCTGCCCTGGGGCTTTCGATGGGAATTTGCAGCATTTGAATCCACCTCACCGTATCCAAAAAAGACAGAAGGAAAAAACGTAACTATATGAAGACAATGTTCTGCATCTGTGGACTGATGATTCATGTCAGTGGCCAATCAGTCTCAGACAGAGCACAATGAAGATTGTTTATGACACATGAGAAGGCTGGGACATTCTGATCTGGTCTCTGTTATTTTCAAGTTTGAATGTCATGTGCACAAGTACAGTGAAATACCTTACTAGGCCCAACAATGCAATAATCGATATCAATGTAGCACTAAAATACCATAAGGTAGAACAAAAAACACAAATAAAAATAAGAAGAATACGAGAAAGTAAGTAAGCTATATACAGGGATCAGTCAGTTCCAATACCATATTTCCAATGTGCAGGGATACTGGAGTGATAGAGGTGGGGTAAGGTGAGTAGGCATCAGGATATATGATAAACAGAATAGCAGCAGCCTATATGATGATCATATGTAAGTGTGTGTGCGTAGAGTCAGTATAAACATGTGTGCATGTTGTGTGTGTGTGTTTAACTGTCAGTGTGCATGAGTTTGTAGAGTCGTGTGAGTGTGCATAGAGACAAAAATAAAATGCCAGGGTCTACTCAGATAGTTAATGTAGCTATTTAGTTAGCTATTTAGCAGTCTTATGGCTTGGGGATAAAAGCCTGTTGGTGTCAGACTTGATTCACCGGTATCGCTTGCCTTGTGGAAGCAGCGAAAACAGTCTATGGCTTGCGTGGCTTGAGTTTGGAGTCTGGATGGCAGAGAGCTAGGCCCCAGTGATTTACAGTGCATTCAGAGAGCATTCAGACCCCTTGACTTTTCCACATTTTGTTACGTTACAGCGGTATTCCAAAATGTATTAAATGTTTATTTTTTTCTTCATCAATCTACACACAATACCCCGCAATGACAAAATAAAAACAGGTTTTTAGAAATTTAGCAAATTTCCCTTTACTCAGTAGAGGAGAGCGAGGTAAGTTGTCACACGGGTAAGTTGTCAAACTGTTCATACCTCCAACACAAGAGATGCTATCTCAAAAATCAAATAGTTACTTTGTGTGACTACACAAATGGTGAATTTCCTGTTCACATGTGGTCAAGGTCACTCTAATCTGAGGTGAGCACAAGTTTCTTATTTTTCCCCTTCAAAAAGGTAAAAAATTGGCACTTTACATTTTATGCAATAAAACTTTGTTAGGTATGAATGTTCAAAATTATAATTTTGCACTGAGTAGAGGAGACAATAACGTGTCTTTTGATACTTTAGCTGCTGTCTTATGTTGAGCTAACCTTGAGATTTAGCCAACATTAGCACACATGTCAGTTTGGGGAAAGTTGTCTCAATGACCTTGGGGCAAGTCTTCACATTTGACAACTTGCCCCAGTATACATAGACTCATAGAAAATGCTAAAAAATCATTGTGATTGTGTAATCAGCTCTGATAATAAGATTAAATGTTACTGTAAATGGATTATAATATATGCACGTATTGTTTAGAGCAGCAGACATGTCCCTGGACTACACAAGACAGGCTCTGGTGTGTGTGTCTACTAACACACTATGCCTACTGTATGAGACAGTATATTCACACACACACTACTTCATACAGTGTCATGAATTTGGAGATGCAGCTTGTTCAGTATATTACTAGGTCAGCTGACATTTATTTTGGTCTGTCACCAAGTGAGGTAGGAAGACTTGCCTACCAGTTTGCTGTGGCACACCAGCTGAAGTTCGCGCCAATGTGGGCAGAAAAAGGCCAGCTCAGAGTGGTTTACAGGCTTCTTAAAATGGCACCCAACGCTGTTGCTGAGAAAGCCAGAGGCAACTAGCCTCGCCAGGGCAAGTAGCTTCAACAGAGAAAATGTTAATGCTTTCTTCGACAATGTAGCAGAAGTGCTACAGACATATCAATTTGGAGCAGGATACATATGGAATGTCGATGAAACTGGGGTGACCACTGTACATAAACCTGACAAAGTGGTGGGCAGACGTGGATTCATGCATGTATGGTCACTGACCGCTGAAAGGGGAACCCCCGTCACACTGGCCTGTGCTGTCTCAGACACAGGGAATAGTATACCTCCATATTTTATTTCCCTGTGTCAACTTCCGCGATCATTTCCTGATCAACAGGTCACCTGGCAGCAAAGGAGGGGCAAATCCCTCTGGGTGGATGAAAGATGTGCACTTTGTTGACTTCCTGAAACATTTTGTCGAGCATGCGAAGTGCTCAAAGGAGAAGCCCTGTTTACTCCTTTTGGACAAAACCACGAGTCTCATCTATCCATTGATTGACTCAATTATGCCAAAGAAAATTGCATAGTTTTGCTGTTATTCCCACCCCATTGCTCTCATCGGCTAAAGAGGCACATAGACACTGCGTGTGGTGCCTGGATGAGGAACAATCCCGGGAAGACATTGTCAATTTATGGTATTCCTGGGATTATGGCAATTGCCTATCCTCTGGCTGCAACCCCCTTGAACATTCAGGCTGGCTTTAGGGTGGCTGGAGTACAACCTTACACACAGGGATGTATTTCTGGAAACCGAGTTTGCACCATCCTACATTACAGATCTCCCCATTCAGAACCCAAACCTACCAGGCCCCAGCACCAACTCTGTCCTGGCAGGCCCCAGCAACATCCCAGCCTTGCCAGGCCCCAGCACCAACCTGCCAGGCCCCAGCACTATTCCAGCCCTGCCAGGCCCCAGCACCAACCTGCCAGGCCCCAGCACCATTTCATCCCTGCCAGGCCCCAGCACTAACCTGCCAGGCCCCAGCACCATTTCATCCCTGCCAGGCCCCAGCACTAACCTGCCAGGCCCCAGCACCATTTCATCCCTGCCAGGCCCCAGCACTAACCTGCCAGGCCCCAGCACCATTTCATCCCTGCCAGGCCCCAGCACTAACCTGCCAGGCCCCAGCACCATTCCAGCCCTGCGTAGCCCGAGATCAGACACAAACCTGCCCAGTTCTTACGCTAGCACCAAGTCACCCTTGCCCAGCAATGCCATTGTTGACAGCGGACTACCAACTCCAGAGGACATCCGACAATATCCAAAAGCTGGCCCCTGAAAACCAGCTTGCAAAGAAAGAAAACAGCGCAAAACAGCAATTCTATCTGACACACAAGTGAAGCAGGTAATATAAATAGAAAAGAATAAGTCACAATCTAGCAAAAGGCTGTTTCCGAAAGAATGGGAAGCAAGGGGGGGTGGGGAGAGTCAAAATCTGGATCTGCAAAGAACAATGCAGCAGCTTAAAAAATAAAAATCGTAGAAGATTCATCATCAGATGAAGAGGAGTGCTTCTGCCTCATCTGTGTGGAGCCATTTTCAAACAGCCTTCTAAAGGAGACTTGGGTGAAGTGTGTGAGATGCAACAAATGGGCCCATGATGCTTACACCTCAGGCCAGGCAATTTGTGTGCTAGAACTGTGACTCTGAAGATGAGTCTGATTAATCAGATACAGATGTATGTCGTATAGGCTGTTACAAAACGGTGTGTTAGTGCATTAGTGTGTTTAAACACCAGTCTGTTTTGTTAAAGACTTTCGACATTTAAGCCAGTTATCTGCAGCATTACATTCCATTACGATTCCAACAATTACCGTGCATCTATGTGCACGCCAGAGAACTTTAGATTTCAAAGTTCAAAGTAAAGTGGTCATGCAGCTTAATTAACGTGTGCTGTGCCAACATTATTATTTTGATTGAAAGGCATGATTTGCCAGATTGTCTAGGCATGATTGTTTTTATTTTGAGTTCTTTAATGAAGTTGAATTTGGTTTTGAATTTGAAATTAAAATCAATATTCACAATTAATTAGTTGTGTTCTTATTTGTTGATAATCCAATGTGACAATTTACCCGCTGATGGGGCAAATTGTCACAAGTGCACACTCTCTATTTAACGGTCTACAACTCCGTACTGAAATGAGATAGGAAGCTGTAATGAATACAAAATATGTTCCCAAGACTTCCTTCTTTCATTTGGTATGACATTTATACCATTGTGATGTATTGTGCCCAGTTAATATTACACAGCGTGAAAAGTGTGACAACATTAGTCATTTAGCAGACGCTCTTATCCAGAGCGACTTACAGTAGTGAATACATACATTTTATACAGTTCATTTTCATTTCATGCATTTTTTTTTGTACTGGCCCCCCGTGGGAATCAAACCCACAACCCTGGTGTTGCACACACCATGCTGGCGTTGCAAGCACCATGCTCTACCAACTGAGCCACAGGGAAGGCGACAACATACCTCGCTCTCCCTTACTTTGTTGAAGTACCTTTGGCAGCGATTACAGCCTCAAGTCTTCTTGGGTATGACGCCACAAGCTTGGCACACCTGTATTTGGGGATTTTTCCCATTCTTCTCTGCAGATCCTCTCAAGCTCGGCCAGGATGGATGGGGACCGTCACTGCACAGCCATTTTCTGGTCTCTCCAGAGATGTTAGATCGGGTTCAAGTTCAGGCTCTGGCTGGGCCACTCAAGGACATTCAGAGACTTATCCCGAAGCCACTCCTGCATTGTCTTGGCTGTGTGCTTAGGGTTGTTGTCCTGTTGGAAGGTGAACCTTCGCCCCAGTCTGAGGTCAAAATCAAATAAAATAAAATTGTATTTGTCACGTGCCAAATACAACAGGTGTAGACCTTATCATGAAATGCTTAAGTCCTGAGCACTCTGGAGCAGGTTTTCATCAAGGATCTCTCTGTACTTTACTCCCTTCATCTTTCCCTCAATCCTAACTAGTCTCCCAGTCCCTGCTGCTGAAAAACATCCCCACAGCATGATGCTGCCACCACCATGCTTCACTGTAGGGATAGTGCCAGGTTTCCTCCAGACATTACGCTTGGCATTCAGGCCAAAGAGTTCAATCTTGGTTTCATCAGACCAGAGAATCTTGTTTCTCATGGCCTGAGAGTCCTTAAGATACCTTTTGGCAAACTCCAAGCAGGCTGTCATGTGCCTTTTACTGAGGAGTGGCTTCCGTTTGGCCACTATACCATAAAGGCCTGATTGGTGGAGTGATGCAGAGATGGTTGTCCTTCTGGAAGGTTCTCCCATCTCCACAGAGGAACAGTTCTTGGTCACCTCCCTGACCAAGGACCTTCTCCCCCGATTGTTCAGTTTAGCCGGTCCACCAGCTCTAGGAAGAGTCTTGGTGGTTTCAAAATTCTTCCATTTTAGAATGATGGAGGCCACTGTGTTCTTGGGGACCTTCAATGCTGCAGAAATGTTTTGGTACCCTTCCCCAGATCTGTTCCTCGACACAATCCTGTCTCGGAGCTCTACGGACAATTCCTTCGACCACATGGCTTGGTTTTTGCTCTGACATGCATTGTCAGCTGTGGAACCTTATATAGACAGGTGTGTGCCTTTACAAACCCGAATCCTGTCCAATCAATTGAATTTACCACAGGTGGACTCCAAGTTGGAGAAACATCTCAAGGATGATCAATGGAAACAGGATGCACCTGAGCTCAATTTCGGGTCTCACAGCAAAGGGTCTGAAAACGTAAATAAGGTATTTCTGTTGTTTATTTTTAATACATTTGCAAACATTTCTAAAAAACCTGTTTTCGCTTTGTCATTACGGAGTATTGTGTGTAGATTGCTGAAGATTTTTATTTATTTAATCCATTTTAGAATAAGGCTGTAACGCAACAAAATGTGGAAAAAAGTCAAATGGTGTGAATATTTTCTGAATGCACTGTATGTACCCATGCCAGACCTTTTGGACCACCTGAGGGGGAAGAGGTGCTGTCACGCCTTCTTCACGTCTGTGCATGTGTGTGTGGACCATTTTAAGTCCTTAGTGATTTGGACACCGAGGAACTTGAAGCCTTCGACCTTCTCCACTGCAGCCCCGTCAATGTGGATGGGGGTGTTTTGTTGTAGTCCACGATCAGCTCCTTGGTCTTATTGACGTTGAGGGAGAGGTTGTTGTCCCAGCACCACATTGCCAGGTCTGGCCTACTACCATCTTGTCGTGAGCAAACTTGATGATGGTGTTGGAGTTGTGCTTGGCCACGCAGTCGTGGGTGAACAGGGAGTACAGGAGGGAACTAAGCACACACCCCTGCGAGGCCCCCGTGTTGAGGGTCAGTGTGGTGGAGGTGATGTTGCCTACCCTCACTGCCTGGGGTCAGCCTGTCAGGAAGTCCAGGATCCAGTTTCAGAGGCATGCGTTCAGTCCCAGGGTCTTAAGCTTGGTGACGAGCTTGGAGAGGACAATGAACACTGAGCTGTAATCAATGAACAACATTCTCACACCAGTATTCCTCTTATCTAGGTGGGTGAGGGCAATTGAGATTGCGTCGTCTACGGATCTGTTGGGGTGGTATGCACATTGGAGTGAGTCTAGGGTGTCTGGGATGATGGAGTTGATTTATGCCATAACCAGCCTTTCAAAGCACTTCATGATTACAGATGTGAGTGCTACGTGGAACAGTAATGATGATGGTCATCTTAAAACATGTGGGGATTACAGACTGGGTCAAGGAGAGTTTGAAAATCGCCGTGAATATGCCTGCCAGCTGTTCTGCGCATGTTCTGAGAACGCGCCCAGGAAAACCGTCAGCCCATGACCTTGCTAGTGTTGACCTGATTAAAGACCTAACTCACATCTGCGAGATCATCCGGTCATCTGGGTTGGTGAGGGTCGTCACACCCGGAAGGGTATTGTTATTGTTGAAGAATGCATAAAATGCATCTGGTTCATCTGGTAGAGAGGCATCGTTGGGCAGATCACGGCTGGGTTTTCCTTTGTAATCTGTAATGGACTGTAGCCCCTGCCACATGTGGCGGTCAGCGGAGCCTGTGTAATATGATTCCACCTTATTACTATATTGGCCTTTTGCTCGTTTGATGACTCTGTGGAGGTCATAACGGGACTTCTTGTATTTGTTCCTGTCCTCAGCCGTAGCCTCAGGGTTGTCTGGGATAGCCTTGTGTGTGGTAACCATGTTCTTTAGCTTAGAGCCAACCTTGGTGTTAATCTAATTGGAACATACATAGGCATGCAAAAGAACAGGTTAAGGAGGGAGGGTACATAGTTTGCATGACACAGGAGGGTATAGGTGCAACTTTCTCAGAACGACCATGCATTGCATGTAGAATAATCAAATCAAATGTATTTATAAAGCCCTTCTTACATCAGCTGATATTTAAAAGTGCTGTACAGAATCCCAGCTTAAAACCACAAACAGCAAGCAATTCATGGTGTAGAAGCACGGTGGCTAGGAAAAACTCCCTAGAAAGGCCAGAACCTAGGAAGAAACCTAGAGAGGAACCAGGCTATGAGGGGTGGCCAGTCCTCTTCTGGTTGTGCCAGGTATAACAGAACATGGCCAAGATGTTCAAATGTTCATAGACGACCAGCAGGGTCAAATAATAATAATCACAGTGGTTGTAGAGGGTGTAACAGGTCAGCACCTCAGGAGTAAATGTCAGTTGGCTTTTCATAGCCGATCATTCAGAGTATCTCTACCGCTCCTGCTGTCTCTAGAGAGTTGAAAACAGCAGGTCTGGGACAGGTAGCACGTCCGGTGAACAGGTCAGGGTTCCATAGCCGCAGGCAGAACAGTTGAAACTGGAGCAGCAGCACGGCCATGCGGACTGGGGACAGCAAGGAGTCATCAGGCCAGGTAGTCCTGAGGCATGGTCCCAGGGCTCAGGTCCTCCGAGAGAGAGAAAGAAAGAATTAGAGAGAGCCTACTTAAATTCACACAGGACACCGGATAAGACAGGAGAAATACTCCAGATATAACAGACTAACCCTAACCCCCCAACACATAAACTACTGCAGCATAAACACTGGGGGCTGAGACAGGAGGGGTCGGGAGACACTGTGGCCCTGTCCAACGATACCCCGGATAGGGCCAAACAGGCAGGATATAACCCCACACCCACTTTGCCAAAGCACAGCCCCCACACCACTAGAGGGATACCTTCAACCACCAACTTACCATCCTGAGACAAGGCCGAGTATAGCCCACAAAGATCTTCGCCACGGCACAACCCAAGGGGGCGCCAACACGGACAGGAAGATCACGTCAGTGACTCAACCCACTCAAGTGACGCACCCCTCCTAGGGACGGCATGGAAGAGCACCAGTAAGCCAGTGACTCCAGGCCGGCCAGGCAGAGACAGCAAGGGCGGTTCGTTGCTCCAGTGCCTTTCCGTTCACCTTCACACTCCTGGGCCAGTAGGTCATAGGACCTACTGAAGAGATGAGTCTTCAATAAAGACTTAAAAGTTGAGACCGAGTCTGCGTCTCTCACATGGGTAGGCAGACCATTCCATAAAAATTTAGCTCTGTAGGAGAAAGCCCTGCCTCCGGCTGTTTGCTTAGAAATTCTAGGGACAGTTAGGAGGCCTGCGTCTTGTGACCGTAGCGTACGTGTAGGTATGTACGGCAGGACCAAATCGGAAAGATAGGTAGGAGCAAGCCCATGTAATGCTTTGTAGGTTAGCAGTAAAACCTTGATATCAGCCCTTGCCTTAACAGGAAGCCAGTGTAGAGGCTAGCACTGGAGTAATATGATACATTTTTGGGTTCTAGTGAAGTTTCTAGCAGATGTGTTTAGCACTAACTGAAGTTTATTTAGTGCTTTGTCCGGGTAGCCGGAAAGTAGAGCATGGCAGTAGTCTAACCTATAAGTGACAAAAGCATGGATTAATTTTTCTGCATCATTTTTGGATAGAAAGTTTCAGATTTTTGCAATGTTACGTAGATGGAAAAAAGCTGTCCTTGAAACAGTCTTGATATGTTCGTCAAAGAGAGATCAGGGTCCAGAGTAACGCCGAGGTCCTTCAGTTTTTTTGAGACGACTGTACAACCATCAAGATTAATTGTCAGATTCAACAGAAGATCTCTGTTTCTGTGAGGATGTGAATAATGTGTGAATAATGAGGTTAACACTAGTAGCACCAGACAGTGAAAACGTTTTAGCGATAACAATAAAAGCAGAACGATAATCGTTCATACCATAATGTGAGAACCAGTTGTTTCCCCCCGGCTTTGAGTCTCTACACACTAAATATTGTCAAGTTACTTATGTGACACAGATACTAAAGCCACCATTATTAAAAGGATAGTTCAACCAAATTACACATTGGTTTCCTTAACCCAGCCTGTTCTCATAGACTAGACATAACGTATTAAATGAAAATCCGGGACACTTAAATTATTAAGATATTTAACCATCCCAAATGTAACATAAGACAGAAGGTTACTTAAGGCAAAAATGAAAGGAGGGTGGTTGGTCAGGGTGGATTAGTGGTCGTTTAACGTAAACAAAGGTTACATGTTTGAATCTCATCACAGACAACCTTACAGTTTTAGCTAATTTGCAACTTTGCAGCTACTTACTACTTTTTGGCTACTTTGCAACTACTTAGCATTTTAGCTAACCCTTCCCCTAACCTGAACCCTTTAACCTAACTCCTAACACTTAGCCTAGCTAACTATAGCCACCTAGCTAACATTAGCGTTAGCCACCTAGCCAACATTAGTGTTAGCCACCTAGCCACTTAGCTAACGTTAGTCACAACAAATTGTAATTCGTAATATATCATGTGAATTGCAATTTGCAACATATCATATGAATTGTTATCCATAACATATCATAAAAAAATGTATGATGGACATCCACAAATGAATATATACCATACCAAATATAACATATCATACAAATTTGAGTCCAGGTTGCTTACCCTGTAAGCAGTCTATGGACAAGTTATGACAGTAATCCATGCTTTTGTTTTGTTTACCTGGCCACTGTTTAAAGCTAGAACATTTTAGCATTTGTGGCACAAATCCAATGCAAGTCAATGGTACCTACAGTATATTATCATTTCCGCGCTTCATGTCGAAATCATTTAGAAGTCACTTCATTGAGCTACACAATCAATTGTAGCTACTTTAATTTGAATTTAGTTCAACTACCACCAAGTTACTGCAAAATGTAGTTAAATTACTATTTGAACTACATGTAATTCACTACTCCCCAACACTGAAGCATAATGGCCATGCTTTACACCTGGCTACCCCAACCCCGGCCAACAGCTTCCCCGCCCCCCTTCTCCTTCACCCAAATCCAGACAGCTGATGTTCTGAAAGAGCTGCAAAGTCTGGATCCCCACAAATCAGCTGGGCTAGACAATCTGGACCCTCTCTTCCTAAAATTATCCACCGCAATTGTTGCAACCCCTATTACTAGTCTATTCAACCTCTCTTTCATATCGTCTGAGATTCCTAAAGATTGGAAAGCGGCCGCGGTCATCCCCCTCTTCAAAAGGGGGAGACACTCTAGACCCAAACTGTTACAGACCTATATCCATCCTGCCCTGCCTTTCTAAAGTCTTCGAATGCCAAGTTAACAAACAGATCACCGTCCATTTCGAATCCCACCGTACCTTCTCTGCTATGCAATCTGGTTTCCGAGCTGGTCACGGGTGCTCCTCAGCCACGCTCAAGGGCCAAAGCGATATCATAACCGCCATCGATAAAAGACAGTACTGTGCAGCCGTCTTCATCGACCTGGCCAAGGCTTTCAACTCTGTCAATCACCGTATTCTTATCGGCAGACTCAACAGCCTTGGTTTCTCTAATGACGCCCTCGCCTGGTTCACCAACTACTTCTCAGATAGAGTTCAGTGTGTCAAATCAGAGGGCCTGTTGTCCGGACCTCTGGCAGTCTCTATGGGGGTGCCACAGGGTTCAATTCTCGGGCCAACTCTTTTCTCTGTATATATCAATGATGTCGCTCTTGCTGCAGGTGATTCTTTGATCCATCTCTACGCAGACGACACCATTCTGTATATATCTGGCCCTTCTTTGGACACTGTGTTAACAAACCTCCAAACAAGCTTCAACGCCATACAACACTCCTTCCGTGGCCTCCAACTGCTCTTAAATGCTAGTAAAATGAAATGCATGCTCTTCAACCCATCGCTGCCAGCCCGACTAGCATCATTACTCTGGACGGTTCCGACTTAGAATATGTGAACAACTATAAATACCTAGGTGTCTGGCTAGACTGTAAACTCTCCTTCCAGACTCACATTAAGCATCTCCAATCCAAAGTTAAATCTAGAATTGGCTTCCTATTTCGCAACAAAGCCTCCTTCACTCATGCTGCCAAACATACCCTCGTAAAACTGACTATCCTACCGATCCTTGACTTCGGCGATGTCATTTACAAAAAAGCCTCCAACACTCTACTCAGCAAATTGGATGCAGTCTATCACAGTGCCATCCGTTTTGTCACCAAAGCCCCATATACTACCCACCACTGCGACCTGTATGCTCTCGTTGGCTGGTCCTCGCTACATATTCGTCGCCAAAGCCACTGGCTCCAGGTCTTCTATAAGTCTTTGCTAGGTAAACCTCCGCCTTATCTCAGCTCACTGGTCACCATAGCAACACCCACAAGTAGCACGCGTTCCAGCAGGTATATTTCGCAGGTCATCCCCAAAGCCAACACCTCCTTTGGCCGCCTTTCCTTCCAGTTCTCTGCTGCCAATGACTGTAACAAATTGCAAAAATCACTGAAGTTGGAGACTTATATCTCCCTCACTAACTTCAAGCGTCAGCTGTCAGAGCAGCTTACCGATCGCTGCAGCTGTACACAGCCCATCTGTAAACCAACCAACTACCTACCTCATCCCCATATTTGTTTTTGTTTTTCTGCTCTTTTGCACACCAGTATTTATACTTGCCCATCCTCATCTGCACATATATCACTCCAGTGTAAATTGCTAAATTCTAATTACTTCGCCACTATTGGCTTATTTATTGCCTTACCTCCTTACTTCATTTGCACACACTGTATACAGATTTTGCTATTGTGTTATGGATTGTACGATTGTTTATCCCATGTGTAACTCTGTGTTTTTGTCGCACTGCTTTGCTTTATCTTGGCCAGGTCGCAGTTGTAAATGAGAACTGGTTCTCAACTGGCCTACCTGGTTAAATAAAATGAAATAACACATTTTTAAAAATGGAAGAGCACGCATGGCAGTTTTATTACTCAAAACTATAATATTTACACAAATAATTCCAAAGAGTGTAATTCATAAAGGGACAAATAAACAATCTAAAACATAATGATGAATACAATTATAGCGTTTTATTTCCAATACCAGCCAGTGGCCATAAATATGGCACAGCTTGACCTGATAGAGACACTCGTCATACAACAGTGTTGGCATACATGCTCGTAGGGGCTAAGGTAGACAAGAGCAATGTGTAATTGATACACTGCATTAACACATGCATGTTCCTTCTTTGATCTGCCTTGGTAAGTCTGAGGGCCTAAGGAATGCAGCTGAGATACCAGGCAGAGGAAGCTCTCTCCTGTGGCATCTCAACAGATAAAAAGTGTTACTCCTCCTACCACTTAGATATGATACATAACAGTGGATATGTGTGCTGGTGTGTATAATCTTACGATTAAAACGTAACGGATAACATAATACATGTGGAGGCGTCCTCCTAGCTGTCAGTGGGAACGTCCATCAACACCAGGTGATATATTTTGCAGCTTGTGCTCTCTACACCACTAGATGGTGGTGTTGTAGCCTCCATGAGAGAGACTAGGGTGTCTGGCTCCCACTTGAGGCCATCAGTAGAACTGTAGCTCACAGCTCTGAGTGGATGTTAGATGTATACTCCAGTCAAAGCTCTATTTAAAACCAAACTTATTTTCTGTATATTCACTGTACCTTGAACTCAAAAGAGACAACAGTGCATGATAAGGTCATGGTATCTGACAGGGAAAAGACAATGTTTTCTCGGTACAACAAAGGTTGACGTAGGTCTCCTGGCCCAGTCACATTTTTGGCAGGAAGAACCTGCCCAGCAACAAAGGAATGTATTTATACAGTAAGATCAGGAATAATGTTTCGTGTTCCTCAGAGTCCATCTAGACAACAATAGCTACCTTAAGTAAACAATTCAATCTGATAGTGTTAAAGTGACCACAGAACAGTATAATGCAGCTCTACTTGTAAACATCCTATTTAGATGAATGATTAAAACAACTGTAGAGAATTAAACCCAATAGCTTTGAGGGACATGACTATACAATGTTGCAGTGGTAGCAAGTGAAACCTGCCTTTGTATGTTTCCCGTGGTCTGGTGTGTGCGCACGTGTGTGAAACACAACCTGATGAGAGTTAAAATCGAAACACATCCACAGTACTGGGGGGATTCAGCAATTCATCTCTGGTTGTCTTTGTGTCATCCACCTGGGAACAATGTCCTACTCTCCAACATTAGGTTACCAGTTTCAATACTTCATACCACTGTTTTGGGTTGTGATAGGGTTTCTCTGAATAGGTTAATTATCATAGTTATAGTTTAATAGATTTGAAGAATGAATCCTAGTTTCACCTTTACAGTGCATTCAGAAAGTATTCAGACCCCTTGACATTTTGTTATATTACAGCTTTAATCTAAAATTGATTAAATCATTTTTTCCCCCCTCAATCTACACACAATACCCCATTATGAAAAAGCAAAAACAGGTTTTTAGAAATCTTTGGCAAAAATAAATATATATCACATACTGTTACGTTCTAATTTTCAGTAAATAACTCACGGACACTAGAGAAGCCTAACCAATTTTAATTCTTCCCAAAGGGTCAACACAGTTGTATTCAGACCAAAAAAAATGTTCCACCACCACAAGTAATATGTAATATGTAATATATATATATATACACACACACACAGACACACACACACACACACACACTCCACTTTAGGTACTCCTTCGCTCCAATCCTTACATTTTATGGTTCGACAGGAAGAGGGTAATAAACCATTTCTCCCTTCAGGGGATCTGACCTCAACCCCTCCTTCACCTAATCCACAGATGTCCATTCGCTTCCCCTATAGCAATCCTGTGACTTCCTCCTGTTCACCCAACACATTCCAAAGCCATCTGTCTCCTACAGATAACCATTAACTTCTGATGTAAAAAGCAATCTCTTTCAGTCCTTTATATACTATGCTTCTGCGTATAACAATGTTCGAAGTTTCACCTAGAATCTAACAATACATAAGTATTCAGACACTTTACTCAGTACTTTGATGAGGAACCTTTGGCAGCGATTACAGCCTTGAGTATTCTTGGGTATGACGCTACAAGCTTAACACACCTGTATTTGGGGAGTTTCTCCCATTCTTCTCTGTAGAGCCTGTCAAGCTCTGTCAGGTTGGATGAGGAGTGTCACTGCACAGCTATTTTCAGGTCCCTCCAGAGATGTTCAATCAGGTTCAAGTCCGGGCTCTGGCTGGGCCATTCAAGGACATTCAGAGACTTGTCCCCGAACCCACTCCTGCGTTGTATTGGCTGTGTGCTTAGGATCGTTGTGCTGTTGGAAGGTGAACCAGTCTGAGGTCCTGAGCGCTCTGGAGTTGGTTTTCATCAAGGAACTCTGTACTTTGCTCTGTTCATCTTTCCCTCAATCCTGACTACTCTCCAAGTCCCTGCCACTGAAAAACATCACCACATCATGATCCTGCCACCACCATGCTTCACCGTAGGGATGGTGCCAGGTTTCCTCCAGACGTGACACTTGGCATTCAATCTTGTTTCTCATGGTCTGAGAGTCCTTTAGATGTGTTTTGGCAAACTCTAAGCGGGCCTTTCCAAATCATGTCAAATCAATTGAATTTACCACAGGTGGACTCCAATCAAGTTGTAGAAACATCTCAAGGATGATCAATGGAAACAGGATGCACCAGAGCTCAATTTCAAGATTCATAGCAAAGGGTCTGAATACTTATGTAAATATGATCTGTTTTTTATTTTTAATAAATGTGCAAGCATTTCTAAAAACCTGTGTTCACTTTGTCATTATGGGGTATTGTGTGTAGATGAGGAAAATAAAATATTTAATACATTTTAGAATAAGGCTGTAACATAAGAAAATGTGGAAAAAGTCAAGGGGTCTGATTACTTTACGAATGCACTGTATGCTGAGATGAACTTGGCTTTCTTGACCGCAGTTTGGCAGTTCCAAATGCTGCCAGAGACCCGGAATTCCACATGGGTTGTGCGCACAGGGTACACTGAATTAGAAGGATTGCAGCCAAGGGGACAGGTGCGAAAACACACACATAGTTGCCAAAGCTCCAACAGAGCAAAAAGGAGATCTGAAAATAACTAGGTAAGATACTCAATTGAGATAGTGATGTGGAGCACTCCTCAAATAAAAAATAAATAACTCTGCAGAACCGTCTTAGTTTTGCAACAAAACCACTACTGACACAATCCCTGCTTACATCTGCCGCTGAGACGCCAGGGGAGACTGGAGTACTAACACTAATTGCTGATTTCCTAGCAGAGGTGGAACGCACACCTCCCTGTACTAATTGCTGATTGCCTAGCAGAGGTGGAACGCACACCTCCCTGTACTAATTGCTGATTGCCTAGCAGAGGTGGAACGCACACCTCCATGTACTAATTGCTGATTGCCTAGCAGAGGTGGAACGCACACCTCCCTGTACTAATTGCTGATTGCCTAGCAGAGGTGGAACGCACACCTCCATGTACTAATTGCTGATTGCCTAGCAGAGGTGGAACGCACACCTCCCTGTACTAATTGCTGATTGCCTAGCAGAGGTGGAACGCACACCTCCTTGTACTAATTGCTGATTGCCTAGCAGAGGTGGAACGCACACCTCCCTGTACTAATTGCTGATTGCCTAGCAGAGGTGGAACGCACACCTCCCTGTACTAATTGCTGATTGCCTAGCAGAGGTGGAACGCACACCTCCATGTACTAATTGCTGATTGCCTAGCAGAGGTGGAACGCACACCTCCCTGTACTAATTGCTGATTGCCTAGCAGAGGTGGAACGCACACCTCCATGTACTAATTGCTGATTGCCTAGCAGAGGTGGAACGCACACCTCCCTGTACTAATTGCTGATTGCCTAGCAGAGGTGGAAGGCACACCTCCATGTACTAATTGCTGATTGCCTAGCAGAGGTGGAACGCACACCTCCCTGTACTAATTGCTGATTGCCTAGCAGAGGTGGAACGCACACCTCCATGTACTAATTGCTGATTACCTCGCAGAGGTGAAACCACTCCCCTTCCAACACAGCCACTGATTACCAAAACAGGTCACAGGTGACCTGCCCCTTGATCCTAGTTGATGTGTCTACAATTATCTGCAAATTATGAGCAGTCAGCAGTTCACACACCAAGTCGGGCACTGGGAAGACAGGCAACACTTAAAGTAGATGGCCATAGCTATCAAAAAACAGTACTAGACCACAACAGATAAAGACAAAATAATTATACTTATCACTCCTGGAGATACTGTACCAGGAGTCCTCTAGCTACAGAATGATGTATTGTGAGCAATGTGTTTCCGAGTTATCCTATTCCATGTCCTTTGGTGACTCCACAGACAAGAATATCCTTACCTTGAAGTGTTTTACTGCTACTCAGGTGATTGATTTAAACTTTGAGAAGATTTACATAGTGCATTTGTCAGACGTTGATTTGGTTTACAAAATAAGAACACCAAGCTCAGCGGTGCATCCCAATCAGAGGTGGGTAGGGGTAGCCTCATTTACCTCAGTGCATCGGGTTCGGGCGCTTGGACAGTCCAAAAGTTGTAAAACTTTAGTAAGTGGAATTGTATTGCTGGAGGCAACACTGAACTGCAGCCAAAAAGTTAAAGTAACTTTTTAATATTGGATATTCGGTGGCTATTCGGGTTTCTCTCCACAATAGTTATTGAACCAAGCATCTCATGACTATGGAAATGGTATATTCTGAATCTGGGTTTGGGGTTTGAGAAGTCAATGAGAAATCTAAAGTCACAACCTAGATTCGAGCAAATGTCTTAAGTAGTTTAACATGTTAATACTCCAACTTTGTGAAAGTGACAAACTGACACGTTTACATTTTCGTAGAAAATAACATCATAGGAGTGCCTTTGATTTGACAGCCAGCATATGCGCAGTTTGACGCGAGACGGCCGTCATTAGACCTGATGACGTTTCTACGCATTATAATTGTTTTATTTTAATTACAGATCAACAATTTACATTCTTACATCATACAAAACAGAACGCAGGTATTAATGAGAAAATACTGAAACAAACAAATTTTTTTTAAAAATAAACAATTCTAGTGCAATTGTAATCACTCTGAAAAAATCTTATTGTAATGATTTAGGAAAATGTCATTCTTGTTATTGTTCACTAGAGTTAATGTTTTAATAAAATAGTTAAATTCAATAAAAAAAAATAGTAATTTTGGTATAGAATTTTGGTATTTTTGTTTGTGTATGAAGTATTTGGCAACAACAATAAAAAAATTCACAATCATTTCAGTGGTCTTGTTATCACTGCAATAGTAACATATTATATATTTAATGTCAAAAACATAGGTAGTGTTGGTAAATAATGGTAAATAAGTATTTTGCAAGGTTTTCCCAAAATTCTGACACAAATTTACATTCAAAGAACAAGTGAGACAGATTCTCACCTTCTTTTTCACAGAAACCGCAGATATCATCAATTGCCAAAAATTTGGATATCACAGAATTACATGGATATATCTTATGTAAAATTGTGAAGTGCACTTTCTTATCTTTGTTTGGTATACAATATTTGTAAGGCCTTAACCATGCATTTTTCCAGACAATGTCAGGAATAAGCATGTTCCAGAAAAATGTTCCTCTCGGTGTAAGTTGGTTTTGTGAATGAAGAATTTGTCTTATATATTTACTACAACAAGATTTCTCAAGTAAGCCCACGCCTTCCAATCTAAGTTCTGGATAAACTTTGTGATCATTACCAAAGCTAAGAAGAGTTTTCATTAGTGTAGTTAGACCACTGGGAACGGCTTTGATCACAGAAATAAACTCTCTGAAAGATTTGGAAGTTTGCAGGCGGGGCTACCTCATCACGTAACCATGGACGCTACATTTACCCCCCTTTGATCTCCTAGCCCATAAGAGACCGCCCACGTTGGGCACCATTGTAACATACGGGATATGAACCTGGGTCCCCCACGGGAGCGACCAATGTCTTAGACCATAAGATCAATAGGACATTTTCACATGTTGCTTCCTAAACTTATTATAAAGACGAAATGCAAATGTGTATCACACCAGTAGTGGTGTAGTCTACGGCGATACGGATATCACTTATTATTGTTTGTGGATGCCTGTTCACAAATCTAAATGTGTATTTGAACCCAATAATGGTTGAATTATGTGTAATTGTGTGTAACAGTAATTGTGTGATTGTGGGGATGCAGGGTTCTACAAGTGTGCTTGCTCTAGTTCTTCAACGGCACCGCTAGGAGAGCTCCAAAAAGTAGCTTATAGTTGAAGACTTTTTGAGTCATAAAAGTGCATTTAAATTGCTTAGGAACTCTGCACACTTTGGAGAGGTGGTGGCCACTTCGAGACACCAGTTAGTTCTCTCACTTAAACCCTAATAATTTCTTTGTCTCATGTTGCACATACCCCCAGATTTTCCAGGAATAGTCTTATCATGATACTGAATGTATCCAGAGTATTTTCAGATTTCATTATCAACAAACGCTGCAAAAAAAGTACAGTAAATGTATAATGCATATAAACTGTGTAATGTTTGGATTTAGTCTTGTCAGGTGTTGTGTACTCATCTTTGGTCTAATCATTTTTCAATTTTCTCCAAATTGTTCCCTTTGAATTGCTATCATGGTTTATGCATATGCTTTTCATATTTATTCTGTAAGAAACATTTACATGTAGTCCTATCCAAATTAGCCAATTCCCACGAGTGTAAAGGGTTAAAGAAAGCCTGCCATAACTATGAAAATGATATACTCTGAATCAATGGAGACAGAATCGTCTAGAATGTCATTGTATGCTGTAGCGTTGATTTCCCTTCACTGGAACTAAGGGGCCTAGCCCAAGCCATGAAAAACATCCCAGACCATTATTCGTCCTCCTCCAAACTTTACAGTTGGCACAGGCATTGGGGCAGGTAGCATTCTCCTGGCATCCACCAAACCCAGATTCTGCCAGATTGTGAAGGGTGATTCATCACTCAAAATATCGCATTTCTTCTGCTCCAGAGTCCAGTGGCGGCGAGCTTTACACCACTCCAGCCGACGAATGGCTTGTCTGCGGCTGTGTGCGGCTGCTCGGCCATGGAAACTCCTTTCATGAAGCTCCTGATGAACAGTTGTTGTTCTGACGTTGCTTCCAGAGGCAGTTTGGAACTCGGTAGTGAGTTTTGCAACCGAGGACAGACGATTTTTATGTGCTACATACTTCAGCACTCGGTGGTCCCATTCTGTGAGCTTGTGTGGCCTACCACATCATGTGGGCTACCATGTCGTGCTAAGTCGTTGCACCTAGATGTTTCCACTTGACTATAACAGCACTTACAATTGACCGGGGCAGCGAACTGACTTTGACAAACTGACTTTTTGGAAAGGTGACATCCTATGATGGTGCCACGTTGAAAGTCACTGATCTCTTCAATAAGACCATTCTACTTCCACTGTTTGTCTCTAGAGATTGCATGGCTATGTGCTCAATTTTATACACCTTTCAGCAATGGGGGAGGCTGAAATAGCCAAATCCACTAATTTGAAGGGGTGTCCACATACTTTTGTATATGTAGTGTATATTGGCATGGCATTTAGAGTAAAGTCAGCATTAGTGGAACATCAGATGTAGTAGAACATTTTCTGTTTGAGGGTAGGCTACTGTACTATGGTAATTTGGCAACCTAATCACAACAGATGTTATTGGGTTGTTGCTGAATGTGTTCTTTGAATGACAAAAATGTTTTGGTTAGTGTAACATCATTTTAGTGTGTGTGGTCAGGTTTCTTAGATGAGGTGACCCAATGAAAACCATGAAAAACTGCCATACTATTAAACCTTGCTCTAGAATGATAAGGTTGTCATTCTGCCAATTATAATTCAACAATCTAGCTTTTGGTGTTAAAATTAATATTTGTTATTGGTTTGAAATATAATAACCATTCATGTAAACAGCTTTTATATTTTATGAAAATCTGATTGATAGTACTGTCACACTTCCCCTGAATGGGGTTTGAATAGTTGGACAGGGTCCTGCCCAGCTGTAAAATTGCACAAAATAGACCTTTAATCAATATAAATGTAATTACCGTCTTTAGATATGCTAAAAATACACTGCAATATGTTGTTTTAGTTGTTCATACCATCTCTGAATCTATTCAAGACGCTATATAGCACATAAACAGTCATAGGATGACATCATAAGGAATTAGAGTGAAATAACAAGGCTAGGAAAGTGAAGAAAGGAAGGACAGTGACATGTAAGAAAGGGAGGATTAAAAAGAGGCTCAATTTATGAAAAGGGACAGCATTTGGGGAATAATAGAGGTGTTTCAGGATCAAGCAACAATGTTGATTGTTGTTCTGACTGTTATTCTCTGTTTCTGTATGTCTGACTTCTGGTGATGCCTACAGGTAAGCACAGTATGAACGGAGGGATTTTCCTCCAGCAGTTCAAGAGGTGGGAAACATATTTTAAGCCCACTTTCATCAGGCTTACAACATAATGTCACTATCAGACTTTTTTTAAAATGTAATCCCTGCCATGTAACATGCCCCTGGCCAAACAAACAGAGACAGAGGTATGACCCATGTTATATCTCATTATAACTCATGGCTGTTGTCTCATGTCTTCATAATGCAGTGAGGTAGATAGTGGAAGACAGGGGGCTGGGCAGCATTATGGGAGTGACATGCTCAGTGAACTGTGCAAAATGCTGCCTGAGACTGAGGAGGTACAGTGGCGTTCTGTCTGTCTCTTCATATCATCTGTCTGTATTTAGAGGTCTTTATGTCTACATGGTTTTCTGTCCTACAGAGTACTGACTCATGTGTCCTGTTCTGTAGGAGAGACGTCTGAGGGCATACCGGGCGGAGCATAACCATCTTGAAGACTCTGACCTCTTCATGCTCCTACTAGTGGAGGTACCCAGGTGATTACATTTTTTTTTGGTGGCTGGTCTTCACTGTGTGTTTCAGCATGCTGCATGGTGTCTGCAGCCACAGGTGAGGAGATCGCATGAGCCAGAGTGATTGCGATTGTTTTTCTCAGATCCCTGAACTTTCTTAGAAGATTTATTTGACTTGCCTGTTGATTTGATCTTAGTGACATTACTCTCTTTCTCTCTTTCTTATAGCTTTTGAGCTGCCCAGAGTTGCACTCCATCCTACGGCTGGTCCCGAGGGCAGGAAACTACATGAATGCCGGGAGTAGCAGTCATCTGGCACCTAGACAGCCAATGGAGCCAGATATTGAAAACCATTATTCTCTCTTCTTTCCAAATGTGTTGAGTGCATGAGTATGAATGAGTGGAAGTGGGAGGGAATGATCTGATCGTTTCACACCTTCTGACCTTCATCAACAGGGAGGTTACACAGGTAATGCTGCTGGGTTCCGCATCGCCTCTCTGCTCAAACTCGCTGACACCAAAGCCAACCAACCAGACATGAACCTGTTGCATTATGTGGTCATGGTAAAAATCTGCTAAATACTTCACAAATGGATGTTATAACACTCCTTTCAGGCATATGCGACATAATCAGTCGGTTAGGCCCCCTAACCCTCCCCAAAGTCAGTCGGGGTCTCAACTTATTATTGAGAGTAAGAATAGTAAAAAACACCAGCTGCAATTTCGAAAATTTGGATGTGATTCAGCAATTTCTCTCATTATGTCAATCACTCAATTAGCTGAAAATTAGCCATGTCAAATCTTTGATTGGTAGTTAGTCTAGCCAGCTATCTAAACTTGTAGTAATCATGGCCGAATGCTGACGGGGCACGCAGGGCATGCGCCCAGGAGCCCTGACCTCCAGCGGGCCCCCATTGATTTTGTTAGTCATTCTCACTCCCATGTCATTTTAACATGGCATAAGTCATGAATTGTTTTTTGAGTTGTAGGAATTTAGAGGAAGAACTTTGCAGGTGTTTCTGATTAATAAACAATGCCGTGCTGGTGGGTGGTAACATTCAAATAAAACTGCCCTGAAAAGAAACGTAGACTGAAAAGTATTAGAATGTCATATCATAGGTGTAACACACGGCATTGGCACGGATAATATCCAAAGTTACCACGTCGGATTTCCCACTTCAATCCCAAATATATCATACTTTGACTAAAACAATGACTTATTGACTTAAATCATTTTGCAACATCATGGGCAAACTATGGACATTGTCTTTCAGCTGAAGAAAAAAAGTTAATTCTCTCTTGTAGGCATTTAAAACTGCAAAGAAATGTCTCCACCCCATGGCAAAATGTGTAGAATTGCAGGAAATAAGCTGTAAAACTGCAAAAGTTTTCTCTCTGCTCCATCGCAAAATGAGTAGAATTGCATTCAAATTGTTATAAAATTGCAAAATCTTTCTCTCTGCCCCATGGAAAAATATGTAGAATTGCAGGAAATTTACTTAAAAAACGTAAATGTTTATCTCCGCTGTCAAGAGAGGGGCCACTTAAATGATTTGCCGCGAGATGGGGGGGCCCCCAACAAAATCTTGCTTTGGGCCCCTGAAAGGTTAGAGCCGGCCTCGACTCTTAAAACAGTCCTGCTTGGGACTCTCAGAAAGGAAATAATAATGTCTGTCCCCTCTAAGGAAGCCATTAGGAAAGACCTAACCCTGCTGTCCTTTGCCCTCAAGCTGAGCCATGTGGGTCCAGCCTCCAGTTCAGTGACACACTTAGGATGTTATGAGTGCTTCATGACCAGTTGCTGACATAGTTCTCACATGCTTAAAACAGAAAAGAAGCAGCATTATACAGTCATGGTCATAAATATTGGCACCCTTGCACTTTTCAAGTAACTCACAATTTTCCCAAAAAATAAGTTGAAATTGACCAAAGAATTTGGTCTCCACAATTCTTTATTTCACTGTTAATATTACAGAACCTTTGTTTTTGATTCAGAACTTAATATATCCATTTAATTCAGAAAATAAACAGAAATTGCATTGACAAAATGATTGACACCCTAGACTTAATTTGGTAGCACAGCCTTTGGTCAAAATAACTGCAATCAAGCCCTTCCTACAGCCATCGATGAGCTTCCTTCACTGTACTGGAAGTTTGGCCCACTCCTCTTGTCCAAACTGCTCCAGTTCTCCCAGATTTTAAGGGTGCCTTCTCCCAATTGCTGTTTTCAGATCTCTCCACAAGTTTTCAATGGGATTAAGTGCTGGCCACTTCAGAATAGTCCAGGATTTTGCCTTTAACATTCCTGAGTCCTTTTTGAAGTATGTTTGGGGTCATTATCCTGCTGGAAGATCCATGACCTTTGACGGAGACCCAGCGTTCTGACACTGGGTCCGACATTGCGCTCCAAAATGCCTTGGTATTCTCCTGGTTTCATGATGCCATGCACACGTTCAAGGCACCCAGTGCCAGAGGCAGCAAAGCAACCCTAAAAAACATCCCCAAACCTCCATGTTTGACTGTAGGGATGGTGTTCTTTTCATTGAAGGCTTCATTTTGTTTTCTGTAAACATAGAGATGGTGTGCTTTACCAGAAATCTCTAATTTGGTCTCATCTGTCCATATGACATTCTCCCGGAAGGATTTTGAAATGTTCAGATGTGTTTTAGCAAATTGCAGTCGGGCTTTCTTAAGTCTCTCTCTCAGCAGTGGGGTCCTCCTGGGTGTCCTACCATATAACCCCATTTCATTGAGTTGGTGATGGATGGTGCGAGTTAACTGTCATAACTTGTGTCTGAAGGTCACCTTGAATCTGTGTGGCAGTTGATTGAGGTGCTTTCTCCACCATTCAAACAATCATTTGCTGCAATCTTCCATCAAGTTTTCTCTTGCCGACACGTCCAAGGAGGTTGGCTACAGTGCCATGGGCCTTAAACTTCTTGATAACATTACGTACGGTGGAAACAGGAACATCACAGTCTCTATAGATAGAATTGTAGCCTTGAGATTGTCCATGCTTGGCTACAATCTTGTGTCTGACCTCATATAATTATTTTCTCCATGCTCATTGCGGCACACATAGGCACGCAAAACAAGAGAATGAGTCCTTTCCTCTGTTAAAGCTGGTTGAATTAGTTATTTTTATATTGTAGGCACCTGCAACTCACCATATGTGAGTTCAATTCCAAAGTAAAGGAGCGTCACCTGCTTGAAATCAAATTATTTCAAACTACTTCTAGAAGGTGCCAATAACATTGTTCGTGTCGTTTTAGGATTTCTTTGTGTAATAAGCTAACATTTGGTATGTTATCCAGATTTTTTTGTTTTGTTTTGTTCAACTGCAAACCAAAGACATACGTGGATACCAAAATGTATTTTTTTATTTCAACAGCTGCATTATTTGAAAAAAGTGCAAGGGTGCCAATATTTTTGGCCACAACTGTAACAGTTTTTGCATGTTTTAGGGGTTTCCCCAGCTCAAAAACAGATGTAAAGTAATCAATTATGTGGATTGGTTGGTTGGTTGGTTTATTGAGCCATTCCTTCATCTATTCATTCACTCATTCTTTCATTCACTCATTCAGTCCATTGTAAATAACAATGTTAGGTCCCTTTACAGACTAATCTCACCTTTTGCGGTTCTCTCTCACCCATCAGACTGTCTGTGGATGTGGTGCATGGGCATCTGTCTCAGCTGCACAGCAGACTAACTGCATTAGAGATAAGAATTCAGACTGAACCTGCTCTCCAACAGCAAATCAAATCCCTTCTCTAGGTAAGTGCTTCCTGTAAAATAATTTATAATACCTCAAAATAAGGCCGCAAGACTGCCATTTCAAATGTTTCAGAAATAACTTTATATTGTAAGTAATTTGTGAGTAATTTGATTGGAATTTGGACTAACAATCGTAAGTTATGAAAGGTAGTTTGCAAGACTTTTGTTGTGGTCTGTTGTTAGAGCACTGAGGGGAGGCTGGAGGAGGCAGAGGTGGAAGCTCTACTGCAGGCCCAACAGGACCTGGTGGACTTCTGTGAGGATGATGTCACGTTCAAGCTGGAGGAGGCCTGCAGCATCTTTAACTCCTTCAACGTTCACTTTCAGACATCTTTAGAAGTCAGCAACTAAGCAGCATCTGTTTGAGTTCAACCATATTTTCACTTCTCCCATTGATATGAATTAATATTATTTAGCTACGATAATGCATGTGTGCTGGTTGGCAAGACCTCCATTGATGCACTTTTATTTGCCCTAAATGATTATTCTAATTTGATTACACTTCTGATTGTGTTTCAGTAGAATGCAAAGAGGGAGCTTCAGGAACAGAAGCGAGCAGAGGGGGGAAGATGGAGAGGGACCGGGACAGGACAGGGAGATGTCGCTCCATAGCCACCTGTTCATCACTGGAGGTGGGACCACCACCCCAGACAAAGCCTCAGCAGACTGTGGCTGCTCCCCCCTCTGACCCCATCAACAGTATGCCAGCCCAGCCTGCCCAGGAGACCACACCTCCGGTGGACAGCCCACAGTCGCCTCTGGAGAGTGCCCACTGCTGCTCACAGTTGAGTGACAAGCAGGAGCAGGACAGAGCGGCAGCATCCCAGGTCCACAGAGCGGCAGCATTCCAGGTCCAAGGGGATAACATGCAAGCAAAAAGTTGTGTACACCAGCTTCTGGGCTGCAGAGAAAAACTCTGCCCAGGAGCAGGGCGTCCACACCCTCTGCTAGCCCCACTTCCACCCTTTCCTCTACTGCCTCTACCATCCCCACTTCCACAGCCTCTGCCATCCCCAAAATGCAGGGCAGGTCAGAGGCATTCTCCACATGGTCCTCACTTCTCCCTACATTTACATTTTACATTTAAGTCATTTAGCAGACGCTCTTATCCAGAGCGACTTACAAATTGGTGCATTCACCTTATGATATCCAGTGGAACAACCACTTTACAATAGTGCATCTAAATCTTTTAAGGGGGGGGTTAGAAGGATTACTTTATCCTATCCTAGGTATTCCTTAAAGAGGTGGGGTTTCAGGTGTCTCCGGAAGGTGGTGATTGACTCCGCTGTCCTGGCGTCGTGAGGGAGCTTGTTCCACCATTGGGGTGCCAGAGCAGCGAACAGTTTTGACTGGGCTGAGCGGGAACTGTGCTTCCTCAGAGGTAGGGGGGCCAGCAGGCCAGAGGTGGATGAACGCAGTGCCCTTGTTTGGGTGTAGGGCCTGATCAGAGCCTGAAGGTATGGAGGTGCCGTTCCCTTCACAGCTCCGTAGGCAATCACCATGGTCTTGTAGCGGATGCGAGCTTCAACTGGAAGCCAGTGGAGAGAGCGGAGGAGCGGGGTGACGTGAGAGAACTATCTGAGAGAATCCTTCTCAGGGACTCAATGCGTTCCCCAACTCCATCCACCTCCAGAGATCATACAGAGTTCAGACAGGAAGGGATTGTTAGGGAGACAATGATTTCTCTGAATGAGCAGACAAAAAAAAGAACACACTTCGTCGACTACTAGAAAAAGACAAACCAAAGGATAAGGAGAAGATAAAGGAGCAGGAAAGAGAGATGGCTAGAGAAGGAGAGGGAGAGATCATGGGAGGGCGTGAGAGGGGAGAGGGAAAGAGAGAAGGTAAAGCATAAGGAAGAGAAGAAAAGAGGGAAAGAGGTAGGTCAATGAGAAAGAGAAGGACATGGAGAGGAAGATGGCAAATTATAATGAGAGAGAAAAGGCAGAGGAGAAGAAGCAGATAAAAACGAAGCTAAAGTGGTGGGAGATGGAAGTCAAAGTGTAGCCAGTGATGGAGTCAGCTCTGTGTGTGTCCAAGCGGCTGCCCCTGCACCCTGACTGTCATACCTCTATACCCTGCCGTGCCCTTCAGAGCTCTGTGTCCACCAGTGCCAAGCTCATACACTGTGCTGTCATTGCTGCTGCGGCTGTGAATAAGGACAGGGGCAGCCAGTCCACATTACCAAAAACCCCAGTTAAAAAGCTGCCTGGCCCCAGGTCGAAGCTCCCAACTCCCCTATCCATGTGGAAGTGAGGCCGCCCACACCCACTCAGTCTGTGACCCAGACGTACATAAAAACCCTCAGATCTAATATGAACAGATTCCAATTGGGATTCAAGAAAATTATTTGTAATATCACACTTCCTTGGCTTTAGCTGAGTAGGCTACCCTAAATTATGTTGATCTGAGGTGAGAACTGTGGTGAAATTTTGAAAGTAGAATATTATATTACTATGCTAGACATATTATTCAAGGTAATGAAATAATTGGAAATGTTTGCTCATCACTATCTGTATGCTGTTTTTTATTCAGCTAATTTAATAGATGCATCTATTTTTATAATGATTTACTACTGAAAGTGTGATTAATATTATGAGGTAGGTAATAAAAGAACACCCAATGGGTCTGGTGAATTTACCTATAATAATAAAATGTTGCAAAATAAAGGAAAAATGATGTATGGATGAGGTGGTATATTCAACAAGATGTTTGAATATGGAGTGAATGGATGAGGAGGGGATGAACAGAGAAGGATCTGGTCAGGAATAAGACCCACTTTGATGGGGTTTGTGTGCTTGTAGGTGACTTGATTAATTGAAAATGCATTGAAAGTTTCTATATTTCGTACCTTGTATTCATGCTAGTTCCAACTCTACACAAAACAATACAACTACGAAAATGTAATTTGGTCTGTTATCTGTGTGGCTTTTGTTAAATAACTGACTCCTCCACTGTACACAGACTGTACTGTAGCAGCTAGCTACTACAACAACCAGAACACAATACAATTTGGGCAAGAATCCCCGGATGAAATACTTGTTACAACAACGAAAAGAGGAGGGCGCGAGACAAGAAGTGGTGGGGTAATTTATCAAAATAACCTGACTTTCAGCTCAGTTAATGGAACATTTCAACTTCCCTACTAAATTCATCGTGAGTTGTGTTCTTAATTTAGCCTGGTTACAGATTATTTCTAACAAGTTATTCTTATTCTTGGCCAATTTTACAACCCAGCGTTTAGTTTAGCGTGTAGCTGTGGCTAACGCTAGCTAAAGTTCATAGCTAGCTAACGTTATCTAGCTACGGAAACAAGCGCGTGCTAGGTGGCTAGTTAGATAACTTTGATCCAACTAGCTTGCTATCTGGTTTTCCTGCTGTCCTTCCTGTACACAACCATTTTCATTTCATTCAATTATACTATTGTGTTTGTCTACTTAGCTCGCAAAGTAAATAGTATAACTTTCTTCTAGCTAACGATAAATAAAGTGAACTAGCTATCTTGTTTGCTAACGAAGTAGCTAGCTGAGCAAGTAACTTTAGTTAGGTAACGTTAATATTTGGCTATCATATTTGTTGCATGCATTTAGCTATATTCTTGCGAATGTTCTAGTTACGTGTTTTTATCTTACTGTGTGTTGGTAAACCATCTCTGCCTCTTTACATTGAGGACCACATTGAAAATAAGTGTTGAAAAACACTTTGTTTTATCCTCTGAGTTCACTGTCAGAACTTATGGTCATATTTCTTCCCTTTCTTGACTCACTCTCATTGCCCCTTGTTTCAGGCACCCTAGTCGCCAGTGTGGCTGAGGGAAGCATGCAGACCATAAAGTGTGTGGTGGTGGGTGATGGCGCTGTGGGTAAGACTTGCCTGCTCATCTCCTACACGACCAACGCCTTCCCAGAGGAGTACATCCCCACCGTGTTCGACAACTACAGCGCCCAGATAAGTGTGGACGGCCGCGCCATCAGCCTCAACCTGTGGGACACGGCAGGCCAGGAGGAATATGACCGCCTGCGCACCCTCTCCTACCCCCAGACCAACGTCTTCATCATCTGCTTCTCCATCGGCAGCCCCTCCTCTCATGCCAACGTACGGCACAAGTGGCACCCAGAAGTATCCCACCACTGCCCCGGAGTTCCAGTGCTGCTGGTGGGCACCAAGCAGGATCTGCGTGGAGATACGGAAGCGGTAAAGAAGTTGAAGGAGCACGGCCTGACCCCCACCACCCAACAGCAGGGCAATGCCTTAGCCAAGCAGATTGGTGCTGTCAAATACCTGGAGTGCTCAGCTCTGATGCAGGAAGGTGTGAGGGAGGTGTTCGCAGAGGCTGTGCGAGCTGTGCTCTACCCCGTTACCAAGAAGAATGACAAGAAGTGTGTTCTGTTATAACTTTGTGCCTAGACTGCAGGGGGACTGGGGGAAGAGACTCAAATGATTGGCTAGGCCATTTTGGCTCCCAATAGGCCTTCCACGTTCTAACCCTCACCAATGTTAGCTTTGCCTGGCTTCTATATTAATTGATTGTCAAGAGGTCCTCTCAACTAAGATATGGTTTTAATTGATGCCATCAACCTTCCTATGGATTTTTTTTGTACCTCTGAAATCAAAAACCAAAATGAAGATGCCAAGGGATTTCGATGGTCTTCTCAGCTGCCTTAAGTGTCATGTTACAGCTACATGTTTAAGAAGATTACATCTGCTTTGCTTTTCTCCTTCATCAGGCCAGTCTTATGTGTTGGATGTTTTCTGTTAACTTTGCCCTTGTTTTCATCTGATGTGAATCACAGGAATTTTGTGTCAATCAATATCTACCATGTTAAACATTTTGTTAATCCCCTGTGCCATTATAGTTATTGTCTTATTGCATTAGAGCTGTCAATAAGATATACAGTTTGCATCTAACGTGGCTCATAACACGGGGTCGCAGGACATCTGCTGAACTAGCCTTACTGGAATGAGACAAGCAAGGGTGGGTGTATGTATGACACTGTTACCCCAAACACAGGCACTCTGATTAGATCAGTCTGTCTCCTATTGCTCTTTCAGTTACTCACACTCCTCTCTCTCTTACTCTGTAAAGCCATGAGCTTGCCATTGCACACAATGCTTTCTTGTTAAAACAAAGTCCTGATTGTCTCAGATTGAATACAGATTTGGATGTCCGTGTCTGCTAGGTAAACAGATCCCAAAGATGGATCTTCCATTTGTATCGCTGTTCTTGGAAGAAGTTGGGAAGCAATAATTTTATGAGTGATTGAGACCACTCCCCCCAAAAGTCAAACTTCTGTCTGCTTACCTGCTTATGTGTAATCAACTCTTTCTTTTTTTTGTCTGAAGTCAAACAGAAACCACAAGGCAAATACATTCCATGTTATATTGTCACAGAAATCTATGTGCTGATTAATGCTACACATTAGGATGTCATAAAAATCCTGTACTGTTTAGCGTTACCTCCCTCATGTAGGTACGTATGTGTTTTGAAGGTACCAGATGTCAGCAGTGATGCTACTCATTTGTGGCTAACTGTGTTAACTTATCTAGGCGTAATGGCAAGTATGTATGACTAATCGCCGGGCTGCAACCCTAACAGTTACTAATGTTGCATGGGCTGCATGAACATGTTTGTGGGGTAGTGTTGTGGAAAGGTATATGCCTCTGCTGCAGGGCAGATGCCTGCCTGAGGAGAGTGCCTACATATTTTATCCAAACCACTCTAGCAGGATTCTTTCAGTGCCTGATGGTTATTATTGGTATGACTAGTTCTGTCGTTTGCCTCGTGCCTTTGGTGATGTCATATGGGGTCTGTGCACCTTATGTCTTTAAGGGCCACAGGGTCAGCTGGTTGAATTGAATATAAAGTATTGCATTTGATGGACACCTGTTTTATAAGTCATAGTAAATCTGCTGACTGGATGATACATGTGGTGGAAACCTACAGAGTCTAACATTTGAGAACTAAAGTTGCACCTCCTCTGTGTGGAAGTCTTTGTCTTCTCAAACAGATGGATTGCCCCCCACCACTACCCGATTAATAAATGGGTTCTGGTGGAATGTCATAGGTTTCTTAACAGGTAACCTGCCATGACATGTATAACAGGTGATAAAGGTTAAATTAAGAAGTGCAATTTTGTTAACTTTTTTTTTATACGCCATACATATTCCCTTGTATCTTTGCAGCTCAATGCCATTCTGTACTGCAGACTAAAGATGCTTGGTTTGGTATTTATGATCCAAAAGTGACATTTGGCATTGGATAATTTATAATCCATTTAATTCCAGATGCAAGTGGTCTTTACCTATTATGTGTAAACACTCAACTTGATTATATATTTTGATTTAATCCTTTTTTACAATGAGAAGTCTGTGTGTACTTTACAATACATAATATTTTAGATAAATGATTATGTAGTAACACATGCATTACCTTTACAAATTACTTTGATAACAATTTCTTAAAATTAGATTTTTACGCTTATATAATTACGGCAATGTAAAAGAATGGGCAACTAATTTCTTCAATCTATTGTGTCGTCAGAGCAGGCATCAAGGAAACATCACCTAAGTAAACATTTTTTGGGGAGTTTCTCTGCTATACTTACAAATCACTGAAAGGCTGGGTCCTGTGTGGTACAGTGAACCCAAACCATATATTTGGTATTCCCCAGACTTGCCCTGCTGCACACAGCCTTAAATTGCTGAAAACTCAAGTTCAGCCTTTTTTAATCTCCTTTAGCTGAAAGGGATGACTTGGCCTTGAAGGAGTGTATGGTCGTATGTGGTTTTTGATTTGTGTGTTAAAAAGTCATTTTAACTGCAACACACTTGAATAACAATTCTGTTGAAAATATCAGTCATGCCAAATAAATTCAAAAGTTTACATTTGTGTTTCTCAACTTTGTACATGTCTTCCATTGTATATTTGAGGCACTATTGAATGATGAAGACCTCAACACAAAAACGGATTAAATATTAGACTGTATGCTTGTATAAACTGGAGGAATATTCAACACCTCCATTGACAGCCAGCGAGGGGAAGTCACCCCTCGCTGGCTCCCCCCCAAAAAACACTTTCTATATACTCTGAGACAAGCGCCTAGATTTGGTTTTACAGTTTGCTCACATACCACAACAAAGGACAGAGAGAGCAGCTGCAGCATTCACATTGAACACTCTTACATCATACTTTGCTGTGACAACACTGTGCACAAACATTTCATTGTCACTGTGCTTGGTGTAGCTCCTGTGTAGTTCAGTTGGTAGAGTATGGTGCTTGCGAAGCCTGGGTTGTGGGTTTGATTCCCATGAGGGACCAGTATGAAAATATATGCACACACTACTGTAAGTCGCTCTACTGATAAAAGTGGCTGCTAAAATGTAAATGCATGGCCTGTGCTGAAGCATGGATGACGGCTCTTGACCTGGTGGTGGGCACATAGATGTGTAGTGGGAACCATATAATGAATTATATTTCAATGGTTGGGAACATATTGACTATATTCTAATTTCCAGTGTTGGTGGAGCTACTATGAAAATGTAGTTTACCAAGCTACCAATTACTTCACTCTGAAAGAAGTTAAGCTACCCTTAAGGAAAATATGGTTTAATTAACTAAATGTACTTTGAAGAAGGAGTTCACTACATCCAAACTACTTCTTCAAAAATTATCATATTTAAATCTGAAATGTCATAGATGACAAATTGCAAGAACAGATCACTTTGGTGTAATATGTTAACAGAATTAGTAATTTAGCTTATTAAACACAAAATCAATGTTTCAAGTGAGAATTAGGCAGGTCTGATGCCAAAAAAGAAAGGACATGATTGCCTACTTCACCTTTATTTTATTTTTGCAAAAAGAGTAGTGTGTAGTTCTAGTAGTTAGCTACACCACTACATGGCAAAAAAAAAGTAATTAACCTACTGAAAACACTACCAAGGTTTGAATTTAGTTAAACTATAACCAAGCTACTGGAAAATGTAGTTAAATGACTATTTGAACTATGTTAATCTAGTTCACTACTCCCCAACACTGCTAACACCTAATTCTTTGGATGAACATGATAAATGTAGCAAGACACTTATGTCATAAAGGCAGAGACAACCCAAGCCATGGGTGTTCACTGACATTCTCAGACCAGTGAGCTTGGTTACTTAAGGCCTAAGAAGGGCTAGGAGTCAGGTCAGGTCACATCAGGTAACACCAACTTGTTACATCACGTATTAAACAACACGAGTCTTGTTGTTGAGGTAACATCACGTGGCCAGAGTTCTATTGTGCCAGTGTGCTACTGCACTTTCACACAGTCTGTGGTTGCATTGAACGGCCTTGTGCAAAAATAATGAAAAATTGCGCATGAAATACACTATCCTGTAGGTGGCGACAAAGTACGCGTCAACCGTAAAAAAGAAAGAAAAAAAAGCGGGAGGGCCATCCGTCACTTGCCATCCTTCATGGAGCGGAAATGAACTATGCGCACGCGCATAGCTCAATGTTGGTTGGTGTTGTCTTCATCGACTACATTTGAAAACAATGAAACCCATATATTTTCTTTCGAAATAACGGGTCGGTGAGATACCCACCCTTTTACCGCGTGTGGATACTGGCGTAGTGAACGGAGGTCGCATAGGATACTAACGTTAATTTGCCAAGTTAGCGGCAAGTTGAGTCCGAGGATATTATCAAGCTGGCCTTAATCCGAGGACAACTGGCCTTCCTAACTGTGTAAAAGTAACGCAAGTTAATAAGATCAAACCTTCAACATACCTATTCATTTAGTTTGTATGTTTTGCTGTCTGTCATTCCATCCCGTTTGTTTTGATTATCATGGGTGGGTTTGCCACCTCCTTTGTCACAAAACCAAAATGTCTAGTTTCACTTTTGTTCAGTTAACTGCATTTCATCTACTGTGAGGACTATATAAACAAGAGAGAATAGATGAATCACACATTGACATTCATTGCTCTCTCAGGATGTCGGACTCAGACAGTGATGAAGACCAAGACCGCCCCTTCTCTCTCACTGGCTTTCTCTTCGGGAACATCAATGAAGATGGTCAGCTGGAGGGAGACAGTGTGCTGGACACTGTGAGTGACTATATTTTGTTAAAAGAATAAAGCATTCTGCAGGACTGAGATGTACATTTGCTGAATATGGGTTTTGTGTTATTATGTTGATCACTTGTCCACTATGTCTTTGGTGCAATGTTACTTATAAAGACAACAGACATTTTCACACCTGGTATATTCCAATACACTTTGGCATATCAAATGCGATGCTTGTTTGACAATGCTATTTCCTTCCACACCCCAGGAGTCCAAGAAGCACCTGGCTGGCCTGGGCTCTCTGGGCCTGGGCAACCTCATCACAGAGATCACAGCCAGTGAGGAGGACGATCCTGACGAGGATGGAGACACAGGTGGCACAAATGCAGAGGGTAAGAGGAAGGGCATGAAGTAAGGCTGTGGGTGGGGTAGTACCATGGCTGGGAACTGTTTTTTAACTGGCTCAACATGACAGTCAATATGCTCCTTAGTTGTGTTTGTAAGTTGTGTGTGTGTGTAAATACTGTGATAAATGAGTGACGGTTTCATGTCCTTTTTCTTATGCAGGATGGGTGAAGAACGATGCCGATGCAGTTGATTATTCTGACATCAACGAGGTGGCTGAAGATGAGACTAAGAAGTATCGTCAGGCCATGGGCAGCCTGCAGCCTACCAGGAGAACAGGTGCAGTAATACCCATGCAACCCCACATATGTACATGTATATACTGTACACAGCCATCTAGGAGTGCATGTACCCTAGTTTACCAGAACAGATAAATGAATGGTATTTAATTTCCACCCTCTTTATCAGAGACTTTGCATGGCCGATAACTGGACACCTTTTCTCTCTGTCTCAGATGATGAGGATGACTATGATGCGGATTGTGAGGATATTGATGCCAAGCTTATGCCCCCTCCACCTCCTCCAAGTCTCCCCACTCCTGGTGGCAAGAAAGAGGATTCCTCTCCTACGGCTGCAAGTGGTAAGGATTGGATGAGGAAGGGCCAAAAGTGCCAGTGAAAAGATACTTTGTACTTATATTGAACAAGCATGATTCTTCACAATCTGAAAAGAAATACAGGGATATTGATGTATTTAATGTCAAGAATACATGCTAGTAATTAGCACTCATAGAGTCAGAAGGGCTCTAACCCCAGTGTCTGCTATTGTTGCTTTCTCCACAGTTGGGGATGAAGGAGACGGGATCATCCTGCCCTCCATCATCGCTCCCTCCTCTCTAGTAGACAAAGTGGACTTCAGCAGCTCCTCAGATTCTGAGTCAGAGACAGACCGCCCCTCCACAGGCTCTGGGTCTGGGGGTCCTCCAACCTCCCTCAGCCTGCCCCTGGCTGGCATCATGCAGAAGGATGCTGCCAAAGCCCTGCCTGGCGTCACACAGCTCTTCCCAGAGTTCAGGCCTGGAAGGGTGAGCTGTCCTCCTTGGACACACTGTATAGGTCACCAAATATCACAGAGCATAAATTAACGTCTATCCATCCACTCCTCTGAACCCATCCAGGTGCTGCGGTTCCTTCGACTGTTTGGCCCTGGGAAGAACATGCCGTCGGTGTGGCGGAGTGCACGAAGAAAGAGGAAGAGGAAGCACCGCGACCCCCAGCCAGAGACACCCCCACCAGAGGGCGCTGAGCCCATGGAGCAGCAGGGACCAGAGAAGAAGTCTGGCTGGGACTATGAATACGCCCCACCTCCACCCCCAGAACAATGCCTGTCTGATGACGAGGTCAGTGTGCAACAATCTCTTAGTCAGAGATATGTAGAACTGTGAAAACTTGTTTGAAATCCCTGTGAAACTGTTTGGTTATTTACCTGTATAATTTTCACAGCTTGTTTATGAGAGCTTACAAGGTTTAGTAATGTGATTCAGTCGCAGTATAATTCTGTATGGGTTTTCTCTCCTTAGAAAATGAAGTGGACAAAAGAGATTACTCAAAAAGATCATCTTCAATAATTAATTCCTTGTCCCTCTCTCCTTCCCCCAGATCACCATGATGGCCCCAGTAGAGTCCAAGTTCTCCCAGGCCTCTGGAGACGGGGACAAGGTGACAGAGTCCAGGCCCAAGGTGGCAGAGTGGCGCTATGGTCCGGCCCAGCTCTGGTATGACATGATGGGGGTCCCTGAGGATGGCAGTGGTTTCCACTATGGCTTCAAACTGAAGGAGGAGGAGGAAGATGAGCAGGAGAAGCAGGAGAGGCCAGAACCACCACCACCATTTTCACAACCTCCCAAAGAGGTTGGCAACCCATACACTTCACTGATGCTTTAGGATTAGGGCTGAACTCACTCATTTTGCCTCGCTTTTCTACATCCTCATTAAGAAATGCTAGAAGCAATGAGTTTTAAGTGGGTGTGTTATGTTCGATACCGTTGTGTGTTCCTCTTTACTTGAAATATCCCAAACAGCCACCGTACGTGTGATGAATGGCTTAGCAACCGTGCGGCGCAGCATGACAACGTGAACGTGATTGGTCAAGAATCCCAAGCTCAGAGCATTTCCTGCTTTCTAGCGTATCAGAATCTTTAATGAAAGTTGTGTTTGTGATGCTAAAGTTAGCACACGAATGTGAGGATGTTTGAGTTGGGGAAAAAACCAAGCCGTGTATAACAAACAAGTCTCATTCTTTCAAAATAACATTGCCGGCGATATTCGTCTCATTCGTTGCCTGATGTTATGTCGCAGCTGTGCTCCAAATCAATGATTATTTGGGTGCTGCCAGCCGTGGACATGTGGGCAGGATTTAAATCTAAACCCAACCCAAGGAAAACTGTGACGTACCCTAGATTCCTTAAATCTTGCAAATTATGACCATAGTTCTTACACTTTTTAGTAAATGTTGCAACTAGTACAATTGTTTAAGAACAATATCGTTGCCACATAGGCCGTTTTCAACCAGAGAAGTTGGTTTTTGAGTTCAGCTCCTTTTTGATTCTCAATCTTCCATTTCTAGCTACACCTTCTTCCAACTCTTAGTTAGAAGAGAACAGACAACATTCTATAAAGACTTACATTTTACATTACATTTAAGACTTACCATGTTCTTTGTGTTTTTTTCTGTCTAGGAGGGCAGTGGTGACGAAAAGGATGAACAGGCCCTGGAGAACGAGCTCTTTCTGATGGTCACCCAGCTTCAGTGGGAGGACGACATCATCTGGAACGGAGAGGACGTGAAACACAAAGGCACTAAGACCCAGCGAGCCAGTCTGGCAGGGTGGCTGCCTTCCAGCATGACGCGTAATGCCAATGCCTACAACGCACAGCAGGGTGAGAGACTCACCCACTCCACTCCAGTACCAATGAACACAGACTGACCTGCGTACTGGAGATTCCTACCTCATTGAAATCCCATCACCAAAGCGTAAACCCCATCCGTGCAGGGGTTTTAGGACTACAGTGGCAAATATAAACTGATATAATTGTTGTGTATTTGTCTGCTTTGGGTTATCTAGGTATTCATGATGTCTATCTACACTACAGGTCTGTGTAGGAGTAACTCTCAGCTGGTGCCCCCCACTCCTCCACCCATGCCCAAAGCCCCCTCCATCGGCTCTGGCTCCAAGAGAGACAAACACCACCATGACCATTATGGTACGAGGAGGCTAGTTTACCTGGTATCTGTTGTCGAGTGTAATTGACTGTTATAATGATGAACAACGTGATATTACAACATATTCCTACTTATCTCTGTTAGTTGACACGGTGAACGCACCACTAAAGAGTAAATCTATCACTACTGATTCCCTATTGATCTCGCCACAGCCTCTCATGAAGACGACGCCCCCTGGTTCTCCATCTTCCCCATTGACAATGAGGAGCTGGTGTACGGGCGCTGGGAAGACAACATCATCTGGGACGACCAGGCCATGGACCGCATGCTCTCACCCCCTGTCCTCACCCTGGACCCCAACGATGAGAACATCATTTTAGGTACTGCCCCTTTCTTAGTGAACTGTGTGTACACCATTTTTCAGTCAGTTTCAACATATTATGAAATATCTTGATGGTCTGTAACCTTTTGAATGCTTTGATCTATCCACAAATCTCTGAACTTGGCCTCTTGCAGAAATCCCAGATGAGAAGGAGTCTGAGCGTACGTCCCACTCCCCGTCCAAGGAGAACAAGAAGGAGTCGGCACTGAAGAAGAGTCGCATCCTGCTGGGGAAGACTGGGGTCATAAAGGAGGAGCCTCAACAGGTACTACAGGACTGAAACAGAGAACATAACGTAGATCTGCATCTTAAATGCCATTCTGCAGTCCCTGAACTAGCCTGTTAACTCCTTTTCTGTTTGGTCTGCTGCCTACAGAACATGTCCCAGCCTGAGGTGAAGGACCCATGGAACCTGTCCAACGATGAGTTCTATTACCCCAAGCAGCAGGGCCTGAGGGGCACCTTCGGTGGCAACATCATTCAGGTGGGCACTAGATTCTCTCCTGTGATCAGCAGTTAAAGAGGATAATCTTAACTATAGCGCAGGATAAACTTAGCTATGTACTGAATGTTCACAGTAGTTGTATGTAACCTTCTCTGTCTATCTTTCCCTCCAGCACTCCATCTCTGCAGTGGAGCTGAGGCAGCCGTTCTTCCCTACTCACATGGGACCCATGAAGCTGCGCGGGTTCCACCGGCCCTCTCTGAAGAAGTACTCGTTCGGGACGTTGTCCCAGCCAGGTCCCCACGCAGCACAGCCCCTACTCAAACAGATCAAGAAGAAGGCCAAGGTGAGGCCCCAGAACGTACCTCATCCACCTCCATCCTTCTCTCTGTCTTATCACAGGTCATCAGGAATGCGTCTGTCTGTCTGTGTGTGTTGATAACCCTGTTTGTGTGTGATTTGTGTTAAATGTATTTTTCTGTGCCCATAGATGCGAGAGCAGGAACGCCAGGCTTCCGGTGGCGGTGACATGTTCTTCATGCGGACAGCTCAGGATCTGACAGGGAAAGACGGAGACCTGATTCTGGCAGAGTACAGCGAGGAATACCCTCCGCTCATCATGCAAGTCGGCATGGCAACCAAGATCAAGAACTACTACAAGAGAGTGAGTCACTGCACTAGTCTTTCAACTACCATTTCCCTTGTATCAACATTGATTAGCATTTACTCAAAACAGAACCACCTCAGTGGTTATTTTCCTTCCTCTATTGTCTATGAATTGTGTTTTGTTTTGTTAACATATGTGTGAATACACTTTAAAATCGAATAAATGTGAAACATGGCTGTTTCCCCTCAGAAACCAGGCAAGGACCCTGGAGCTCCAGACTGTAAGTACGGCGAGACGGTGTACTGCCACACCTCTCCCTTCCTGGGCTCCCTGCACCCCGGACAGCTGCTCCCGGTCAGTACCACGTTCATTACAGTCATTTACATGACAAATTATTGATGTTTGAAAAATAATTTGCTCTGAATGAGCCTGATACCCAGAAAGAGAGAATGTAGAGCTCTGTCATGTCTTTCTTTATTTTAGGCTTTTGAGAACAACCTTTTCCGCGCCCCCATCTACCTCCACAAGATGCCAGAGACAGATTTCCTGGTGCTGCGTACACGGCAGGGCTACTTCATCAGAGAGCTGGTGGACATCTTTGTGGTTGGACAGCAGTGTCCGCTCTATGAGGTCCCTGGACCCAACTCCAAACGAGCCAACACTCATATCAGAGACTTCCTGCAGGTATACCTTGCGATGCACACGCGCGCATTACAGCATCTGCAAATCCACACACTCTCTCTCTCTCACACACACACACACACACACACATTGTCACACACAAGAGAAAGCACACTATAAGAATGCATTCTTGCCGACACTCATGTCTCCTCTTCTGTGCAGGTGTTTATCTATCGGTTGTTCTGGAAGAGTAAAGATCGCCCTAGGAGAATCCGCATGGAGGACATAAAGAAAGCCTTCCCCTCACATTCAGAAAGCAGCATCCGCAAACGCCTAAAACTCTGTGCTGACTTCAAGCGTACAGGTAGAAACAGCTAACCTTACTTACCCTAGCCTCATCGAGAATCAGGCTTCCCTAAAACGGGAAGCCTGGGGAAGTTTTAATGGCAGAAAAATGGCTAAATATGGGTGGAGACTTGCAATCAGTGACGCTACGCAACACGTCAAACAAATCAAATGCCTAGTGTTGTAGGTGCAACAGTGCGTGAGGATGGCTGGGAAATTGCAGATTAAAACCCATCAAAATATGTTGATGTATGTTGATTTTGTGTATAGAGCACACTTCTGGCAAAACAGACGAACTTAACACGTACCACCAACGGGCATGTGGGGCAAGGGTTCATGAAATGTAACATCCAATCAAAGTCTTGCTACTGGGAGCCAGCGGACCAATCAAACTGCTTTCGCAATAAAAAAGTCTTCAGACCTCCAAGGGAGGCGTGAAAGCGATGTGATTTTGGACGAATGGAAACGTAAGACTATGCTTACCCAATAATACCGTATAGCCTCATGTTTGTCAGTAGTACAGTATGACGCACTGTCCTTCTTTTTTTATTTATTATTATAATATTTTTTTTTTCACCTTTATTTAACCAGGTAAACTAGTTGAACAAGTTCTAATTTGCAACTGCGACCTGGCCAAGATAAAGCATAGCAATTCAACACATACAACAACAGAGTTACACATGGAATAAACAAAACATACAGTCAAAAATACAGTACAACAAAAGTAAACAAAAAGTCTATATACAGTGAGTGCAAATGAGGTAAGTTAAGGCAATAAATAGGCCATGGTGGCAAAGTAATTACAATATAGCAATTAAACACTGGAATGGTAGATGTGCAGAAGATGAATGTGCAAGTAGAGATACTGGAGTGCAAAGGAGCAAAATAAATCAATAAATACAGTATGGGGATGAGGTAGATAGATAGATGGGCTGTATACAGATGGGCTATGTACAGGTGCAGTGATCTGTGAGCTGCTCTGACAGCTGGTGCTTAAAGTAAGTGAGGGAGATATGAGTCTCCAGCTTCAGTGATTTTTTTCAGTTCGTTCCAGTCATTGGCAACAGAGAACTGGAAGGAAAGACGAACAAAGGAGGAATTGGCTTTGGGGGTGACCAATGAGATATACCTGCTGGAGCGCGTGCTACGAGTGGGTGCTGCTATGGTGACCAGTGAGCTGAGATAAGACGGGGCTTTACCTAGCAGAGACTTGTAGATAACCTGTAGCCAGTGGGTTTGGTGACGAGTATGAAGCGAGGGCCAACCAACGAGAGCGTACAGGTCGCAGTGGTGGGTAGTGTATGGGGCTTTGGTGACAAAACAGATGGCACTGTGATAGACTGCATCCAGTTTATTGAGGATTGTTTGAAGGACAAAAAATCCTGATTTCCTCTTAAAGGGATACTGCGAAATGTTTAGGTAATTTTTCTATGTACCCAGAGTCAGACAAACTGATGGATACCATTTTTGTATCTCTGTGCTGAGTGGTTACCCAAAATATCTGCTATTTTTCTGTTTTTAAACAACTGACTGACGTCGGTTCAATTATTTGAATTCCATTTCGTTCTGTTTTTTATGTGAGCTGGATATGCAGTTTCTGAAGAGAGAAATCAGACCAAGCCCAAACTATGTAGTGTAGTAAGGAGTTGTAGTTTCCAACAGGCCAATATTCTGCATAGTTTAGTGCAGAAAACGGGGTAATTAACTACAATGACCATAATCCATTGCGCGTCCATCTATTTGTCTGGTCTGTGTGGAGCAGACAGGGAGACAGAGAGAACGCGCGATCATCAGGGATAGAAAGCAGTTGCTTTGCTATTTATTTATTCATTTTTTATTTAACTAAGCAAGTCCGTTAAGAACAAATTATTTTTTTACAATGACGGCCTAGGAACAGTTGGTTAACTGTCTTGTTTAGGGGCAGAACGACAGATTTATACCCTGTCAGCTCGGGGATTTGACCTAGCAACCTTTCGGATACTGGCCCAACACTCTAACCACTAGGCTACCTGCCACCCCGGGCTGTTCTAGAATGCTAGAACAGCACTAGTGTCAGCATGACTATCCTTCTCAGGAGCAACGCTCTAACCACGCTATCTGAAAATACATGGTCTAAGTGATTGATAGTTGGTATTCAGCAGTCATAAAAGTAGTCCTTATTTACTTTGAAGAACTACTAATTATAGTGATTTTGTCAGACAGCGTAGGCAGCAGCTCTAAAGAAATGAGATGATGACATGAAATAATACAGTAATGAAATAAAGCAAATATTTTATTAAAGTAATGTGAATAAATGATGGTTAATAAGTAATAAGCAGTAATGGGTAGTCACTACCTTCATTGGACTTTTATTAATTGTTTTATTCTGTTACAGCATTCAACCCACATGCATAGTAAAAAAAAAAAAATGAAATAGAAAACCGGGATTATTTTTTAATAATCGAACCGAAGCCGAACAGACCTCAAAAAACACTAATCGCTCAGCACTACTCTGCGTACAGTTTGGATATTATTGAAGTTATCATATTGTTAGCTTTGCGCAATTGCTGGAAGTCTCCAGCCAGCTCCTCTCAAAATGTTACTGATAATCATAAACGAGATCCTCATTCTCTGTCCCATTGTCGCATAGAGATGTATAGAGATCGCAATATTGTTTCTGTCTCTTTGGCACTGCCCAACGGGACAGAATGAGGAAGTGGATAGAATCTTGTTTCTTAATTAACACAATATTGATTACTAGGTATAGCTTTCTAAGACTATAAATGATCAACCACCCAGATTTGGAGTAGTTAGGTCAATTTCTCTGCTTTTAAGACTTCAATTGCGATATACTGATTTAAACTTTCCCCAAACTGCACGCAGAGACATAGAAATAGTATCCATGAGTTCGTCTGACTCTGGGTAAGTAGAGAAACAACCTAAATCTCAATCTCGCAGTATCCCTTTGACGTTTCTACTCCTGTGTGATCTCAGAGAAGTGTTGAGGTGTAAGAAAGAGAGGTGACTCTGATGCTTAGCTGTGTGAGGTCAAAGATCGTGTGCCTTTGACTGACATGCGTCAGGAAAGAGGGATGTCAGAATATTCTGGATGTGGAGTTTACTGTGGAGGTAAGGTGTGGTCTGAGGAAAGCATCAGTAAGGTACCAGAGGTTTTCATGGTCCTTCGTTAATATCTGCTGTTCTGCTCCTGCAACACCTCCGCTTTAAGCCTACAAGACGCTTCAGTTGATGAAATAAAACAAATATCCAAAGGGTATAAGATCTTTGGGGAATTCTCATGCGACATGCGTCCATTAACTTCTCTAGGGCCAGTGGGACGATTTCGTCCCACCTACGTAACAGCCAGTGGAATCCTGTGGCGCGTTATTCAAATACCTTAGAAATGCTATTACTTCAATTTCTCAAACATATGACTATTTTACACCATGTTAAAGACAAGACTCTCGTTAATCTAACCACACTGTCCGATTTCAAAAAAGCTTTACAACTAAAGCAAAACATTAGATTATGTCAGCAGAGTACCCAGCCAGAAATAATCAGACACCCATTTTTCAAGCTAGCATATAATGTCACATAAACCCAAACCACAGCTAAATGCAGCACTAACCTTTGATGATCTTCATCAGATGACACACCTAGGACATTATGTTATACAATACATGCATGTTTTGTTCAATCAAGTTCATATTTATATCAAAAACCAGCTTTTTACATTAGCATGTGACGTTCAGAACTAGCATACCCCCCGCAAACTTCCGGTGAATTTACTAAATTACTCACGATAAACGTTCACAAAAAACATAACAATTATTTTAAGAATTATAGATACAGAACTCCTCTATGCACTCGCTATGTCCGATTTTAAAATAGCTCTTCGGTGAAAGCACATTTTGCAATATTCTAAGTAGATAGCCCGGCATCACAGGGCTAGCTATTTAGACACCCACCAAGTTTAGCCCTGACCAAAGTCAGATTTACTATAAGAAAAATGTTATTACCTTTACTGTTCTTCGTCAGAATGCACTCCCAGGACTTCTACTTCAATAACAAATGTTGGTTTGGTTCAAAATAATCCATAGTTATGTTCAAATATCCTCTGTTTTGTTCGTGCGTTCAAGACACTATCCGAAGTGTAAAGAAGGGTGACGCGCACGACGCATTTCGTGACAAAAAATTCTAAATATTCCATTACCGTACTTCGAAGCATGTCAACCGCTGTTTAAAATCAATTTTTATGCCATTTTTCTCGTAAAAAAGCGATAATATTCCGACCGGGAAAGCATGTTTACGTTCAAAGAGAGAGAAAATAAAAACATGGGATCCCCTCGTGCACGAGCCTCAGTCTGATGGTCCTCTGATCGGCCACTTACCAAAGGCGCTAATGTGTTTCAGCCAGCGGCTGGAATTACATCATTCAGCTTTTTCCCGGGTTCTGAGAGCCTATGGGAGCCGTAGGAAGTGTCACGTTACAGCAAAGATCCTAAATGTTCAATAAACAGAGCCAAGAAGCCCAAGGAATGGTCAGAGAGGTTACTTCCTGTTTGGAATCTTCTCAGGTTTTTGCCTGCCATATGAGTTCTGTTATACTCACAGACACCATTCAAACAGTTTTAGAAACTTTAGGGTGTTTTCTATCCAAAGCCAATAATTATATGCATATTCTAGTTTCTGGGCAGTAGTAATAACCAGATTAAATCAGGTACGTTTTTTTATCCGGCCGTGTAAATACGGCCCCCTAGCCCTAACAGGTTAATCTTACAAAGCTCTAAGTTGGGCAATAAGGGTGGAGTTAAGAGAACGTGGTTAATATTTGTTATATGATTTAATAGAATTTGCCCTCCCCCTGTTCCCAGGGATGGACTCCAACTGGTGGGTGCTGAAGCCTGACTTCAGGCTGCCTACTGAGGAGGAGATCAGGGCCATGGTGTCTCCAGAGCAGTGCTGTGCCTACTACAGCATGCTGGTGGCAGAGCAGAGACTGAAGGTAAGACTGACAGTACCTAAACAAAGAGCCTATCTGTCATATTGGTATTCTGTATGGCACTGTGTGAACTATACCATAACTTTTCTCTCTCTCTCTCTCCACCAGGATGCTGGATATGGTGAAAAGTCCTTCTTTGCTCCAGAGGAAGAGAACGAGGAAGACTTCCAGATGAAGATTGATGATGAGGTTCAGCGCTACTCCTGCTTCCTTTTCATAAAACAATGATTTTGATGTTGAAAAAAAGGATGATCCATGATCTCACCAGTGTTCTCGGTGGTCCACCCTAGGTCCGCACGGCCCCTTGGAACACGACGCGAGCCTTCATCGCTGCCATGAAGGGGAAGTGTCTGCTGGAGGTCATGGGGGTGGCCGACCCTACAGGTTGTGGAGAGGGATTCTCTTACGTCAAAGTGCCCAACAAGCCCACTCAACAAAAGGTACTTCCTCTTTGTTTTACCCCAGTGCACTGAAACACTTCTGCTAGATCTGTATTCAGATCAGGGGGCCATAATTCCAGTCATGCGTTCATAGCCTTTCTGACAAAAATATTTTCTGTTATAACCATTCAATTGTTTTTTGATGATTATTTAATCATTTATTACTGAGCTAAAGGTTATTTGTCGTGTTTAGGCCCAGGATGACCGGGAGCCACAACCCGCTAAGAAGACCGTGACAGGGACAGACGCTGATCTGAGAAGACTATCACTAAAAAACGCCAAGCAGCTGCTGCGCAAGTTTGGTGTTCCAGAGGAGGAGGTATTATTACATAATAATGTCTTCAGTTCCCTCATTTCTTCCACCAACCTAAGTATGAAGGTCAGATCAATCTCTTAAACCTGTGTGTATATGTGCGTTTCAGATAAAGAAGCTGTCTCGTTGGGAGGTGATTGACGTGGTGAGGACCATGTCCACAGAGCAGGCGCGCTCTGGCGAGGGGCCCATGAGCAAATTTGCCCGCGGGTCCCGCTTCTCTGTAGCCGAACACCAGGAGCGCTACAAGGAGGAGTGCCAGAGGATCTTTGACTTGCAAAACAAGTGAGGCCATCTCATCCTCCATTCCCCCTTTATCCAGATAACCATAATTCACCACTCATTTCCTATAGGGATGCTGTAGATGATGTGATGTTCTACCCTCTATTTGCTCCCCAGAGTATTAGAGTCCACAGAGGTCCTGTCCACAGACACAGACAGCAGCTCAGCGGAGGACAGTGACTTTGAGGAGATGGGGAAGAACATTGAGAACATGCTGCAGAACAAGAAGACCAGCTCCCAGCTGTCCAGGGAGAGGGAGGAGCAGGAGAGGAAGGAGCTGCAGAGGATGCTGATGGGAGAGGAGAGCGACCACAAGGGACGCAAAGTACGCAAGGGCTTCTGTAAGTGGCGTGTGTATGCATGTGCATTTCAGGCTTTTTTCATACGTGTTTACTGGAGTGTGTGTGCAAGTCGAATCTCTCTCTGTGTGTCCCTGCAGCCAGTGCTTTGTCCACGGGCTCCCATAAAGATGACGACACGTCCTCGGTCACCAGCCTGAACTCGTCCGCTACGGGACGGCGCCTCAAAATCTACCGCACCTTCAGAGACGAGGACGGCAAGGAGTATGTCCGCTGTGAGACGGTCCGCAAACCCTCCGTCATAGACGCCTACACCAGAATCAGAACCACCAAGGACGACGACTTCATGTAAGTTCCTCCGTGTGTGTGTGTGTTTGTGTAATATGAGTGTTTGGTCTGTGTGTAGTGTACCCAACCTCACACAGTCTTTGTCTGCCTTCTGCCAATGTAGAAAGAAGTTTGCGCTGTTTGATGAGCAACATAGAGAGGAGATGAGGAAGGAGCGCAGGCGGATCCAGGAGCAGCTGAGGAGGCTGAAGAGGAACCAGGAGAAGGACCGGTTCAAGAGCCCCCCTGAGAAGAAGGCCAAGAAGATCAAGGAGAGGCCAGACCTCAAGGTAAAAGTAAGCTTGCCAGCCCATAATGATTCATCTCCAAGACTATCCTCACCTGCTTTTCCATAACCTACTGTTTGTTTTCCTGCTGACCTGCTGTCTCGAAAATAGGATCATTTAGTTCAAGATAAACCTTCCTCACTTTTTTTCACACTTTTCTTTATTAGCAATATATTATATTGCTTATAATAAGCATGATAACGTAGTGTTTGGTGTACTACAGTGAAGGTAGCATGATGTGATGCAGTGACGTGCAGTCCACATTGTTATGTACAGTGTTTGTCTGGTTGTTAACTACATCTCTTCTTACCCCCTCTGCCCTAGCTGAAGTGCGGAGCTTGCGGTGCCATCGGGCACATGCGAACCAACAAGTTCTGCCCACTATACTACCAGACCAATGCTCCGCCCTCCAACCCGGTTGCCATGACGGAGGAGCAGGAGGAGGAGCTTGAGAAGACTGTCATCCACAATGACAACGAGGAACTCATTAAAGTGGAGGGAACCAAGATCGTCCTGGGCAAGCAGCTCATCGAGAGGTACACACCACACACACTGGAATGAATGCATGCTCTTCAACCGATCGCTGCCCGCACCTGCCCGCCCGTCCAGCATCACTTCTCTGGACGGTTCTGACTTAGAATATGTGGACTACAAATAACTAGGTGTCTGGTTAGACTGTAAACTCTCCTTCCAGACTCACATCAAACATCTCCAATCCAAAGTTAAATCTAGAATTGGCTTCCTATTTCGCAATAAAGCGTCCTTCACTCATGCTGCCAAACATACCCTCGTAAAACTGACCATCCTACCGATCCTCGACTTCGGCGATGTCATTTACAAAATAGCCTCCAATACCCTACTCAATAAACTGGATGCAGTCTATCACAGTGCCATCCGTTTTGTCACCAAAGCTTCATATACTACCCACCACTGCGACCTGTACGCTCTCGTTGGCTGGCCCTCACTTCATACTCGTCGCCAAACCCACTGGCTCCAGGTCATCTACAAGACCCTGCTAGGTAAAGTCCCCCCTTATCCGCTCACTTGTCACCATAGCAGCACCCACCTGTAGCACGCGCTCCAGCAGGTATATCTCTCTGGTCACCCACAAAGCCAATTCTTCCTTTGGTCGTCTCTCCTTCCAGTTCTCTGCTGCCAATGACTGGAACGAACTACAAAAACCTCTGAAACTGGAAACACTTATCTCCCTCACTAGCTTTAAGCACCAGCTGTCAGAGCAGCTCACAGATCACTGCACCTGTACATAGCCCATCTATAATTTAGCCCAAACAACTACCTCTTCCCCTACTGTATTTATTTATTTTGCTCCTTTGCACCCCATTATTTATATTTCTACTTTGCACTTTCTTCCACTACAAATCTACCATTCCAGTGTTTTACTTGCTATATTGTATTTACTTTGCCACCATGGCCTTTTTTTGCCTTTACCTCCCTTATCTCACCTCATTTGCTCACTTTGTATATAGACTTATTTTTCTACTGTATTATTGACTGTATGTTTTGTTTATTCCATGTGTAACTCTGTGTTGTTGTATGTGTCGAACTGCTATGCTTTATCTTGGCCAGGTCGCAATTGTAAATGAGAACTTGTTCTCAACTTGCCTACCTGGTTAAATAAAGGTGAAATATATATTTTTAAAACACACTGACAGGAGAGGGGGACAGTTCTAATTTCTTTCCAAATCACGACTGAATATCAGTAGTCTTTTCCACTCTCTTTGCGGACCAAAAGCTCCTATAGTGTTCCTTATGCTCTCTACGTCTGTCTAAATGTTAGGGAAATATTACCTGGTGCTGCTGTGTAAAGGACCATGTTGTCTCCTCTCACAGTGCTGATGAGGTGCGCAGGAAGTCCCTGGTGCTGAAGTTCCCAAAACAGCAGCTTCCCCCCAAGAAGAAGAGACGTGTTGGGAACAACGTACACTGTGACTACCTAAATGTGAGCCTGGTTGCCAGTTACCATATTTTGCATTGGTTGCGTATGACTATTCAGTTAAAGCGAGCTCTGGAGAATATTTAACACTGTGATAGTTATGGCTTAGCTCTCGGTGGTTTTTGTTTTGTTTCATCCTCTCACAGAGGCCCCACAAATCCATCCACCGCAGACGCACTGACCCCATGGTCACCCTGTCCTCAGTCCTGGAGAGTATTATCAACGACATGCGGGATCACCCCAATGTAAGACACACACACCCACACACCTACAGCCCACTGCAAGACCAACACACACCCACAACCTACTGCTTACAGACAGACAGTGCCTACACTGCTCTGACCACTATATAGGTTTCTCTCTCACAAACACACTTTTTTCTCTCTAATTGGGTTGTCTTTACCTCTTGTCACAGACGTACCCCTTCCACACACCAGTCAATGCCAAGGTGGTGAAGGACTACTATAAGATCATCCCTCGTCCCATGGATCTGCAGACGCTACGGGAGAATGTGCGCAAGCGTGTGTACCCCTCCCGGGAGGAGTTCAGAGAGAACGTGGAGCTCATTGTCAAGAACAGCGCGACATACAACGGTACAACTCTAAACCACTTGAAGCCTTAAGAGAATGACTAATATTTTACTGTGACCGACTGTTCTGTAACTTATTGAGACTGTAATTGTTGCGGTGTATTCAGGTGCCAAGCATCCAATAACCCAGGTGGCTCAGACTATGCTGGACCTTTGTGATGAGAAACTGAAAGAGGTACGTGTGAATGTTCACGCTGATGGATTCCTGGATGGGTGCCATTTTAGACACAGCCCAATTTCTGGTCCTCTGTGTGCAGAAGGAGGAGGAAAATGTTCAGCAACTCTTGGAAGACAATGGAAGTGGCCTTCAATAGTACTTGTTAATAATTAAACGGGTACATTCCTTTGTCCTGTGCAGAAGGAAGACAGGCTGGTGAGACTGGAGAAAGCCATCAACCCCCTGCTTGACGATGATGACCAGGTGGCCTTTTCCTTCATCCTGGACAACATCGTCACTCAGAAGATGATGGCCGTGCCTGACGTGAGTGTCTGCTTTCTTTCGGGCGCTTTGGATGTTACTGAGACTATCTGCTATTTGTATTTTCTTTGTGACTTAAGTCATTTCACTGAGCAGTTTTTTCTTTGCTCTTAAATGTACAAACATATTGACAATTCTGCCAGCAGTTCAATCAAGCACACAGTGTGATAGTGTTATAACTGTCCTTATTCTGTCTCTGTCTCCTCTTCAGTCTTGGCCATTCCACCATCCAGTCAACAAGAAGTTTGTTCCAGATTACTACAAAGTGATAGTCCAACCCATGGACCTGGAGAATGTCCGCAAGGTGAGTTATGGGAAGGAGACTTCAGTGTTAGCCTTGAGGAAAACCACAACAAGACACCTTTTGGATCCCTATGATGCCAAGATGGATCAAACCTATATGTAGTTGATGGTAATATTTGTAATATACAGGTAGATGGTCATATGTATAATATAACCATTAGTGTTATTTAAAAGTCTCCCTGTGTGCTGTGGTCCAACAGAACATATCCAAACACAAGTACCAGAACCGGGATGTGTTCCTGTTTGACGTCAGCCTGGTCCACACCAACAGTGTCAAGTACAACGGTCCAGACAGCCCTTACACCAATACGGCCCTGGAGATAGTCAACGTATGCAAGCAGACCCTGGCAGAGGTGTGTGTATGAAAGAGAAACTGCAAGAGAAGGTCATAATGAAACTACACTGAACAAAAAATGTCAATGCAACATGTAAAGTGTTGGTCCCATGTTTCATGAGATGAAATAAAAGATCCCAGAAATGTTCCATACACACAAAAAGCTTAATTCACTCCAATTTTGTGCACGTATTTGTTACATCTCTGTTAGTGGACATTTCTTAGGCGTGGCATATCAAGAAGCTGATTAAACATCATGATCATTGCACAGGGCTACCTTGTGCTGGGGACAATAAAAGGCCAGTCTAAAATGTGCAGTTTTGTCACACAACAGAATGCCACAGATGTCTCAAGTTTTGAGGGAGCGTTCAATTGGCATGCTGACTGCAGGAATGTCCACCAGGGCTGTTGCCAGAGAATGTAATCTTCATTTCTCTACAATAAGCCGCCTCCAATGTCGTTTTAGAGAATTTGGCAGTACGTCCAACCGGCCTCAACCGTAGACAATGTGTATGGCGTTGTGTGGGTGAGCGGTTTGCTGATGTCAACGTTGTGAACAGAGTGCCCCATAGTGGCGGTGGGGTTATGGTATGGTCAGGCATAAGATACAGACAACGAACACAACTGCATTTTATCGATGTCAATTTGAATACACAGAGATACCGTGACGAGATCCTGAAGACCATTGTCGTGCCATTCATCCGCCGCCATCACCTCGTGTTTCAGCATGATAATGCACGGCCCCATTTCGCAAGGATCTGAACACAATTCCTGGAAGCTGAAATTGTCCCAGTTCTTTCATGGCCTGCATACTCACCAGACATGTCACCCATTAAGCATGTTTTGGATGCTGAGGATCGACGTGTTCGACAGCGTGTTCCAGTTCCCGCCAATATCCAGCAACTTTGCACAGCCATTGAAGAGGAGTGGGACCTTCCACAGGCTAGAATCAACATTCTGATCAACTCTATGTGAAGGAGATGTGCCATGCTGCATGAGGCAAATGAATGGTGGTCACACCAGATACTGACTGTTTTTCTGATCCACGCCCCTACTTAAATTATATATTTTTTTAAGGTATCTGTGACCGACAGATGCATATCTGTATTCCCAGTTATGTGAAACCCATAGATTAAGTCCTAATACATTTATTTCAATTGATTGATTTCCTTATATGAACTGTAACTCAGTCAAATCTTTGAAATCGTTGCATGTTGTTTATATTTTTGTTCAGTATAATTAATTGACATCTTTATGCCTTGTCAGATGATGAATCATATTTATGGCTTCATTATGTTGCCTCTGCTAAGGATAGTTTGAGAATTTGACTGTTGCTTGATATCTCCCCAGTATGATGAGCACCTGACCCAGCTGGAGAAGGACATCTCCACAGCTAAAGAGGCAGCTCTGGATGCAGCAGACCTGGATAGCCTGGACCCCATGACTCCTGGAACCTACACACCACAGGTAGCAATGTTCCTGTCCCATTTATGGCCCGGAAACAACCCAGATACTAACAATAAGACCGTAGAGTCACCAAATAAAGTACCTCAACACGCCCCTCACCTGCTCCAGAGTTGGGGAATGCCACTCTTCTCCAAAGACCTACTTTTTAACCTCTGTCTGCTGTAGTCTCTCCCTCCATATTACATATACCTCTTCACATTCTAGTCTTTCTCTGCCTCGTCGTTCCTCTTTAGCACTCTTGTATGTATCAATTTAGTAGCTGTTTCTATAGTTTATCTATGCCTTAGTCTCTACAGTTGCTTGTGAAAGTATTCACCCCCCTTGGCATTTTTCCTATTTTGTTGCCTTACAACCTGGAATTAAAATGGATTTTTGGGGGGGTTGTAATCATTTGATTTACACAACATGACTACCACTTTGAAGATGCAAAATATTTTTTATTGTGAAACAAACAAGAAATAAGACAAAAAAACAGAACGTGCATAACTATTCACCCCCCCAAAGTCAATACTTTGTAGAGCCACCTTTTGCAGGAATTACAGCGACAAGTCTCTTTGGGTATGTCTCTATAAGCTTGGCACATCTAGCCACTGGGATTTTTGCCCATTCTTCAAGGCAAAACTGCTCCAGATCCTTCAAGTTGGATGGGTTCCGCTGGTGTGCAGCAATCTTTAAGTCATACCACAGATTCTCAATTGGATGAATACATACGCACGCACCACTTTTCCGTTTTTCTTTTTTAGAATTTTTTTACAGAGTGATTTTTTCCATTTCACTTCACCAATTTGGACTATTTTGTGTATGTCCATTACATGAAATCCAAATAAAATCCATTTAAATTACAGGTTGTAATGCAATAAAATAGGAAAAACGTCAAGGGGGATGAATACTTTTGTAAGGCACTGTATATTCTCCTTCCTACCATGTGTTTATCTCTTCTCCCTCTTTCCTGTCTCTGTGTGTGTGTGGTCGGGGTGGGGTGGGGTGGGGGGGGGCAGCCTGCTGATGTGTTTGACAGCAGTGCCTCTGTGAGCCTGCACAGAGAGACCAGCCTTTTCTCTGAGGTTGAGGCATCTCTAATGGCTGTTCCAGAGAAGAGGGGGGTAGGGCAGGTACGGAGAGAGATCACCCAGGAGTGCAACGGGCGTCTGTCTCATCCAGGGGTCACCCTCCTCTCCCCTCCCATTCCCACCGTTCCTCCTTGCACATTCACCTGGTCCTCCCTTCCAGTTCTTCCCTCTGCATTCCCAGTGTGGATCCTGACTGGTGCATGCTCCTCCTAACTAGGAGCCATTCTAAGATCCCTTTGTGCTTTTCATTCCTAAGACAAAGATGGTTCCTTCCCATAACTCATTTGGTTCATTTGTCTGCCAGTTTCGCTTGTATGTTACTTTTGCTCCTAATTGTGACTCCCTGTCATACTAGCATTCTGTTTGCCTGGCCAATTATACATTTTCAGGCATCTCCATTGCTTCACAAGTTATCAATCTGTCTTTCCCCAGAAGTATCTTTTCCTGTCTCAGTGTCGCTTAACTTCTCCGTGTGTCTCCAGGGTCGTCATAGAAGGCTAGGAGAGGAGGAGTCGGACGTGGACATCGAGGGCTTCGAGGAGGAGGATGACGACGGGAAGCCCAAGACACCAGCTCCTGTAAGACTCATATCATGAAGAAACCATATGGGTTTGAGAGATGGTTTTTGAAAGAGAGAAATGGCAGATTTGAAGACTGTAGTTCAGGCAAATTAGTTATTTTGATGATGATGACCTGTTCCCCAGGCAGAGGATGGTGAGGGAGACCTGGAGGATGAGGAAGATGAAGAGGAGATGCTGCTGCTGCCGCCCCGCAGAAGGCTGCAGGGCCACGAGGATGATGATTATGACGAGGATGAAGGCTCCAGTCGGCCAGCCCAGGCCAGCGTGCTGTACCAGGACCTGCTCATGTCAGACGGAGAGGATGACGCCAGCGAAGAGGAGGGAGATAACCCGTTCTCCTGTGAGTCACACTAGGGTGGAGGTTGTCATAGGATGGAGTAAGATGGTGAATAGAGATGTGCTTTGGGTAAAAAAATATTCACCCAAATTACAAAATGACATATTGGTTTCCTTACCCTGTAAGCAGTCTATAGACAAGGTATAACACCAATCCATGCTTTGGTTTAGTTTCCCTGGCACTGTTTCCACATTTCTAACGTTTTAGCATTTGTCATGGGACCGATATCATGATAAAATGACCTGTGACTCTGTTGAGCTTCACAATCAATTTTAGATACTTTCGGACGATTTGGACATGATGCATGAAAAATGCTAATATCTGTCCCATGACTTGAATGGGATTTGTGCTACAAATGCTAAAATGTTAGCATGTAGAAACAGTAGCAAGGAAACTAAACCAAAGCATGGATTGCTGTCATACCTTGTCCATAGTCTGCTTACAGGGTAAGGAAACCAATGTGTCATTTTGTAATTTGGGTGAACTTTCCCTTTAAAATCTTCATCCTATGATTGGAGGATTTCTGGAGTACACTAGGGACTGTGTTTGAAATGTGAGGTTCTAACAGTGTTGCCTCTCCTGTCCCGCCCCAGCTATCCACCTGTCAGAGAGTGGCAGTGACTCAGACAGAGAGGTGGAGGTGCGTCCCCCGCCCCCTCCCAGACCCCACCATGAGACGGCCCGCATGGGCCTGGAGCAGGACGAGAGCATGATGTCATACGGGGAAGAGGTGCCGGATGAGACCCACCTGGAGGACAGTAATGTCAGGTACAACACCATGGCCGACACATTATATACAGTACAAGGTGTATTTGCATCGTTGTTTGGATCTTGGGCCCTATTAACCCATACTTTACCTTTCTCTCCCCCCTTCCCCATAGTTATGGGAGTTATGAGGGTCAGATCCACACCCAGACTTCCAGCATGGGCAATGGAGAGGGCTACGGCATAAGTGAGGAAGAGGACGAAGAGGCAGCTCGGAGGAGAGGTCCCAGTGTGTTGTCCCAGGTGCAGCTGAGTGAGGATGAGGAGGACAGCGAAGAGTTCAGGTCCATCGGGGGAGAAAGTGACTTAGACTCAGACAACTAGAGAAGTGTTCCTGCATACATACACACACACACACACAGAGATGCAAATGCTCTTACAACCATAAACACAGACAGAGAGAGCCACACCTATACACAGGAATAGATGATCTCAGGCTCAGTAAATGAATACACCCTGAAGTTGCAGGCTGAACTTCAGCCTGTACTGTCATAACTTTATTTGGTGTCAGTCAATCCCTCAGTGTTAGACTTTGTTTTCTGCCCAGTCATTAACACACCTATAACGTCTCTACAATTAAACTTCTCTGTGAGATCAATATTGTACAAAATATTCAATCAGTTGAAAGTGAGCTCTTCTATTATGGCAGGTTTACATTATACTGGTTATGCTTCTTTCAATGTACCAACACACGTGTGTGTGTGTGTATATATATATATATATATACACATTATTTTTTTTACAATGATTTACCTTGAATAGCATTTTATTTCATGGTTGTGCAAAGTTTGATTATTGAATATTTGAATAGTCAACTTTAACCATTGTTTGTTAGCAGTGCCAGGTCTCATCCTAACCTTGTGTCTGTGAGACACTGAGTTGAGTGCTTGCGTGATACTGTTATTCCCCATCAACTATTATGATTGCAGCCTGGATGTTCAGGCATTTGAGATGTTTCCAGTACTGTTATTAGGAAACTCTCAAACTTTTAAGGAGATCCTAAATAAATGCTGTAAAACCAGATATGATGCCTGCATTTTTTCATTGTTTTTGTGACTAAATGTTAACAGTATCTTATGTAACCAAGTTGAAGTTGTCTTTTTGTGTTACGCATGTCTTGCTTATAAAAAGAAAGGCACTGTTCAATACCAATATACAGTAGTGGCACATTAACAATATTTTAGCAGCAAATCATTGTATTACTATATTAGGGAGCCACCTACCGTTGCTGTCTGCTCTCACAGGGTATAGTCCAAGGACTGTGTTAATGTGGTGCCATGTTGAGTGTTCTATTACCAAGGTGTTTCATTTTTTTCCTACCCTGACAAACCTTTTTCCTGTCCTGCCAAACCTTTTTCCTGTCCTGCCACACCTTTTTCCTACCCTGCCTCACCTTTTTCCTACCCTGCCAAAACTTTTTCCTGTCCTGCCACACCTTTTTCCTACCCAGCCACACCTTTTTCCTGTCCTGCCAAACCTTTTTCCTGTCCTGCCACACCTTTTTCCTACCCAGCCACACCTTTTTCCTGTCCTGCCAAACCTTTTTCCTGTCCTGCCAAGCCTTTTTCCTATCCTGCCACATTTACATCTTATTCATGACAGTGGTCATTAAAGCTGGTGCTGGAACATGAACTCTGCTCCACAGTAAATAGATTATTATTGTAGGGAGTCAAATAGATGTGTCAAGTATAAATAGATTATTATTGTAGGGACTCACATAGATGTGTCAAGTATAAAGTATACCTCCTTGAGGACTTTGTGTGTGGACAAAATATGCTAAACTCAGCAAAAAAAGAAACGTCCTCTCACTGTCAACTGCGTTTATTGTCATGCTGGAGGGTCATGTCAGGATGAGCCTGCAGGAAGGGTACCACATGAGGGAGGAAGATGTCTTCCCTGTAACGCACAGCGTTGAGATTGCCTGCAATGACAACAAGCTCAGTCCAATGATGCTGTGACACACTGCCCCAGACCATGACGGACCCTCCACCTCCAAATCGATCCCGCTCCAGCGACGGTGGGTTTGTGCCCATAGGCGGCGTTGTTGCCGGTGATGTCTGGTGAGGACTTGCCTTGCAACAGGCCTACAAGCCCTCAGTCCAGCCTCTCTCAGCCTATTGCAGACAGTCTGAGCACTGATGGAGGGATTGTGCGTTCCTGGTGTAACTCAGGCAGTTGTTGTTGCCATCCTGTCCCGCAAATGAACTGTTCGGATGTACTGACCCTGTGCAGGTGTTGTTACACGTGGTCTGCCACTGCGAGGACGATCAGCTGTCCATCCTGTCTCCCTGTAGCGCTGTCTTAGGCGTCTCACAGTACCGACATTGCAATTCCCTGGCAATATATATATATCAACTCTTCAAAAAAAGAAACGTCCCTGTATATATACACTGCTCAAAAAAATAAAGGGAACACTTAAACAACACAATGTAACTCCAAGTCAATCACACTTCTGTGAAATCAAACTGTCCACTTAGGAAGCAACACTGATTGACAATAAATTTCACATGTTGTTGTGCAAATGGAATAGACAACAGGTGAAAATTATAGGCAATTAGCAAGACACCCCCAATAAAGGAGTGGTTCTGCAGGTGGGGACCACAGACCACTTCTCAGTTCCTATACTTCCTGGCTGATGTTTTGGTCACTTTTGAATGCTGGCGGTGCTTTCACTCTAGTGGTAGCATGAGACGGAGTCTACAACCCACACAAGTGGCTCAGATAGTGCAGCTCATCCAGGATGGCACATCAATGCGAGTTGTGGCAAAAAAGTTTGCTGTGTCTGTCAGCGTAGTGTCCAGAGCATGGAGGCGCTACCAGGAGACAGGCCAGTACATCAGGAGACGTGGAGGAGGCCGTAGGAGGGCAACAACCCAGCAGCAGGACCGCTACCTCCGCCTTTGTGCAAGGAGGAGCAGGAGAAGCACTGCCAGAGCCCTGCAAAATGACCTCCAGCAGGCCACAAATGTGCATGTGTCTGCTCAAACGGTCAGAAACAGACTCCATGAGGGTGGTATGAGGGCCCGACGTCCACAGGTAGGGGTTGTGCTTACAGCTCAACACCGTGCAGGACGTTTGGCATTTCCCAGAGAACACCAAGATTGGCAAATTCGCCACTGGCGCCCTGTGCTCTTCACAGATGAAAGCAGGTTCACACTGAGCACATAACAGACGTGACAGAGTCTGGAGACGCCGTGGAGAACGTTCTGCTGCCTGCAACATCCTCCAGCATGACCGGTTTGGCAGTGGGTCAGTCATGGTGTGGGGTGGCATTTCTTTGGGGGGCAGCACAGCCCTCCATGTGCTCGCCAGAGGTAGCCTGACTGCCATTAGGTACCGAGATGAGATCCTCAGACCCCTTGTGAGACCATATGCTGGTGCGGTTGGCCCTGGGTTCCTCCTAATGCAAGACAATGCTAGACCTCATGTGGCTGGAGTGTGTCAGCAGTTCCTGCAAGAGGAAGGCATTGATGCTATGGACTGGCCCGCCCATTCCCCAGACCTGAATCCAATTGAGCACATCTGGGACATCATGTCTCGCTCCATCCACCAACGCCACGTTGCACCACAGACTGTCCTGGAGTTGGTGGATGCTTTAGTCCAGGTCTAGGAGGAGATCCCTCAGGAGACCATCCGCCACCTCATCAGGAGCATGCCCAGGTGTTGTAGGGAGATCATACAGGCACGTGGAGGCCACACACACTACTGAGCCTCATTTTGACTTGTTTTAAGGACATTACATCAAAGTTGGATCAGCCTGTAGTGTGGTTTTCCACTTTAATTTTGAGTGTGACTCCAAATTTAGACCTCCATGGGTTGATAAATTGGATTTCCATTGATTATTTTTGTGTGATTTTGTTGTCAGCACATTCAACTATGTAAAGAAAAAAGTATTTAATAACATTATTTATTTCATTCAGATCTAGGATGTGTTGTTTAAGTGTTCCCTTTATTTTTTTGAGCAGTATATATTATATATATATTATTTTTTGTGTCTGCATAATATGCATAAAAATGTATTTCTGAAAATTATTCAATTTTATTCCATGATATTGTTGTTACAAACTAGATTTGTGTTGCTCCCGTATAGTCGTCTGCTAGAACCGAGGGGGCTCTGGTTTCCCCCCCGGAGCCCAGAAGACGGTAACCCGGAGCCCAGAAGACGGTAACCCGGAGCCCAGAAGACGGTAACCCGGAGCCCAGAAGACGGTAACCCGGAGCCCAGAAGACGGTAACCCGGAGCCCAGAAGACGGTAACCCGCTTGAAACTGAGCTCACACTTGTATCCGTGTCTAATCAGTGTAAACCTTTTGATCAAACCCCCTGGTCTGCCACCCACCAGAAAATGGCCAAAAAGAGTAGAACCAGCTCACCTGCTTTTACAATATGATTTGACTATTATATGTTCAATGTCTCTTTTGAATACCAAATGGATGCAAAAGGTGCTCATTTCATGGAACTACCCCACTACATGGGGAAGAACCACTCTAATCATTACGATAGTACTTGTGATCATACCCTGCCTAACCATAAACTTTACATTGTCTCATTATCTGAACATGAGTATAGCTCTGACGTGGGAGAAGGCTATAAATGTTTGACTGGTATTACTTCTCTCATACACATTTGGTCATAGTACAGTAAGAAGAGTGAAGATGAAGGGCTATATTTTGCTGGGTTTAATATGTCTGCCCTCTGTCACAGTTATTGGACAATATACTGCACCAGATCGTGAGTAGCATCTTTTTCTGCAATGCAATCTTTTGAAGAAATCTGGAACGCAAGCCTGTATTATATAGCATCTGTAGCTCAGTTGGTAGAGCATGATGCTTGCAACACCAGGATAGTGGGTTTGATTTCCGGGACTGCCTGTACATAAAAATGTATGCATGTATGACTAAGTTGCTTTGGATAAAAGTGTCTGCTGAATGGCATATTGTAACATTACTGCAGTTATGCACTGATGGCATTTCTAAAATGGGCATGTTAAAAATAGGTTTAAATAATTGTCCTGCTGCATTATGGGCTCTTTGTGTGAAGGTAGTGATCTTTATCAAATTGTGTCTTTAGTTGCTCATGATGTTGTTTGGCCAAAACAATTGAAAAATGTAATGTTTCAATTACATGTTTTGTTTTTACGTCCAGTGACATTGTGTGTAGGAATAAAGGACTTTGAAGTGTGCAGGATACATATACCACCTAAATGCAGTGACAAGAGCAAATGCTACTGTAAGGACAATAAAGCATTTTGTAGGTATGTTTCAGCATTTCCCACAATCTTTTCCATCAATATTTGGATATACACTGCATATATCAAACATTAAGAACATCTTCCTAATATTGAGTTATTTTTGTTTGCCCTACTCTCTGAACGCTTAAAAAAAAGTAACCCTGCCATATACTAATTAAAACATAAAGTTGATAGCAGAGAACATGCCTACCATTTACCCTCACTCCTAGGACAGACCAGAGACTTAGATATGCAGCTTTACATGGCAAAGTAGCAAGAAGGTTGTGGATTCGCAGATCACTGTGGACAAGGGTAGGGGTGAAAAGATATCCATTACACTCAAAGCACTGCATGAATCTACCATCTTATTTGCGGTCCTTGAAAAAATGGCTTTTTATAAATGCATTTCATACAATTATATGTCCTTTTACATGAATGGAGACAACTAGAATGTGTTTTAATACTACAGCAGAGCATGACAACGAATTAGCCCATGCTGCAGCACCAGAGACGGTTTGATTTCTATACAAGCTGTTGTTCAAAAATAGGATAGTCTAAGTTTGGAACAGTGCTAAAGTTGTCTGTCAACTGCAAAAATGGAGCGCAGCAGAACCAGTTACAACTGAAGTATCTGACCATCAATGAATTAGAGAGAAAGCCAATCAATGTTGAATACAGCAGCCGCATATCATCAGGTAGTCCTGGTTTGTCTCTATGATATTCAGAGGTTGCCCTACAACCCTACTTCCCAAGAATGTCACAGTCAACACAAATCTAGTTTGTAACAACAATATCATGGAATAAAATTGAATAATTTTCACAAATACATTTTTATGCATATTATGCAGACACAAAAAATAATATATATATAATATATATATACAGGGACGTTTCTTTTTTTGAAGAGTTGATATTTATATATATATATTGCCAGGGCAATGAATTGCAATGTCGGTACTGTGAGACGCCTAAGAAAGCGCTACAGGGAGACAGGATGGACAGCTGATCGTCCTCGCAGTGGCAGACCACGTGTAACAACACCTGCACAGGGTCAGTACATCCGAACAGTTCATTTGCGGGACAGGATGGCAACAACAACTGCCTGAGTTACACCAGGAACGCACAATCCCTCCATCAGTGCTCAGACTGTCTGCAATAGGCTGAGAGAGGCTGGACTGAGGGCTTGTAGGCCTGTTGTAAGGCAGGTCCTCACCAGACATCACCGGCAACAACGTCGCCTATGGGCACAAACCCACCGTCGCTGGAGCGGGATCGATTTGGAGGTGGAGGGTCCGTCATGGTCTGGGGCAGTGTGTCACAGCATCATTGGACTGAGCTTGTTGTCATTGCAGGCAATCTCAACGCTGTGCGTTACAGGGAAGACATCCTCCTCCCTCATGTGGTACACTTCCTGCAGGCTCATCCTGACATGACCCTCCAGCATGACAATTCCACCAGCCGTACTACTCGTTCTGTGCGTGATTTCCTGCAAGACAGGAATGTCAGTGTTCTGCCATGGCCAGCGAAGAGCTCGGATCTCAATCCCATTGAGCACGTCTGGGACCTGTTGGATCGGAGGGTGAGGGCTAGGGCCATTCCCCTCAGAAATGTCCGGGAACTTGCAGATGCCTTGGTGGAAGAGTGGGGTAACATCTCACAGCAAGAAATGGCAAATCTGGTGCAGTCCATGAGGAGGAGATGCACTGCAGTACTTAATGCAGCTGGTGACCACACCAGATACTGACTGTTACTTTTGATTTTGACCCCCCCTCCCCCCCTTTGTTTAGGGACACATTATTCAATTTCTGTTAGTCACATGTGTGTGGAAATTGTTCAGTTTATGTCTCAGTTGTTGAATCTTGTTATGTCCATACAAATATGTACACATGTTAAGTTTGTTGAAAATAAATGCAGTTGACAGTGAGAGGGCATTTCTTTTTTTGCTGAGTTTATATACAGTACCAGTCAAAATAGGACTTGTGCTCTGCTGGCCTCTCTCCTTAAAAAAAAGGCTATTTAGCTCTTGGAGACGCAGGAGAAGCTAGACTAGAATAGCTTGCTGGACATTTATACTAATAGACCATTCGATGAAGGATGCAAGCTCTTATTCTGAACGTTAAATACAGCAGCCAATAGAACTCACGTGTAGTTTGAAAGAGCCAACGCGTGATGGCGGTAGGCTATAGCAGTTATTTATTCAGAAACCATAACCATTCAATCTTAATGAAGAGAAGTGAAAGCCGTCTGCATCTTATTCTAGTCCTATATTATTCATTACAATGATGAAGATAAGGACAACAAAGCGTATTTAATTGAATTGTTAAAAGCCAGGAAGGAATGAAGCAACAACAGAGAGAAAAAGGGTCGGTTGGCCAATAACATTAGGGGAAATATTATGAAAGGTGTATATGTGTCAGCCTACTAATTATATAAATGTAAAACAGTCCCTATTATATTTCAAAATTAAAATCAAATTCTCTAGCCTACATGTATAATTGCAATTATTTAGGCCACATGTCCTGCACCATGATCGCATGTTCTCTCCCAGCATCATGGTTTGAACGAGGAGCGTAAATCCAGTCCATATATTACAATACAGTACATTAATACAGTCCACACTCAAAATGATTAGCCTACTGGAGCTTGTTTCATTTATTTACCCAGGAGAGCATAGCTACATCTATGGACTATTATGTTTGGATAGTAGACTATCATTTTGTCTGTCAAACAGGTAGGCTTTTCGATCATTTATTGAATAGGAAGAAATAGCCTCCAACACAAATACCTCTTGTTGTTAATAGCCTAAATTACAATTCGAGTAATTTACCTAACTTAAATTACAATATGAAGACTGAATAAATGAATTAGGCCTTCTCGAATTAGCCTATTCAGCATCCATACACTGCCCACTCCACGGCTGCCGCTTCATAGTAATGTAAGTTTTGTAAATTACTCGAATATGGCTTATGTAAGGTCAATAACTCTGATAAATAACTTCATTATGGGCAAAGAAACATTGTTTTTATTAAAATCAATTATAGCTGTAGCAAGCTTACCTACGGTCCTCCTTCTCACCTTCATGCTCTCCCTCTCAAACTGAACAGGACATCAGTATGCGTAGTCCGTGCTCACATGTATGGCTTTATTTTCTGTCTCGCCTCCTGAAGTGCCAACCTACACAGCACAGTCAGTCATCGGTTAGGCAGTACGAAAGGGTTTACATCAGCAAGAGCAGGGCAGGCCGGCATGATTGGGAAAGAAGTACATTAGAAATATTAATTTGCCCTGTGCTTTTCCGAGCATGCTTTTCGTAAAGCCATGAGATAGCCTACTATAATAATTTAATCAATAAAAAATTACATGACCCTCCCCTGGACAAAATCTAAAAAATACTAAACCATCCGCCTGCCTGAAATTGAAAAAGCATGACCCTCCCTCATTTTTCTCTGGGTAACTATTGTGTACATTTTGATCTCTCCCTTAACAAGTGACATCAATAAGGGATCATAGCTTTCACCTGTATTCACTTGGTGAGTCTATGTCATGGAAAGAACAGGTGTTCTTAATGTTTTGTACACTCAGTGCATATTTGTATATATTTGTATATTTTGGGTTTTGGCATCAGACCTAATTAGAAAAGTATTCAGAATTTGCTGTTGTGTTCCTTTTCAGGTGTAACAACTACATAAACACGTGGTACATAGGGGAGAATTGTGACTTTGAGTGGACCATCTTGACTTTCGCCCTGGTAGCAACTCTACCAGGATTGGCCCTGGCTGCTATTGTTGGTGTGACGGTCCAGTGTGTCCATTACTCAAGGAAACCAGCTGAGAAACAAAAGGATCGGACAGAGGGGTGAGAGGGTTTGGACAAGGCTCATTATTTCCATGTGTTTTGCACATTGTATGGCACCTAGTATCAGGAAATAAGCTTGTTAAAAATATTTAGCAGAATTGGTTCAGATCAAATCAAATCAAAGTTTATTTGTCACGTGTGCCGAATACAACAGGTGTAGACCTTACAGTGCAATGCTTACTTACAGGCCCTAACCAACAGTGCGATTTTTAAATAAAAAATAGGTAATTGTTGAACAATAGATAAGTAAAGAAATAGTCCAGGTAACCATTTGATTACTTGTTCAGGAGTCTTATGACTTCGGGGTAAAAACTGTTGAGAAGCCTTTTGGTCCTAGACTTGGCGCTCCGGTTAGGGTTAGGGTTGCCATGTGGTAGTTGAGAAAACATTCTATGACTGGGGTGGCTGGGGTCTTTGACAATTTTTAGGGCCTTCCTCTGACACCGCCTGGTGTAGAGGTCCTGGATGGCAGGCAGCTTAGCCCCAGTGATGTACTGGGCGGTATGCACTACCCTCTGTAGGGTACATTTGTCCACAGTCTTGTTTCAGGTTTGAAATGACTAGACACTTATCATATTTTTATAATGTACATTTCACTCTTTTCAGTTACACAAATAATGCAATGTCACCAACAACATATGATAGAAATAACCAAGATGACATGTTCACCAACACTGTGTTTGCCTCAGACATGCCGGTGAGTAGCTCGAGTCCTTTACTTAAATGTCCACATGGTATTTGACCCACATATAGTATAATGGTATTTCCAAAAGTGATGACACATCCAGAGATCTTGCTAAATTAGGGATTCTTTATCTCCCAGCAATTATGCAGTCAATCTTTTACCTCAGATAAATTCAACTTCAGCTATTCTTCTAAGGTCATAAAACCAACCAAATCACAGGGTACTAAACTCTAGTGACCATAGGAGATGGCGAGAAACAGCCTTTGCACTGGTACAAATCACAGGATGATTTACACCACCATGGCTATTGTACATAGCTGAATAGTCCAGAATTCCTTAGTCTTCAAATTTTTTGTGTTTAATTTTTTTTTTTTTATTAACCCCCTCTTCGGAGGACAAAAATAACTTTTGTTTTTACAGCTCTTTTGCTACCAATACATACATTTTACATATACATTTTACATATTACATACATACATACATACATACATACATACATACATACATACATACATACATACATACATACATACATACATACATACATACATACATACATGGCACTTTTTTACACAGTGTTCAGGTAACAGAAATATATATTTTTCTTTTTTATATATATATAGATATCTACAGTACGTACCAGTAAAATATTTGGACACACCTACTCATTCCAGGGTTTTTCATTATTTTTTGTATTTTCTACATTGTAAAATAATATTGAAGACATCAAAACTATGAAATAACACATATGGAATCATGTAGTAACCAAAAAAGTGTTGGACAAATCTAAATATATTTTCAATTTGAGATTCTTCAAAGTAGCCACCCTTTGCCTTGATGACAGCTTTGCACACTCTTTGTATTTTCTCAACCAGCTTCATGATGTAGTCACCTGGAATGCATCTTAATTAACAGGTGTGCCTGATTAAAAGTTAATTTGTGGAATTCCTTTCCTCCTTAATGCGTTTGAGCCAATCAGTTGTGTTGTGACAAGGTTGGGTTGGTATACAGAATATTGCCCTATTTGGTAAAAGACCAAGTCCATATTATGGCAAGAACAGCTCAAATAAGCAAAGAGAAATGACAGTCTATCATTACTTTAAGACATGAAGGATAGTTAATCTGGAAAATTTCAAGAACTTTGAAAGTTTCTTCAAGTACAGTCGAAAAAAACATCAAGCACTATGACGAAACTGACTCTCATGAGGACCGCCACAGGAAAGGAAGACCCAGAGTTACCTCTGCTGCAGAGAATAAGTTCATCAGAGTTACCGGCCTCAGAAATTGCAGCCCAAATAAATGCTTCACAGAGTTCAAGTAACAGACACATCTCAACATCAACTGTTCAGAGGAGACTGTGTGAATCAGGCCTTCATGGTCGAATTGCTGCAAAGAAACCACTACTAAAGGACACCAATAATAAGAAGAGACTTGCTTGGGCCAAGAAACACAAGCAATGGACATTAGGCTGGTGGAAATCTGTCCTTTGGTCTGATGAGTCCAAATTTGAGATTTTTGGTTACAACCGCCGTGTCTTTGTGAGACCAGAGTTGGTGAACGGATGATCTCTGCATGTATGGTTCCCACAGTGAAGCATGGAGGAGGTGGTGTGATGGTCTGGGGGTGCCCTGTTGGTGACACTGTCAGTGATATATTTAGAATTCAACCCACACTTAACCAGCATGGCTACCACAGCATTCTTCAGCAATACGCCATCCCATCTGGTTTGCCCTTAGTGGGACTATCATTTGTTTTCAACAGGACAATGACCCAACACACCTGTGTAAGGGCTATTTTATCAAGAAGGAGAGTGATGGAGTGCTGCATCAGATGACCTGGCCTCTACAATCCCCCATCCTCAACCCAACTGAGATGGTTTGGGATGAGTTGGACCACAGACTAAAGGAAAAGCAGCCAATAAGTGCTCAGCATATGTGGGAACTCCTTCAAGACGTTTGGAAAAGCATTCCAGGTGAAGCTGGTTCAGAGAATGCCAAGAGTGCAAAGCTGTCATCAAGGCAAAGGGTGGCTACATTGAGGAATCTAAAACGTACAATATATTTTGATTTGTCCTACACTTTTTTGGTTACGACATTAATCCATATGCGGTATTTCATAGTTTTGATGTCTTCACTATTATTCTACAATGTAGAAAATAGTAAAATAAAGAAAAACCCTTGAATGAGTAGGTTTGTCCAAACTTTTGACTGCTACTGAATATATCAATTGTAATTGTACTTTATCAAAAGCCTTTTCAAAATCTGCTATGAAAACTAAGCCCGGTTTCTTTGATTTTCCATAGTGTTCTATTGTTTCAAGTAATTGTCGTATATTATCTCCAATGTATCGTCCATGTAAAAAGCCTGTCGGATCAGAATGAACAGTTATCTAGTGAAACCTGTTTAATTCTGTGTGCTATGCATTTCACCAGGAGTTTCACACCACAACATTGAAGCATTTCTTTGTCTTTGTTATTGTACATTATTTTGCCCCGTTAGATTAACACTTATTATGTAGCAACAATCTCTGTTTTAGTTTATTACACTGTCAAGTTACATTTTTACATTTTGAAGAGTAAACATTGCCCTGAGCAACTGTCTCTATTTGTCTTATTTCTGAAGAATCAGCCAAAGCCCTCCAGTATTCAGCCCACCCAGGAGAGGTTTCCCATGGCCAACTTACCCAATCGCCCTTACAGGTTAGCTGTCTGAACAAAATTCAACATGCCACTGGTTTTCACTTTCATTATGGGATCCTTATTTGGTCTGCAATGTTATAATGTGCTTTAATTGAAATGTTGATCTCTCTACTCTCTTAGCCCCCAACCAAATGGCATGCAGCCCACTTTAGATAGATTGTCTTTGACAAACGTTGCAAGCCAGTTGAACAGGTAAGCCCATGTAAGACTGTCAAATGGAATGTATCCAAAATACATTCTAAGCAAAAAAAAAGTTTTTACTTTGTTAAACCCCCAAAAGTAATCAGGAATTACTGTGGTCCTCTTTTCAAAAAAGAAAAAATCATCCTGTTTACTATATTGTTCTCTTCATTCTCTTAGCACTTCACCAAACAGTATTCCACCCTCTTTAGATAGGTCGTCTTTGGCCATTCCTCCAAGCCAGCCATACAACTAAGCTAGTTTTTGTGTTTTTCAATGTAATACTTTGTTCAATGGCAGTGATGTTGTACACATTTTATTTGTGTTAACATACAATACTCCGTGATAGACAAAAAGTTCAACAAAATTAGAGACGACAACAGGACATTGCTCCCCCTACACAGTTTTAGTAGTCATCCAGTGATTTGAGGAGCATGACACTGACGTTATCCATACCCATTTCCAGCATGTTATTTTATCTTTTGTTATTGACAAAAAAAAATCTACTGTTGAAATGTTGATCTCTATGCTCTCTCAGCCCTTCACCAAGCAGTATGCGACCTACTTTAAATAGATAATTTTTAGCCAACCCTGGGAGCCAGCCATATAAGCCCGTTTCTTTTGATTTGTGTGCTTTCAATCGGATACAGTACTTTGTTCTATGTCAAGTTATATGATCATGTGCCCTTTCAACTACATTATAAGTATTGTTTTGAACTGTCAGCTATGCTACAGGTATGACCCAGCCCCTGGGTAACCCCTATGAAGACAGAGCGCCACCTCCAGACCGTTATGACGACCAGCACATGAGACCAACACAGCCCCCACCTGGATACAACGGCATGATGGTGAGTGATTGCTTCGCCCTATTGAACAGTATGATAAATTCAACTGATCAACTGGACAAGCAAACTGTAGGGTGAAACTGTGGCTGAAACGTGGCTTTAATCTTAGCCTAAAGGTCCATGTTAGTTAGTCCCTATATGACCAGGCTGATATAGAAAGCAGTGTTTTGACATGAGATCTGTTTCTATCTTCTAGAGAGAAGGCATGTCTGGGTATCCTGTGCCCAGTTCACCTGCTCCCCTCTACTCAGCTTCGGAGTACAACCCCAGGTCCCACTTTCCCCGAGCCCAGGTGGGGAGACTCTACTGAGGACAAACAGAGGGACCCTGGACTGAACTAGGAAGGAAGTGGAGCTCCACCAATTTCACTATTACAATGACCAAAGTAGAATTCATATCTAATTTCAACTTTCATTTAACATAGTAAACATTTTAAATTTAAAGGCAATGTTCCCACATTCACAGAAAAATTACCTTTAAATGTTAATCGCGCAATAAGATGGATCTTCTGTGCTATGGATTTAATCTAGGCCTTAGTAACAGGTTTGGGGTCAATTCCAATTTAATTTGAAATTCCAATTCAATTCTTGAATTCACTCATGAAGTGGAGAATTTACATTGAATTCAATTCCAATTTCAACAATCTTCAAGTTATGGAATTTGACTGTTTGAATTGGAATTGTAAAATAAAAACAAATTTTTGGAATTCAATTGGAATTGGAATGTGTACATTTCCCAGTTAATTTAATTAATGCACAAGTATCAAAAATTGACTGCAGGATTTGTTTTAAATCATTTCAGCTTGTATTTCTATATTTCCAGTATAGCTAGGCTGCCTGAACGGTGACATTATCAGCCTGAAGGAAATGAATTCAAATGGGAATTTGTGGCATTGTGGATAATATGAAATTGGTAATTGAATTCTTGGAATATACCTAACACTGGATTGAGAGGAATTGAATTCTCTAAACTGACCTGGAATTTGAATTTAATTAAATGGAATTTACAGGGAGGGAATTTAATTTGAATTTGTGAAACTAACCCCAACCCTGCTAAGTAATACCCGTTTTAGACTAGTCTGATTTGTAAAAAAAATTATTATATATAGAAATATACACACAGTACCAGTCAAAAGTTTGGACACCTACTCATTTAAGGGTTTTTCTTTATTTTTACTATTTTCTACACATATGCTGAGTTTCCACATATGCTGAGCACTTGTTGGCTGCTTTTCCTTCACTCTGCGGTCCATCTCATCCCAAACCATCTCAATTGGGTTGAGGTCGGGGGATTGTGTAGGCCAGGTCATCTGATGCAGCACTCCATCACTCTCCTTCTTGGTAAAATAGCCCTTACACAGCCCGGAGGTGTGTTGGGTCATTGTCCTGTTGAAAAACAAATGATAGTCCCACTAAGGGTAAACCAGATGGGATGGTGTATCGCTGCAGAATGCTGTGGTAGCCATGCTGGTTAAGTGTCGGTTGAATTCTAAATAAATCACTGACAGTGTCACCAGCAAAGCACCCCCACATCATCACACCACCTCCTCCGTGCTTCACGGTGGGAACCACACATGTGGAGATCATCCGTTCACCTACTCTGCTTCTCACAAAGACAGTGGTTGTAACCAAAAATCTCAAATTTGGACTCATCAGACCAAAGGACAGATTTCCACCAGTCTAATGTCCATTGCTTGTGTTTCGTTGCCCAAGCAAGTCTCTTCTTCTTATTGGTGTCCTTTAGTAGTGGTTTTATTGCAGCAATTTGACCATGAAGGCCTGATTCACACAGTCTCTTCTGAACAGTTGATGTTGAGATGTGTCTGTTACTTGAACTCTGTGAAACATTTATTTGGGCTGCAATTTCTGAGGCTGGTAACTCTAATGAACTTATCCTCTGCAGCAGAGGTAACTCTGGGTCTTCCTTCTTGAAATGTTCCCGATTGACTGTCTTAAAGTAATGATGGACTGTCATTTCTCTTTGCTTATTTGAACTGTTCTTGCCATAATATGGTCTTGGTCTTTTACCAAATAGGGCAATATTCTGTATACCACCCCTACCTTGTCACAGCACAACTGATTGGCTCAAAAGCATTAAGGAAAGAAATTCCACAAATTAACTTTTAAAAAAGCCTACCTGTTAATTGAAATGCATTCCAGGTGACTACATCATGAATCTGGTTGAAAGAATGCCAACGCTGTCATCAAGGCAAAGGGTGGCTACTTCGAAGAATCTCAAATATAAAATATCTTTTGATTTGTTTAACACTTTTTTGGTTACTACATGATTCCATATGTGTTATTTCATAGTGTTAATGTCTTCACTATTATTCTAGTAAAACTAAAGAAAAACCCTTGAATGAGTAGGTGTGCCCAAACTTTTCACTGGTACTATATATATATATATACATACCACTGCAAACATTAAGACACCACTGCAAAATTATCAGTTTCTCTGGTTTTACTATTTATAGGTATGTTTTTGGGTAAAATTAATATTTTTGTTTTATTCTACAAACTACTGACATTTCTCCCAAAATCCAAATAGAAATATTGTCATTTAGAGCATTTATTTGCAGAAAATGACAACTGGTAAGAATAACAAAAAATGCAGTGTTGTCTCTTCTAGGCTCTTCTAGTGTTGTCAGACCTCAAGTAATGCAAAGAAAATAAGTTCATATTCATTTTTAAACAACACAATACTAATGTTTTAACTTAGGAAGAGTTCAGAAATCAATATTTGGTGGAATGACCCTGATTTTCAATGACAGCTTTCATGCGTCTTGGCATGCTCTCCACCAGTCTTTCACATTGATGTTTAGTGACTTTATTTTTTTATTTCACCTTTTTTTAACCAGGTAGGCTAGTTGAGAACAAGTTCTCATTTACAACTGCGACCTGGCCAAGATAAAGCACAGCAGTTCAACACATACAACAACACAGAGTTATACATGGAATAAACAAACATACAGTCAACAATACAGTAGAAAAAAGAAAAATCTATATACAGTGAGTGCAAATGAGGTAAGATAAGGGAGGTAAGGCAATAAATAGGCCATGGTGGCGAAGTAATTACAATATAGCAATTAGACACTGGAATGGTAGATATGCAGAAGATGAATGTGCAAGTAGAGATACTGGGGTGCAAAGGAGCAAGATAAATAAATAAATACAGTATGGGGATGAGGTAGATAGATGGGCTGTATACAGATGGGCTATGTACAGGTGCAGTGATCTGTGAGCTGCTCTGACAGCTGGTGCTTAAAGCTAGTGAGGGAGATATGGGTCTCCAGCTTCAGTGATTTTTGCAGTTCATTCCAGTCATTGGCAACAGAGAACTGTAAGGAAAGGCGGCCAAGGAGGAATTGGCTTTGGGGGTGACCAATGAGATATACCTGCTGCAGCGCGTGCTATGGGTGGGTGCTGCTATGGTGACCAGTGAGCTGAGATAAGGCGGGGCTTTACCTAGAAGAAACTTGTAGATGACCTGGAGCCAGTGGGTTTGGCGACGAGTATGAAGCGATGGCCAGCCAACGAGAGCGTACAGGTCGCAGTGGTGGGTGATATATGGGGCTTTGGTGACAAAACGGATGGCACTGTGATAGACTGCATCCAATTTGTTGAGTAGAGTGATGGATGCTATTTTATAGATGACATCGCCGAAGTCGAGGATCGGTAGGATGGTCAGTTTTACGAGGGTATGTTTGGCAGCATGAGTGAAGGATGCTTTATTGCGAACTAGGAAGCCGATTCTAGATTTAATTTTGGATTGGAGATGCTTAATGTGAGTCTGGAAGGAGAGTTTACAGTCTAGCCAGACACCTAGGCATTTGTAGTTGTCCACATATTCTAAGTCAGAACCGTCCAGAGTAGTGATGCTGGACAGGCGGGCAGGTGCGGGCAGTGATCGGTTGAAGAGCATGCGTTTAGTTTTACTTGCATTTAAGAGCAGTTGGAGGCCACGGAAGTAGAGTTGTATGGCATTGAAGCTCGTCTGGAGGTTAGTTAACACAGTGTCCAAAGAAGGGCTAGAAGTATACAGAATGGTGTCGTCTGCGTAGAGGTGGATCAGAGAATCACCAGCAGCGAGAGCGACATCATTGATGCACTCCTGGTGCATCAAAATTCAAGCAGCTCAGCTTTGTTTGATGGCTTGTGACCATCCATCTTCCTCTTGATCACATTCCAGAGGTTTTTAATGGGGTTCAGGTCTGGAGAGTGGGCTGGCCATGACAGGGTCTTGATCTGGTGGACCTCCATCCACACCTTGATTAACCTGGCTGTGTGGCATGGAGCATTGTCCTGCTGGAAAAACCAATCCTCAGAGTTGGCAAACATTGTTAGAGCAGAAGGAAGCAAGTTTTCTTCCAGGACAACCTTGTAAGTGGCTTGATTTATGCATCCTTCACAAAGACAAATCTGCCCGATTCCAGCCTTGCTGAAGCACCCCCAGATCATCACCGATCCTCCACCAAATTTCACAGTGGGTGAGAGACACTGTGGCTTGTAGGCCTCTCCAGGTCTCGCACCCACTGAAATTTGGTGGAGGATCAGTTGTCATTTTCTGCAAATAAATGCTAGAAATGATAAAATTTTAATTTGGGAGAAATGAGTAGTAGTTTATAGAATAAAACAAAAATATTCATTTTACCCAAACACATACCTATAAATAGTAAAATCAGAGAAACTGATCATTTTTGTCATGGGGGGGGGGGGGTTAATCTATACCCCTCAAACATATTATTTCAAAAGTACATTTCCCCAAATCAGATGTTCATCATTCTAAATCAATAAACAAAATACAATCTTGATTTCACCTCTCTAGGTCAATCATGGGATGACTTGATGTCAGTAGGTGCCCATGTAAGATGCAAGCAGTGTCATCCTAACACAAATCCACCTGTTGCTACATTATTTGTTACTGAATGAATGATGGCAAAAAGTTAATATGAAGAGTGAATGAAAGTAATAGGTTGAGGTGAACAATTTATCAGATGTCTTTATTTACTAAAGGAGCTCCTAACATTTCAGTTGAGACATGAGAATAGATAACACTGATTTTGTCTGATGCATGAGAGACATTCCTGATAGTGAACATGATGTTGTTGGCTCTGAGCAAGATGATTTTACTAGCGCACACGTGAAAAAAATGAAAACCCCTGATTGTCTGACAAACGATTATTTCAATGCATAATGGACACATACGAGTACAAAGCCGAGTCGTCCACATCCCCTTTCCATCCCTTTGAATACAGAGAAAACTGACTCAGATGACTGTTTACATTTGCAATTATAACTGGGTCTTTAAAATGCATTATTTTCACAATTTACTGCTAGCAGAAACAGTACTAAAAACCAAACAATGACTTGTCAGAGAACAGTTATCCCAAGGTCAAAATGAGAATAGTCAGCAGTCAATCAAACATGGCATTAGTTCAAATCAAATTATCTTAGCACTGATACTGCATATAACAAGTGTTGTGCTATTCAAACAATCCAGGCATGCACAAGCATACTACTGAAAAAAAAAGTGCTTTCAGCAATGTTCTGATTCAGGACTTGCCTGACTTGAGGTTTGTTTGAATAGCACCCTAGGTTTGAGTACTAATGGTGATGTGAGGACAAGGTTATTAAATAACTAATAAAGTTGTAAGAAAATGTGACAATTGTCATCCTTTACCACATTGAAACCATTGTATTTCCCTGCTCTATAGTGAGTGAGAATAGGATTGTTCTGAATATGTGAAAGGGTGTGTGAAGTAGAACTCTACATTAAAACGTCCTTGTGATGCCGCGCAATGTGCTGGCTCTTTTCAGAGGGCCTACGGAAGCCTTTAGTGCAGTAGTCACAACAGTGGGGATAGTCCTTGGTGTGGATGGATATGACGTGCCGTTTGAAACCGGAAGCGTCAGAGGAGCTGTACTCACAGTACTGGCACTGGTACACTTTCCGTCCACTGTGGGTCTTCATGTGCTTCTTCAGTTCCAGCTGATGCCTGAAGCCCCGTCGACAGCGCTTGCACTTGAATGGCAAGTCTTTGGTGTGGACGGACAGGATGTGGCGGCTGAGTATGAACGGGTCCGGCGTCTTGAAGTCACAGTGGCGGCACTGGTGCAGCCTGGCACCTTTGTGAGTCTCTGCATGTTTTTTGAGCTCCGAGGGCCGGTGGAATCCCTTCTCACACACATCACACTTGTGAGGGAAGTCTTTGGTGTGCACAGAGATAATGTGGCGCTTCAGGTCACTGGAGTTGGTGCTCTTGTGCTCGCAGTGCGGACACTGGTGCGTCTTGTGGCCCTGGAAGATCTCCATGTGCCTCTGCAGCTCCCGCTCGTCAGGGAAGGCCTGGGGGCAGTGTCCACACTTGAAGGGCAGCTCAGCGCCGTGCTTACTCTTTATGTGGGTCTTCAGGTTGGACTGGTCGGCACAGCGGAACTCACAGTGCTGGCAGTGGTAAGGCTTCTCACCTGTGTGGGTCCTCATGTGCTTCTTGAGCTCTGAGGGGTGGCGGAAACCCTTTGCACACTCCACACATACGTGGGCAAAGCTCTTGCTGTGCACGGCCAGCAGGTGGCGGTTGAGCAGACCCTGCTCGGCTGTCTCATAGTCACAGTACTTACAGTGGTGCAGCTTGGGTTCCTGGTCACGCAGGATAAGCTTGTTGGAGCTGAGGGGGCTCTCCACACAGTAACGCCGCGTGAACTCAGTGAACTCTGGTACCCTGTCACTCTTCACTATGAGCTTGTGGCCCTCCAGGTGGTTGTGGAAGTTGACCTTCTTGTTGGTGGTAAAGTCACAGTCTGTGCACTGGTACTTCTTCTTGAACATGTGGTCCGGGTGGTTCTTCATGTGGATCTTCAGGAAGCCTCGTGATCTGAACTTTTTCCCGCAGATGTGACAGGGGTACACAGTCAGAGGTTGGCCATCTGGACCAATGATCACGGCTGGGGAGAAGAGTGGAAGAAAAAAGACCAGGCTGTGTTAGGACTACAGCTAAAAACTAATATTATAAAATTGTATGGTTTAATGAACATAGAACCCCATACCTGTCTGACACTGACGTGTCTCTCCCTTCTTCTTTTTCTTGATATTCTGTTTGAGAGCTCTACTTGTACTCAGGCTGTCGCTGATCTTCAGGTATTGTGTACCTGTGTTGTTCTTGTTCTCCAGCCTGGAGTCCAGACTGTTACCTAGAGAAAATTATTTTGAGCCTATGTCATATACAACATCCACCAATTCAACACACTCAAAAATCATGATGTGAACAAAATCCAAATGTAAGGCTAAATGTAGAATTCTATCTTACTGCATACAGTATGTGTATGTCTATGAAGGAAAGGAGTCAGCTTTACCATAAGCTGCAGCCCAGGCTATGGTGCCAAAGTTCTTATTGTGGCTGGAGTCTTCCAGTGAGTCCTGAATGGCAGGGGCATCCTCCTCTCCCACTATCACCTCCATGTACACCTCATTTGCCATCTCAGCACAGTCTGCTCAGAGACAAGCAAAACGTAGTCACTATATTTAATACTACAACCACTTATTGGGACAAAAAGAATAAGACAGACATATGATCTGATGTGTATAAGGGATTGGAGGAAGTGCTGGTAATTCAGGGGACTCACTGATCTCTGAATCCTCCTGGGAAGGGTCTTTCACTGCCATGTAGACCATCTTCTCTCGAGACAGCTTGCCAATGCCCCCAGTCTCCAGCACTGCGTGACCGTTGTGGAAGTCACTCTCAGCTACAATCTCTGTGCCACCTGCACTCACAGTAAACGTCTGAAGTCAGGAAAACTAAACAGAGGTGTGCCTTTCAAATAAGTCGTAACTTTCAGAAAGCCAAATAATAGCAGTCCTCGCCTATGTCAACATCATCATCAGCCTCTGCCTTGAAGATGTAGACTTTGATGCACTCAGAGTCATAGTCGCCCTCTTTGGAGCCATCCTCCTCAGGCATCACCTCAGAACCCATCTTCAGGGGTGTGTCCTCCATGTCCAACTTCTCCTCAACATCATCCACTGCACAAACAGCACAATTATTGTTCACTCCCCTACGTATTTATTTGGACAGTGAAGCTAAAAACTTTTAATTTGGCTCTATAATCTAGCATTTTGGATTTGAGATCAAATGTTTCATATGCGGCGACAGTACAGAATGTCACCTTCTATTTGAAGGTATTTTCATACATATCTGTTTTACCGTTTACAAATGAATGCACTTTATGTATCTAGTCACCCCATTTGAAGGTGTCTTAAGTATTTGGGCAAATTCACTTATCATGTATTCAAGTTAGTCTTAAGTTTAGTATTTGGTCCCATATTCCTAGCACACAATGAGTACATCAAGCTTGTTGGATGCATTTGCAGTTTGTTTTGGTTGTGTTTCAGATTATGTTGTGCCCAATAGAAATGTATGGTAAATAATGCAAACTGCAAATGCATCCAACAAGTTTGTAGAGTCATGAGCTTGATGTAGTCATTGCGTGCTAGGAATATGGGACCAAATACTAAACTTTAGACTAAATTTAATACACTATAAGTGAATTTGTCCAAATACTTAGCACACCTTCAAATGGACTAGATACCTAAAGTGCTTTCATTTGTAAACGGTAAAATAGATACCTTCAAATAAAAGGTGACATTCTGTTCTTTCGCGTCATAAAACATTTGATATCAAATCCAAAATGCTGGAGTATAGAGCTAAATTAACCGTTTAAGCTTCACTGTCCAAATAAATATGTAGGGTGTGCACATTCTCTGATTCATCCTATTAGAGGCAATTATTCTGTGAGTGTTGGAGCAAATCAAATTAAATTGGATTTGTCACATGGGCCGAATACAACATCAAATGCTAGTAGTTCTAAGAACAGAAGATGTATGCGACTTACAGGAGATCACCAGGTAGTCCTCAGAGACATTCCCCCCATCCTCATCGTCCTGCTCCTCGATGGTGACTGCAGAGTCTTCCATCTCCTCCACATATGTCTCTGAGTTGCAGTTAGAGACCATGATCTCCTCCGTGACCATCTCAAACACCCGGTCAGGAACACTGTCAGATTCCTCTATGAGCTCTGCTGTCAGCACATGTTGATGGTGGTCTGAGTCCAGCACCTCATCGATGGCCACCTCGGCCCCCAGGACTGACTCAGTCATGATCATGCCGTCAGGGTCGTCACTGCAGCAGATGTCTGGCCCCTCTACAACCTCTGAGCCCAGGTCATGCTCAAATGTGATGCCCTCCTCATCAGTCACCACATCTGACACCAGCACCGCCTCTGGCACAGACACCACAATGTGGTCACCGTCGATGTGAGCCATGCCACCCATACCTGCCACTGGGGAAGTCAGGAGGAACTGTTAGACTCATCTTATCAGTTCGAACATACACAGACACAGTCAAATAAACAAAAGGCCATGGAGTATTGATAAAGATGACATACCAAAATCCTGCATTATCATTGTGTGTTGCATCTTTGAGTTCTGCATCTGAAAGTTCAGGACCCCTCCACCACGGTCCATTCTATTTGTATCCTGTCTGCTACAAACACAAAAGAGGAGAGGATTAAGTTGACCTCATTTTATCTGATCAATCAGGACCTCTGTCAATGCATAAATCAATACAAATGTGTCAACACACTTGATTCAATTAAATAATCAACAGACTGATCTTCATCAATGCTGTAATCAATGCTGAATAAACATTGACAAAATTACTAAATGTTAAGATTAAGATTAAAAACACATTGCATTTCAGCATTCATAATTGATGCTGAGCTCTCAAACCATCAGTGAAGTGTTATGCTTTTTTGTTGTTGTCATCAGCAAGGGAGAAGACACTTGAAATAGAGAAAAGGAAAACACATAGCCGATAAATCAGTTTCCATTATATTATCTATCCTGAAAAATTTATTTTTGTGTGGAAATAAAGCAGACAGCTATAATGCTTGATTACTTTTTATAAGATTGGATGGGCCTTTATAATATCTTATATTATTGTTACTGTTAGCCAGCCTGCTAGTTTAGTGGAGTCTGCCACTAGCACAGTCAGTGTAGTCAGCTCAGCTTTCCCCATTGAGACCGTGTCTGTGCCTCGATCTAGGTTGGGCAAAATTAAAGATGGCGGTGTTCGCTTTAGCAATCACACTACTATAAAGACCTCCTCCATTCCTGCCATTATTGAAAGAGATTGTGATACCTCACATCTCAAAATTGGGTTACTTAATGTTAGATCCCTCACTTCAAAGGCAGTTATAGTCAATGAACTAATCACTGATCATAATCTTGATGTGATTGGCCTGACTGAAGAAACATGGCTTAAGCCTGATGAATTTACTGTGTTAAATGAGGCCTCACCCCCTGGTTACACTAGTGACCATACCCCCCATGCATCCGGCAAAGGCGGAGGTGTTGCTAACATTTACGATATGGTCTGCCTACCCATGTGAGACGCACTCAGTCTCAACCTTTAAGTCTTTACTGAAGACTTATCTCTTCTATGATTAAGTATAGTCTGGCCCAGGAGTGTGAAGGTGAACGGAAAGGCTGGAGCAACGAACCGCCCTTGCTGTCTCTGCCTTGCTGGTTCCCCTCTTTCCACTGGGATTCTCTGCCTCTAACCCTTTTACAGGGGCTGAGTCACTGGCTTACTGGTGTTCTTCCATGCCGTCCATGAGAGGGGTGCTTCACTTGAGTGGGTTGAGTCACTGATGTGGTCTTCCTGTCTGGGTTGGCGCCCCCCCCCTTGGGTTGTGCCGTGGCGGAGATCTTTGTGGGCTATACTCGGCCTTGTCTTAGGACGGTAAGTTGGTGGTTGGAGACATCCCTCTAGTGGTGTGGGGGCTGTGCTTTGGCAAAGTGGGTGGGGTTATATCCTGCCGGTTTGGCCCTGTCCGGGGGTATCATCGGATGGGGCCACAGTGTCTTCTGATCCCTCCTGTCTCAGCCTCCAGTATTTATGCTGCAGTAGTTTATGTGTCGGGGGGCTAGGGTCAGTCTGTTACATCTGGAGTATTTCTCTTGTCTTATCCGGTGTCCTGTGTGAATTTAAATATGCTCTCTCTAATTCTCTCTTTCTTTCTTTCTCTTGGAGGACCTGAGCCCTAGGACCATGCCTCAGGACTACCTGGCATGATGACCCCTTGCTGTCCCCAGTCCACCTGGCCGTGCTGCTGCTCCAGTTTCAACTGTTCTGCCTGCGGCTATGGAACCCTGACCTGTTCACCGGACGTGCTACCTGTTCCCGACCTGCTGTTTTCAACTCTCTAGAGACAGCAGGAGCGGTAGAGATACTCTCAAAGATCGGCTATGAAAAAGCCAACTGACACTTACTCTTGAGTTGCTGACTTGTTGCACCCTCGACAACTACTATGATTATTATTATTTGACCATGCTGGTCATTTATGAACATTTTAACATCTTGACCATGTTCTGTAATAATATCCACCCGGCACAGCCAGAAGAGGACTGGCCACCCCTCATAGCCTGGTTCCTCTCTAGGTTTCTTCCTAGGTTTTGGCCTTTCTAGGGAGTTTTTCCTAGGGAGTTTTTCCTAGCCACCGTGCTTCTTTCACATGCATTGCTTGCTGTTTGGGGTTTTAGGCTGGGTTTCTGTACAGCACTTTGAGATATCAGCTGATGTACGAAGGGCTATATAAATACATTTGATTTGATTTATATTATAAGGAGAAAGGGTCAACTATCCGATCAATGCAGAAGTAATATGGTTGATGATGCATTGATACATTTAATGGGAAGCAAAAATCTACAAAATCATGTTTATATTCATACATTCTCACAGGTGATGCACAACGTTTGGATAGGTTGAGTTGTGATATTACTGGAGTTCACATGAAGAAAAAAAAATGTTATGAACCAGTATTAGTCAGTCACATGAATGAAACGGTAATGATCAATTAATTATGCTAAATCATTCAAGTGTCCCTGTTTAAGAATTTCCACGCGACCATAACTATTTTTCTTAACCTAATTCTACTAACCTCTACGTTAATTTTCATAACCTGCTGCTTAAGTTAATTTTGACTAGGCGTTATATAGCTACGACTGGAAGTGACTTCTTCGTAGCAGGTTAGAATAATGAACGTGTCAGGTTAGGAGAATTAGGTTAATGTTAGGAAAAGGGTTAGCTACAATGCTCTCCTAACCTGCTAGGAAAAGTCCCTTCCGGTCGTAGCTGTACTCCCATCTAGTTACAACCCACTGACAGACAGCAGAGAGAGCGCCCAGACGCAATAAATATGGCGGCTTCTGTTTACATTGTGGGCACATAACCCAGCCAACAATGACGTATAGCTCGAGCGCGCAGGTGAATGTAGCAAAAATAATGAATACGCATGAATAACATGCTAAATGATATTTAAGCATACATCGAATCTACGATTTTTTTCAGGGATCCAACAAGTTTGCAATACTGACGCTCTGCAAATGTTTTCTGTCCTGTGCTAAATTAGCGAGCTAACTAGTTAGCAATAGCATTCCCAACAATTGTAATCAATATTATTTGTAAAATAAACGCAGTAAACCCACAACTGTGTATATACTTTAGAAAGTGTGCACTGAAAGAAAACACAAATGAACATCGGCTTGCAAAAACCACGATATATTTCCGAGCTAGCTATGCCGTTAATTAGCTTGGCTAGCTAGCCACCATTGTTGTTTTTTTCGACTGGGGTGGAGGCCCGTAGGCCTTCGTGACAAGGCCCCGTTGTCATATTGCATTAAACGTAATACATACTTACCAAACCAAGTCACTGGTGTCTTTTTTAAATTACACTTTTCGGGTTCGAACAGTCTTTCCGCAGTCTTCTTATTAAATTAGGTTATATTTCTCATGGTGCAAATGAGAGGCCTGTACAACATTCTAGATCCTTAAGGCTGTTTTCAGGCCTGGACCAATCACGTAGCTCCCTGATAGCTCGGAAGGGTGGGGGCGGTGGGGGAGTAGACTGCGCTCAGTCTTCAATATTTTATTCCAAAACTGCTGGTCCCTGTCTCTACAACTAGACATACGTCATGTAACTATTGTAAAGTTTAGAAATCTTAAACATATGTCTGTATGTACTAAGTATAGGTGGAAGTGCAGTGTATACCACAACTGCTCACTCACTTTGCAACAAATTGCCAAGAATATCTGAAGTTAGAGCTCTGCCCAATATTGTAACTGTCCTCAGTGTTAAATTCTGACTTTTCAACTGAAACATGTTGTGGTATAAATTGTTACAATTTTTGTCACATGCACAGAATATAGTAGGTGTAAACAGTACAGTGCTTAACTTGTGAGCTCTTTTCCAATAATACACAATAGATATAGTAAAATAGTTAAGAAATAAAACAAGTGAAATGGAGAGAAGAAAAAAATGAAACACGAGAATGCAGTTATATACAGGTTTTATATACAGGTCAGTGCAGTGCCAGTACCATTATTTCAATGTGCAGGGGTACTGGAGTGATTGAGGAAGACATTTACATGTAAACCAGTGTAAAAGTAGTATGAAGAAAAGGATGGTGTTTTATGACCGAGACCTGTGTGATACTTTATGTTAATAATGATATACTGTATCAGTTCTAAGTATGTGGATTTGTGTGTCAAATCAAAACATTTGAATCAAATTAAGATTGATTTGTTGGAGGTCGTTTGGAATGTAGCATTGTGCAGCACCTTGCATTTATAACTGCGAAAGGAGGGATGTGTCCAGTTCCAGTGGAAGAGATTGTGAAGCCATACTAAATAAATCAGTACTGTATGATTGGCAGAAGAAAATGACAACTCAATTGAAATGCACAGAAATCAAACCTACTGTTTAATGTACTTTAATACATTAAGTGAAATTATTTTGAGTGAGAGTTTGTTACAGATTACTAAGGAATGTTGAGTACACCGTTTTGCCTACGTGCATTGGCAGGCTGCCCCATTCTGTCCCAAGCCAGGGTAGTGGATCTCTCAGGGGAGGCATAGACACGACCATGACTTGACAGGTACTCTCCAACTGAGAGGTCCTTACTGGGACAGGGGTTCCTCAAACCAGCGGGGCTAAGGGACTGGGGTCTCTGCAGCCCTCTGATGGAAGAGGCCTGAAATCATTCTCTCAGGGACTGGCGTACTGCTCCAGTTGCAGGGTCACTGGAGCTCAGGGTTTTGGTAGGGACAAATGAAGATCGGCCACCACTCCCAAGCTTGACTGAAGACGCACCTACTGTAGGAGGTAATCATAAGTTTGGAATTATGGCCTAAACATGTGTATGAAATAAAAGCAAGTACAAAATTCAATTCCTATGGATTTCTATACGCTTGCTGAGATGCAATCAAATTTTATTGGTCGTGTACACATATTTTGCAGATGTTATCGCAGGTGCAGTGAAATTCTTCAGTTTCTAGCTCCAACAGTGCAGTAATACTTAACAATATCCAAAAAATATCAGAATAAACAATGTCATAGTCCGAAATATGTATGTACATGATGGTGTGTATAGACATTATGGTTTAGTATATGCTCTCCCTACTAAAATACTAACCCACCAGGTGGAGATCTGGTTGAACCTGCGATAGGGGTCAGGCGGGAGGTGGGCTGGTTTGTGGGGAGCTGGCCGTTAGCCTCCAGGATGCGGCTGTTCCTGACTGCTTGGAGGGAGTGGAGGCTGGTGCGAGGAGGTGGTAAATCCATGTTTTGCATGCAGCTTTTCAGCTCCTCTACAACAACAACAACCTACATCTGGGTCAACTCCCATTTCACATATACAAATCGGTCAAACACACATAGCAGATCATGTTAAACTGGTAGTGTCGATTTGTTTTTGTTTTCAAGTAAAAGTCAATATGTGAATTTGTGTGTCAAATTTAATTTTCTATTCAGGCGCTCTTTTTATCTATTCTCTTTGCGAGTTTAAGCAGCTTAGATTGAGTGGTGGCCTGACTGGGAGGCCTTGGCAGCTGGCTGCTGTGACCAGGCTGGGCTATGGATCTGGATGACTGGCCCAATGGGGAGGGCCGGTAGTGGGGCAGCTGGCCGGGAGGAGTTGTGTATGCGACTGTGTTCTCCAGACTATACTTGTCGAACTCCAGATCACTGTAGCCATAATTACAAGGTGACAGCATGGCTGTACCAACACTCCTGAATGGTGTGGCAGCAGCAGGGATGGAGGAATAGTCCTGTCTTAAACCTTGGGAGAAGGAAAACACTGTCAAACACCCTCTTCACAAGTAAAGTAATTATGCATAGTATGTGGGTCATTCTTGGGCACAGGTAATATTTTAGTCCCTCTGACTTTTTATATTACAAGAATTGGGTCACAAAAAATATATTTTAAGGCAGGTAGCCTAGTGTTAGGAGAGTTGTGCAAGGATCTTAACTTCAGTTGTTCCTTTAAGTCGCTCTAGATCCTAAATTACTCAAGGATTATAGTGTATACATGTATATATTTTAAGAAGACAAAAGGTAGTGTCGAGCACGTCAAAATGCTGACCCAGAAAAAAGGGAACAATACCTTGAGAGAGAGAGCGTCAGAGATGGCAACTTCCTGCTTTTCACAACCGAATTACACAAACGTGGATTCAAAGCTGGTACATGGAACTTTTTGGAGTCAAGCCATAGAAAAGGGTCTCCTGATGGTGTGGGAGGAACGTTGAAGTGAACGGCGGACAGGTTGGTGGCTAAAGGCCGTGATATCAGTGATGCACAGGAGCTTTTACAAAGCCCTCCGTGAGACAAACACGTCAGTGAAGCTGTTCTTTATGAAGAGTGCTGATGTTGAACGTGCGATGGAGATGATGCCAAGCCCGATAAAAGCAGTGCCCTCCACCATGAGAATACACCAGGTCATCACCCTTGCTCCTGATGATCAGCTGCCTTTGTTCAACAAAGGACCTAAACTTTACATGCTTTAACTCACAGCACTTCAGTTCCAGGCAGAAGGTCCTGGCTGCTCCAGAACAGTCAGCCAATGAGGAAAATCCACAACCCATGGACGAAATCCAGGTCTTCTTGGGCAGTGGTGTGTAGTGGAATATGATGATGACCTTTATCCAGGCATCATCCTCGGCACGGATGAAATGGGTGTACAAGTGAAATGTATGCATCGTGTAGGACCAAACAGATTTTTATGGCCTTCTTGAAACGACATCCACTGGTATCAGTTTGATGAAGTCCTTGAAATGATTCCACCCTCACAGCGTGTGACATCCCGCCACGTAGAGGTTGAGAGAGATGTGTGGGATACTCTCAGGAAGAAAACCATGAATGAATGAATATGGTGCTCCTGAGAAGGATAGTCATGCTGACACTAGTGCTGTTCTAGCATTCTAGAACAGCCTGGGGTGGCAGGTAGCCTAGTGGTTAGAGTGTTGGGCAAGTAACCGAAAGGTTGCTAGTTCAAATCCCCGAGCTGACAAGGTATAAATCTGTTGTTCTGCTCCTGAACAAGGCAGTTAACCAACTGTTCCTAGGCTGTCATTGTAAATAAGAATTTGTTCTTAATTTACTTGGCTAGTTAAACAAAGGTAAAAATTCTAATTCTAAATGCCCTTGGAAAATGTTCCTACAGTTTGATGATGAAATCTGTTGAATGTCATTAATTACCCTGATGTGTTTTTATTTGTTTCGATATTTACTGCAGTTTGGTTAATAAAACCCAGATTATTCTAAATATATCTAATGTCCTTATTACATGGTTGCATACAATGAAATGCAATGTTTTGGGGTAAATCTTGGAGGGATTTTGATAGTAAACTAAACTAGTTTATCTGGAAACCGATATGTCTCTTTAACCCCGTTACAGTATTCAACCCTGTCACCCTAGTCTCAACCCTGTCACATGACAATATGTATTAAATAAAATGGCAAAGATGAATAAATATGAATTTAATGTTTTCTGAGCTCAGTCTGAAATGTTAAGGACAATCCCAAGAAGATTAGATTTATGTTAAAATTCTGAACTGAAAGCATTTTTTAAAACTTTTTTTAAATAATGTGTCTATTTCAGGGTTTAATACAACAAAATTCTGAGATTTGACATATATTTTATATTTATAATAATTGAATTGGTTTGGGGGACACAACTATCTTTTATAATCATATACAGACAACTTCCATATTGAAGATAAACGGTGTCCATGTCAAACAAAAATGTACAATAATAAAAGAGCCTTAATGCCTGAGGTGGGAAAATATTTTTTCTTGAATGTTGTGGGGTGTTCAGAAAATGCATCTATTCTAGTAAAAAAAAGTATATTTGTAAAAAATATTACTGCAGCCCAAGAATGACCTATGTATGAATTAAAACTAGAGGGTTTCCACACTCACTCTTCTCCTGCATGCGAGCCATGACCTGGATGTCAGTGAGGTCCTGCAGCCTGTAGCCCATGGTGATGGAGTCATCTGAGACACTTGGCTCATTCTCATCCATGCAGGGTGGTAAACTAGCATCATTGTTATCTGAAATACCAAAGCATTAGAGACACTGAGTAAATACAACCAGGACAATCTGAAATTGTAGTCGGTGGGAGTTACACTGCATTCGGAAAGTATTCAGACTTCTTGACTTTTTCCACTATTTGTTACGTTACAGCCATACTCTTAAATGGATTAAATTGTTGTTTTTTCCCTCATCAATCTACACACAATACCCCCCAAAGAACCTGAAATACCACATTTACATAAGTATTCAGAGCCTTTACTCAGTACTTTGTTGAAGCACCTTTGGCAGTGATTACAGGCTCGAGTCTTCTTGGGTATGACGCCTCAAGGTGGGCACACCATGTATTTGGGGAGTTTCTCCCATTCTTCTCTGCAGATCCTCTCAAGCTCCGTCAGGTTGGATGGGGAGCGTCGCTGCACAGCTATTGTTTAGGTCTCTCCAGAGATGTTAGATCAGGCTCAAGTCCGGGCTCTGGCTGGGCCACTCAAGGACATTCAGAGACTTGTCCCAAAGCCACTCCTGCATTGTCTTGGCTGTGTACTGAGGGTCGGGGTCCTGTTGGAAGGTGAACCGTTGCCCCAGTCTGAGGGCCTGGTTTTCATAAAGGATCTCTCTGTACTTTGCTCTGTTCATCTTTCCCTCGATCCTGACTAGTCTCCCAGTCCCTGTCATTGAAAAACATCCCACAACATGATGCTGCCACCACCATGCTTCACCGTAGGGATGGTGCCAGGTTTCCACCAGACGTGACTCTTGGCATTCAGGGCAAAGAGTTCAATCTTGGTTTCATCAGATCAGAGAATCTTGTTTCTTATGGTCTGAGAGTCCTTTAGGTGCCTTTTGGCAAACTCCAAAGGGCTGTCGTGTGCCTTTTACTGAGGAATGGCTTCCGTCTGGCCACTCTACCATAAAGGCCTAATTGGTGGAGTGCTGCAGAGATGGTTCTCCTTCTCGAAGGTTCTCCCATCTCCACAGAGGAACTCTGGAGCTCTGTCAGAGTGACCATCGGGTTCTTGGTCACCTCCCTGACCAAGGCCCTTCTCCCCCAATTGTTCAGTTTGGCCGGGAGGCCAGCTCTAGGAAGAGTCTTGGTGGTTCCAAACTTCTTCCATTTAAGAATGATGGAGGCCCCTGTGTTCTTTGGGACCTTCAATGCTGCAGAAATCTTTTGGAACCCTTCCACAGATCTGTGCCTCGAGTCAATCCTGTCTCAGAGCTCTACGGACAATTCCTTCGACTTCATGACTTGATTTTTGCTCTGACATGCACTGTCAACTGTGGGACCTTATATAGATAGTTGTGTGCCTTTCCAAATCGTGTCCAATCAATAGAATTTACCACAGGTGGTCTCAAGTTGTAGAAACATCTCAAGGATGATCAATGGAAACAGGATGCACCTGAGCTCAATTTCTAGTCTCATAGCAAAGGGTCTGAATACTTATGTAAATAAGGTATTTCTGTTGTTAATAGATTTGCAAAAATGTCTAAAAACCTGTTTCCGCTATTGTGTGTAGATTGATGAGGACATTTTTTCTTTAATCCATTTTAGAATAAGGCTGTAACGTAACAAAATGTAGAAAAAGTCAAGCGGTCTGAATACTTTCCGAATGTACTGTATATCACTACATGTACAGGCACCCTTCGTAGAGAACAGTTTTACAAATTGGGAATTATTTTCTACAGATCGTACCCTACATGAGCTGTTAGGTTTATTGGTTTGTTGACTTCTGTTAGTTGATCTGTGGTACAGAGTGGAAGGTGAGCCCATGCAAAGATAGCCAGTGTCAGGAAAGGCTACAGGATGTCTGTGGAAGCGACTGCGAAAGATACTCCTCCATCTTGTCTCTAAGGGAAAGAAGAGGGATATTTAATTAATAGAAGCTACCTGTTCAGGATAATAAAGCATAGACACGACCAATTGGCCAATTTTAGTCTGTGTCAATTTGAATGAGAGATTGTAATATACTGTGCAGTACTTACTTTGGTCCAGGATATCAATTAATGTGTGACATGCCACCTCTGTTTCAGGGTTGGGGTTGTCCAGAACCTGTCTGCACCACTTTATAGGTGACTTATTGCTTCTTTCAGCAGATGCCTGTTTCTTGGGTGACTCATATAACCTAAGAACGAATGAGATAGTATGTTATTGGATTCTGATTAAAGATGCAGTCCAGGATCTTAAACACAATAAATTTGTTACATATTGTATGAATTGGATGAGGTAGTACACAATTGGATGATGTAGTACACAAATAACAGGGACTGTTTTGGCTCGTGAGCACCACTTTCAAAACTACTGGCTGAAATTATACAAAAGTTCTGGAGCATCTCTTTAAGCACTGAATTAAAACTAAGCAATTGAAGTATTAAAAAAGCAGGTTGTTTGAAAAGGGATACATGGACAAAAATGTTGCTGCAATGATTTAGAATAGTCTTATTACTGACAGTATACACAGTTCAGTTTTTATCAAAAAGTGCAGGTACCTACCAGCTCTCTTCATTCTCCAGCTCACAGCCCTCCTCTAGGCCCAGGAGGTCCACCAGGTTGAGCGCAGACTGCTCTGCTCCCTTCTCTGTGTCCCTGTCTACCAGCTCCTCTGACCCCATGCATCCCAGCCAGTGTGTCTTCTCCAACATGTCACTGTGGGGCAAGTGTGCATAACAGCCATCATATATGTGTACATCCTGCCCCATTAGTTTCTCTGTCAGGCTTTTAACCTCCGCTGGTTCAGGGTCCAGCAAATCACATACAATTTGACGTTCCTCCAGCAAAGAGGGACAGCTGATGAGCCCACCAGAGAGAGCCTGGTTGTTGGTGTTGAAATTTCTTCACCTCTCGCTTAGAGCTTCATTTTCAATTTCCAGTCTCCGCACTAATTCATGTATCTTGCGCACTTCTCCCAGTTCCAGTGCAGTAATGTCCTGCTCATCCCTGTGTCCGGCCTCAACCTTTCTCCAATTCTGCAGCGTTCTTTACTTTTCACTGATTGAACAGCACTACTTGACCAGATGACCACACTGAAAAATAAAAAGCTCCAGCTGAAATATACACTGAATTCAGAAACCAAATGTAAAATGTATCTAAAAGTGACATCAAGTAAACCCAATATTATCAACGTCCAAAACAACCCTCGAAATGTAGAGCCACTGTATACATCCACTACACTCTTGTGTACTGACCCAGACTTGCAGCAGGAGAGACTCAACAGCACGCTTGGATGGCTTTAAAGCTCAGTGCCAGGTTCTAATGTGGATTAAAGAGTCTGACAAGCTGCCTCTGAAGAAAACCAAAGGAAATCCGAGGAGCCGACTTGGTGACACCTGCATTCATAAGTGATGAGTAATGACTTGCTAGCCATCATAGGTCAGGTCACACACAGTCACTCATCATACTCGACCTCGGCCATGAACCCTTACTGTTCTGGCCTAGCAGATCAGATGGTCGTGATCGCTAATAAAACAAGCACATCTAGACATTTTTAAATGACCAAGTGAAGGATATGAAGGGGTTTTAACCATCTACATTTATTAATATAGCTTGCTTATCTACATCTCAACAACATACCCTAAGACTGATATTACAAGTCTGCTAAGTTAACGGTAGCTAGCGTTCTGACTTAACTGTGAATATATATATATATACTGCTCAAAAAAAATAAAGGGAACACTTAAACAACACATCCTAGATCTGAATGAAATAAATCATCTTATTAAATACTTTTTTCTTTACATAGTTGAATGTGCTGACAACAAAACCACACAAAAATAATCAATGGAATTCCAATTTATCAACCCATGGAGGTCTGGATTTGGAGTCACACTCAAAATTAAAGTGGAAAACCACACTACAGGCTGATACAACTTTGATGTAATGTCATTAAAACAAGTCAAAATGAGGCTCAGTATTGTGTGTGGCCTCCACGTGCCTGTATGACCTCCCTACAACGCCTGGGCATGCTCCTGATGAGGTGGCGGATGGTCTCCTGAGGGATCTCCTCCCAGACCTGGACTAAAGCATCCGCCAACTCCTGGACAGTTTGTGGTGCAACGTGGCGTTGGTGGATGGAGCGAGACATGATGTCCCAGATGTGCTCAATTGGATTCAGGTCTGGGGAACGGGCGGGCCAGTCCATAGCATCAATGCCTTCCTCTTGCAGGAACTGCTGACACACTCCAGCCACATGAGGTCCAGCATTGTCTTGCATTAGGAGGAACCCAGGGCCAACCGCACCAGCATATGGTCTCACAAGGGGTCTGAGGATCTCATCTCGGTACCTAATGGCAGTCAGGCTACCTCTGGCGAGCACATGGAGGGCTGTGCGGCCCCCCAAAGAAATGCCACCCCACACCATGACTGACCCACCGCCAAACCGGTCATGCTGGAGGATGTTGCAGGCAGCAGAACGTTCTCCACGGCGTCTCCAGACTCTGTCACGTCTGTCACGTGCTCAGTGTGAACCTGCTTTCATCTGTGAAGAGCACAGGGCGCCAGTGGCGAATTTGCCAATCTTGGTGTTCTCTGCCAAATGCCAAACGTCCTGCACGGTGTTGGGCTGTAAGCACAACCCCCACCTGTGGACGTCGGGCCCTCATACCACCCTCATGGAGTCTGTTTCTGACCGTTTGAGCAGACACATGCACATTTGTGGCCTGCTGGAGGTCATTTTGCAGGGCTCTGGCAGTGCTTCTCCTGCTCCTCCTTGCACAAAGGTGGAGGTAGCGGTCCTGCTGCTGGGTTGTTGCCCTCCTACGGCCTCCTCCACGTCTCCTGATGTACTGGCCTGTCTCCTGGTAGCGCCTCCATGCTCTGGACACTACGCTGACAGACACAGCAAACCTTTTTGCCACAGCTCGCATTGATGTGCCATCCTGGATGAGCAGCACTACCTGAGCAACTTGTGTGGGTTGTAGACTCCGTCTCATGCTACCACTAGAGTGAAAGCACCGCCAGCATTCAAAAGTGACCAAAACATCAGCCAGGAAGCATAGGAACTGAGAAGTGGTCTGTGGTCCCCACCTGCAGAACCAGCATGTGAAATGTATTGTCAATCAGTGTTGCTTCCTAAGTGGACAGTTTGATTTCACAGAAGTGTGATTGACTTGGAGTTACATTGTGTTGTTTAAGTGTTCCCTTTATTTTTTTGAGCAGTGTATATATATATATTACACATATAAATAAATACACTCAGCAAAAAAAGAAACGTCCTCTCACTGTCAACTGCATTAATTTTCAGCAAACTTAACATGTGTAAATATTTCTATGAACATAACAAGATTCAACAACTGAGACATAAACTGATCAGGTTCCACAGACATGTGACTAACAGAAATTGAATGTGTCCCTGAACAAAGGGGAGGGGGGGGGGGGGTCAAAATCAAAAGTAACAGTCAGTATCTGGTGTGGTCACCAGCTGCATTAAGTACTGCAGTGCATCTCCTCCTCATGGATTGCACCAGATTTGCCAGTTCTTGCTGTGTCTCCCTGTAGCGCTGTCTTAGGCGTCTCACAGTACGGACATTGCAATTTATTTCCCTGGCCACATCTGCAGTCCTCATGCCTCCTTGCAGCATGCCTAAGGCACGTTCATGCAGATGAGCAGGGACCTTGAGCATCTTTCTTTTGGTGTTTTTCAGAGTCAGTAGAAAGGTCTCTTTAGTGTCCCCAGTTTTCATAACTGTGACCTCAATTTCCTACCGTCTGTAAGCTGTTAGTATCTTAACGACCGTTCCACAGGTGCATGTTCATTAATTGTTTATGGTTCATTGAACAAGCATGGGACACAGTGTTTAAACCCTTTACAATGAAGATTTGTAAAGTTATTTGGATTTGTAAATTCGACAGGGTCCTGAAAAAGGAAAGTTTCTTTTTTTGCCGAGATATATACAGTTTATTTTATTTATTTTACCTTTATTTAACTAGGCAAGTCAGTTAAGAACAAATTCTTATTTTCAATGACGGCCTAGGAACAGTGGGTTAACTGCCTTGTTCAGGGGCAAAACGACAGATTTGTACCTTGTCAGCTCGGGGATTCGAACTTGCAACCTTTCGCTTACTAGTCCAACGCTCTAACCACTAGGCTACCCTGCCACCCCAGTTGAAGATGGAAGTTTACATACACCTTAGCCAAATACATTTAAACTCAGTTTTTACAATTCCTGACATGTAATCCTAGTAAAAATTCCCTGTCTTAGGTCAGTTACGATAACCACTTTATTTTAAGAATGTGAAATGTCAGAATAATAGTAGAGAGAATGATTTATTTCAGCTTTTATTTCTTTTATCACATTCCCAGTGGGTCAGAAGTTTACATACACTCAATTAGTATTTGGTAGCATTGCCTTTAAATTGTTTAACTTGGGTCAAAACGTTTTAGGTAGCCTTCCACAAGCTTCCCAAAATAAGTTAGGTGCATTTTGGCCCATTGCTCCTGACAGAGCTGGTGTAACTGAGTCAGGTTTGTAGGCCTCCTTGCTCGCACACGCTTGAGGTCAGGGCTTTGTGATGGCCACTCCAATACCTTGACTTTGTTGTCCTTAAGCCATTTTGCCACAACTTTGGAAGTATGCTTGGGGTCATTGTCCATTTGGGACCAAGCTTTAACTTCCTGACTGATGTCTTGAGATGTTGCTTCAATATATCCACATAATTTTCTTTCCTCATGATACCATCTATTTTGTGAAGTGCACCAGTCCCTCCTGCAGCAAAGCACCCCCACAACATGATCCTGCCACCCGTGCTTCACAGTTGGGATGGTGTTCTTCGGCTTGCAAGCGTCCCCCTTTTTCCTCCAAACATAACGATGGTCATTATGGCCAAACATTTCTATTTTTGTTTCATCAGACCAGAGGACATTTCTCCAAAAAGTTCAATCTTTGTCCCCATGTGCAGTTGCAAACCGTAGTCTGACTTTTTTTTAAATACCGGTTTTGGAGCAGTGGCTTCTTCCTTGCTGAGCGGCCATTCAGGTTATGTCGATATAGGACTCGTTTTACTGTGGATATAGATACTTTTGTACCTGTTCCTCCAGCATCTTCACAAGGTCCTTTGCTGTTGTTCTGGGATTTATTTGCACTCTTCGCACCAAAGTACATTCATCTCTAGGAGACAGAATGCATCTACATTTTACATTTGAGTCATTTAGCAGCCGCTCTTATCCAGAGCGACTTACAGTAGTGAATGCATACATTTCATACATTTTTTTCTCCGCACTGGTTCCCCGTGGGAATTGATCCCACAACCCTGGCGTTGCAACACCATGCTCTACCAACTGAGCTACACGGGACTACACAAGAATGCATCTCCTTCCTGATCGGTATGACAGCTGCGTGGTCCCATGGTGTTTATACTTGCGTACTATTGTTTGTACAGATGAACGTGGTACCTTCAGGCATTTGAAAATTGCTCCCAAGGATGAACCAGACTTCTGGAGGTCTACAATTATTTTTGAGGTCTTGGCTGATTTCCCCATGATGTGAAGCAAAGAGGCACTGAGTTTGAAGGTAGGCCTTGAAATACAGCCACAGGTCCAATTGACTCAAATGATGTCAATTAGCCTATCAGAAACTTCTAAAGCCATGGCATCCTTTTCTGTAATTTTCAAAGCTGTTTAAAGGCACAGTCAACTCAGTGTATGTAAACTTCTGACCCACTGGAATTGTGAAATAATCTGTCTGTAAACAATTGTTGGAAAAATTACTTGGGTCATGCACAAAGTAGATGTCCTAACCGACTTGCCAACACTATAGTTTGATAACAAGAAATGTGTGGAGTGGTTGGAAAAACTAATTTTAATGACTCCAACCTAAGTGTATGTAAACTTCCGACTTCAACTGTAATACCACACACACACACACACACACCTAACATTCTCCTATTCTAACGATATAAAACGTGTAGCTAGCAATTTCTATGTATAACAATCGAATATATGGTACCATTAGTAAAAACAATGTGTTTTTGTTTGATAGCCATTATTTGATACGCCTCACCACACAAGGCCAGTTGATAACGGTAGACAACCGGGGTCAGCCCACCGCCAAAGTCATTCCCCCCCTCCCCATTACAGATTGTTCTATTCATTTTGAATTTGTCAGCAGTGCCAGGTAGGCTACTACCGCCCTAGTACTATGGCTGCTGTGGACACCTTACTTTACTCTCATTACTTGGTGGTAGGCATGCACTGTTTTTGTGTGATGCATCTACCCCAAAATAAATGGTTTATTACAGCAAAGGAATATAAGGCATACATATTAAAACAGCAACTTTAGACCTCTGCTGACTGACAAGATCCCCAATCATAGTTTCACTTTGAATTGCATAGATAAAAAAACATAACAAATAATGAAAACAATTCAAAGTTACAGATATCATTTTATTGTTCCAAGATCATAACCCAATAAATCCATTTCAAGTATCCATGTTGTGGAGGGCAGGATATCTCATATCATGGGAGCAATGTTAAATCCTGCCCATTTTCCACATAAGGCAACAAGGATCCTCAAATCAATCTGCAGATGTCTTTCTTAGAGTTGGCTCGGTTTTAAAAGGGAGTTATAATTTCAGCTCAAAAATCGGACTAATTTAAATAGTAAAAACATCATAAAGATTTGATTCTGGGGTATAACGGCCTTGCAGTGTATTGCGCTTACCAGTTATTAACGCAGATACAGCCTTGTTTGACAGTTATATGGCTGACAATACTTTATAATCAATCAAAAGGAGAAAATATTAGGCCTTACACATACGCAGGCTTTTGAGCTGCGCAAGCAGTTGTTTTCTAAATGGACGAAGACTGAACTGAAGTTGAAGGGGCGCATGCTACCCCAAGCGGCGAGAGCCTGAAGGTTTCCCGAGTTTGAGCGCTGAACTTTCCAATACCTCGTAAAAATACTTGGGTTAGTAAAGCTAAACGAATGTGACAGCGACATTAGAAGCTCCATGCATTAAAGGCCTTATTGCTTGACGAATAAAAGATGGCAGATGTGCACGAGACATTGAATCACATTCATTAGGTATACACTGTGTACAAAATCTTTCCATGACATAGACTAGGGGGTTTCAAACTCATTCCACGGAGAGCCTAGTGCCTGCAGGTTTATGTGTTTTCCTTTCAATTAATCCCTAGACAACCAGGTGTGGGAAGTTCCTTGCCAATTAGTGCCAGGCGAGCGAAAACCCACAGACACTTTGCCCTCGTGGAATGAGTTTGACACCTGTGACACACTTGCCAGGTGAAAGCTAGCTCTTATTGAGATCACCTGTTAGATCCACTTCAAATCAGTGTAGCTGAAGGGGAGGAGACAGGTTAATGGATTTTTAAGCCTTGAGACATGGATTGTGTGCCATTCAGAGGGTGATTGGGCAAGACCAAAATATTTAAGTGCCTTCGAACGGGGTATGGTAGTAGGTGCCAGATGCACCGGTTTGAGTCAAGAACTGCAACGCTGCTGGGTTTTTCACACTTAACAGTGTCCCGTGTGTATCTAGAATAGTCCACCACCTAAAGAACATCCAGCCAAACTTCACACATGGGCCAGCATCCCTGTGGAACACATCACACCTTGTACAGTCCACACCCAGACAAATTGAGACTGTTCTGAGGGCAAAGGTGTTCCTAATGTTTTGTACACTCAGTGTGTGTGCAAGCAAGTGATGTTTTGATTACAATTACATAAAACCATGTAACTAAATATTTAAATCATGGTATCAACACGCCAAGGCATAGAATTAAGGACACTAACGGAATTGTGAACGGCAAGCGCTTCCTAGAATATCGCATAAAAAACAAGCTTATTTAGCATAAAGACAACTAAAGAGACTAGCTTAACTAAAGCAAGGATGTAAACAATACACAATGCTTTATTCTTGAACAACTGTGCCAAAAGCACCTTTGTCGTAAAACTAAAAATACTGTCTAGGAAATGCAAATGGATAGCTTCACTTTTCAAGGAGGCCCAAGTCCCCCCCAACATAAAAAAAAATATCAGTGAAAAAAAAAAAATAACTCATAAAACAGAACTAGCCATCTTGGAGCGTTTCTCTCAAATGTGGCGTCAGCAGCAATGTAAACTACAACTTTCAATAGACAATGCTTATATGAAACAACAACCTGGCATATTATTACACCAAGTAACTCAAATCTGCATTTGACAAGTCAAAAGGTCAAACCTGTAGATAGCCAGTGCAATAACAGAATATCGGAAAAAGTAGCCTACCCCACAGTAGGAGTATTTACTAACTACTTCCATCCCTTCTCTTGACACGGGGAAAGAATGGGCTGTGATGGTGGTGCTCCAGACATCCCTCCTTTGGTACAGGTTCACCGGGAAAAAGGGTGGGGTTGTTACAAGGGAACATGGCTGAAGAGATACGACACAGACTCCCCGTTGTGTGTCCGACGAATAGCCTCTGCCAAGATCATGGAGATGTCAATAACCTGAAATAAGAAAACTAATTAACAAACCAGAATCTCACTCAGACTTATTGAATATTTCCCCACGGATAACTTCAAAACGCCAAAGATAAAACAATTGGTCAACTAAACACCAGTAATAGATAGATATCTATCTATCTATCACACACACACATCAGTGCATTCGGAAATGATTCACACCACTTGACTTTTTCCCCCCATTTTGTTACGTTGCAGCCTTACTCTAAAATGGATAAAAATAGCCCCCCCTCCATTAAAATCTACACAATACCCCATAATGACAAAGCAAAAACAGGTTGACATTTTTGCATAGTAAACCTGAAATATCATATTTACATAAGTATTCGGACTCTTTACTCAGTACTTTGTTGAAGCACCTTTGGCAAAGATTACAGCCTTAAGAGTATTTTTGGGTATGAAGCTACAAGCTTGGCACACCTGTATTTGGGCAGTTTCTCCCATTATTCCATGCAGATCCTCTCAAGCTCTGTCAGGTTGGATGGGGAGCATTGCTGCACAGCTATTTTCAGGTCTCTCCAGAGATGTTCGATCGGGTTCAAGCCCGAGTTACTCAAGGACATTCAGAGACTTGTCCCAAAGCCACTCCTGCATTGTATTGGCTGTGTGCTTAGGGCCGTTGTCCTGTTGGAAGTTGAACCTTCGCACCAGTCTGAGGTCCTGAGCGCTCTGGAGTAGGTTTTCATCAAGGATCTCTCTGTACTTTGCTCCATTCACCTTTGCCTCGATCCTGACTAGTCTCCCAGCCTCTGCCACTGAATAACATCTCCACAGCATGCTGCCACCACCACGCTTTACCATAGGGATGGTGCCAGGTTTCCTCCAGATGCTTGGCAGTCAGGCCAAAGAGTTCAATCTTGGTTTCATCAGACCAGAGAATCTTGTTTCTTACAGTCTGAGTGTCTTTAGGTTCCTTTTGGCAACCTCCAAGTGGGATGTCATGTTCCTTTTACTGAGGAGTGGCCACTCTACTGGCCACTCTACCATAAAGGCCTGATTGGTGGAGTGCTGCAGAGATGGTTGTCCTTCTGGAAAGTCCCATTTACCAATCAAGTTGTAGAAACAAAGGATGATCAATGTAAACAGGATGTACCTGAGCTCAATTTCAAATCTCATAGCAAAGGGTCTGAATACATATGTAAATAAGGCATCTGTTTTTAATTTTAATACATTTGCAAACATTTCTAAAAACCTGTTTTCACCTTGTCATTATGGGGTATTGTGTGTAGATACAATTATTTCAATCCTATTTTAGAATAAGGCTGTAACGTAACAAAATGTGGGAAAAGTCAAGGGGTCGGAGTACTTTCTGAAGACACTGTAGCGTAGTTTCAACACAGTAAAGAGCGAGGACAATGCAATACAGAGTAAGAATGAATCAAGCAGATACTGTAGTTAAGGCAACATGCTGAGCCATGGAAATGAAGATGTTCACAGCCTGCTGCTTAGCTAATCATTGGACATTGTTTAAAGAGGTTGCTATGGAGTGGAGGGAGGTTGGTATGTGTGCTCTGTACTGGTGTCATGTGATCTGCTATTTGTGAAAGCAAAACATTTGTCCAAACTTCAGCAACTTTCAGTGAATTTCTTACAGTTCAGAAAATGAACTACAATTAAATTATTTTAGAAAATAATATAATGTTTAAATTCCCCAAGTGACCTAAACCCTGCAACCAGTAAAGCGTTAGGTGTGAATCCCTGCCTCAGCACCTAGGGCTGGGCGATTCAACAAATTAATTATGTTTTAGTGCGATATTCCAAACGCCTATATCACAAGAATCTCTCTATAAAAAAATGTTAATGTATAAGCGCTTAAGCCCACTTGTTCTCATGTCTTTTTGGTCTTGTTGTTTTCACTTCTGCGATGGTGCACATTCTTATCACACACGCATCCTCCCATGCACAACAAAGATTAAAGAAAACCTTCTGACAAGTGGTTTCAACTTCCATTTGCATTTGAGGTTTGGTCCAACAGAATCGGTCATATGGACACCGAAACACATTGAGAAATTATTTTACTGTAATAGACGAGAACTTAAAAAGGGTATCATTGGAAAGGTTGTGTCTCAACTCCTCAATGAGCAGACACTGGAAAAACAGGAGTATCAATGAATATTGAGTCTGGAAAATGAATGCTCAGTTTGTCAGGTGCAGATTCCCCTAGCAGCATTTTAGCCAGACTTATTTTATAAAATGTGCAATGAGCATAAACAACAATTATATAAGGAATTGGCAACTCGTTCTCATTCTGAGAAATAAGGTAGGCCACTTGAATTCAACATCTGAACAAAGTGGATAGTCTATCATGCTGTTCAAACAGTTGGAGACTGACAGAAGGGTGTGTTAATTATTCAACTGTTCTACCTTGTTAGCAAGCAAATTGATCCAAATTAGCTAGACTTTAACTATAAAGATTAGCTGGCTACTCCCTAGCACGTGGGCTTATGCTTGAGAGATGTTTGAGGCCAGTGTTCATTTTCTATACTGCCTGCTAAGTTGGTCATTATTAGTGAATGTGCATGGTTCTGGTTAAATTTGTAACCAAAAGGCATTTGACTTGAAAGCCAGATCAGTGATTATTGAAAAAAAAAAAAAGCTAGTTAAACTATTTTGATAAAATAATTAAATTATTAGTAGTGCTGAGCGATTAGTGCTTTGAGATTGGTTCGATTATGTAAATAAATCAGTTTGATTGAATGCTGTAACACAGAATAAAAAAAACAATTAAAGTCCCATGATGGTAGTGATTGCTTATCACTTAATGTATTCACATTACCTTAATAAAATATTTCAGTTGTGTAAATTATGTTCATCTCATCTCAAATTATGAGTCATCTCATCTCTATAGAGCTACTGCCAAGAGAATTCTCTTCTGTTATACTCACAGCCGTGTATATTCCCCCTCAAGCCAATACCACGACGGCCCTCAAATAACTACACTGGATACTATGCAAACTGGAAACCACATATCCTGAGGCCGCATTTATTGTATCCGGGGATTTTAACAAAGCTAATCTGAGGAAAACGCTACCGAAGTTCTACCAACACATTGACTGTAGCACTCGTTCTGAGAAAACATTGGACCACCGCTACTCAACTTCACAAAAGCCCCTCCCCCGCCCTCCCATCAACAAATCTGATCACAACCCAATTTTGCTCCTCCCTTCCTATAGGCAGAAACTCTAACAGGAAGTACCTGTGCTACGGACTATTCAACGCTGATCTGACCAATCGGAATCCATGCTTCACTCAGGGCTCCCGAGTGTCGCAGCAGTCTAAGGCACTGCATCTCAGTGCAAGAGGCGTCACTAGAGTCCCTGGTTCGATTCCAAGCTATATCATACATACCAAGCTATACCATGATTGGGAGTCCCATAGGGCGGCACACAATCAGCCCACGTCGTCCAGGTTTGGCTGGTAGGCCGTCATTGTAAATAAGAATTTGTTCTTAACTGACTTGCCTAGTTAAAGGTTACATTTTTAAAAATAATTCAAGATTGTTTTGATCACATGGACTGGGATATGTTCTGGGCAGCCTCGGAATAATATCGACAAATACACGGATACAGTGACTGAGCTTTAGGAAATGTTTAGATTTTGTACTCACTGACTATTAAAACCTACCAAAACCAGAAACCATGGATAGATGGCAGCATTCGCACAAAACTAAAAGCGCAAACCACCACATTTAACCATGGCAAGGTGACTGGGAATATGGCCGAACACAAAACAGTGTAGTTATTCCCTCCGTAAGGCAATCAAACAGGAAAAACGCCAGTAGAGATAAAGTGGAGTCGCAATTCAACGGCTCAGACACGAGACGTATGTGGCAGGGTCTACAGACAATCAGGGATTATAAAAGGAAAACCAGCCACATCGCAGACAAGGACATCTGACTTCCGGATAAGCCAAACACCTTTTTGCCCGCTTTGATGATAACGCAACGCCACCGACGCAGCCAGCTACCAAGGACTGTGGGCTCCCTTTCTCCGTGGCCGACGTAAGTAAGACGTTTAAGTGTGTTAACCCTCGCAAGGCTGCCGGCCCAGATGGCATCCCTAGCCTCGTCCTCAGAGCATGCGCAGACCAGCTAGTTGGAGTGTTGACGGACATATTCAAACTCTCCCTATTCCATTCTGCTGTCCCCACATGCTTCAAGATGTCCACCATTGTTCCTGTACCCAAGAAAGCAAAAGAAACTGAACGAAATTACTACCGCCCCGTAGCGCTCACTTCTGTCATCATGAAGTGCTTTGAGAGGCTAGTCAAGGATCATATCACCTCTACATTACTGGACACTCTAGACCCACTTCAATTTGCTTACCGCCCTTTAGATCTACAGACAACGCAATCGCCATCGCACTGCACAATCCCATCTGGACGAGAGGAATACCTATGTAAGAATGCTATTCATTGACTATAGCTCAGCATTCAACACCATAGTACCCTCCAAGCTCATCATTAAGCTCGGGGCCCTGGGTCTGAAGCCCGCCCTGTGCAACTGGGTCCTGGACTTCCTGACGGGCCACCACCAGGTGGTGAAGGTAGGAAACAACACCACTACTTCATCGATCCTCAACATAGGGGCCCCATAAGGGTGCATGCTCAGCCCCCTCCTGTACTCCTATGACTGCATGGCCACGCACGCCTCCAACTCAATCAAGTTTGCAGATGACAACAGTAGTAGGCCTGATCACCAAAAATGACAAGACAGCCTACAGGGAGTAGGTGAGGGCCCTGGGAGTGTGGTGACAGGAAAATAACCTCTCACTCAATGTCAACAAAACAAAGGAGCGGATCGTGGACTTCAGGAAACCGCAGAAACACCCCACTATCCACAGCGACAGGACTGCAGTGGAGAAGGTGGAAAGTTTAAGGTTCCTCGGCGTACACATCAATGACAAATCGAAATGGTCCACCCACACAGACAGTGTGCTGAAGGCGCAACAGCACTTCTTCAGGCTGATTGTTTTTTGGCTTGGCACTTAAAACCCTCAAACATGCACAATTGAGAGTATCTTGTCGTGCTGTATTGCCACCTGGTACGGCAACTGCACCGCCCGCAACCGTAGGGCTCTCCAGAGGGTGGAGCATCACTGGGAACAAACTACCTGCCCTCCAGGACACCTACAGCACCCGATGTCACAGGAATGCCAAAAAGATCAAGGACAACAACCACCCGAGCCACTGCCTGTTCACCCCACTATCATCCAGAAGGCGAGGTCAGTACATGTGCATCAAAGCTGGGACAGAGAGACTGAAAAACAGCTTCTATCTCATGGCCATCAGACTGTTAAATAGCCATCACTAGCACCTTAGAAGCTGCTGCCCTATATACATAGACTTGAAATCACTGGCCACTTTAATAATGGAACACTAGTTACTTTAATAATGTTTACATATTTTGCATTACTCATCTCATATGTATATACTGTATTCTATTCTACTGTATTTCAGTCTATGCCGCTCCGACATTGCTCGTTCAAATATTGATATATTCTTAATTCCATTCCTTTAGATGTGCGTATTGTTGTGAAGTTGTTAGATATTACTGCACTGTTGGAGCTAGAAACACAAGCATTTCGCTACACCCGCAATAACATCTGCTAAACATGTGTATGTGACCAATAAAATTGGATTTGAACTTTGCATACTTGGCATTCTCTCAACCAGCTTCATGAGGTAGTCACCTGGAATACATTTCAATTAACAGGTGTGCCTTCTTAAAAGTGAATTTGTGGAATTTCTTTCCTCAATGCGTTTGAGCCAATCAGTTGTGTTGTGACAAGGTTAGGGGTTGTATACAGAAGACAGCCCTATTTGGTAAAAGACCAAGTCCATATCATGGCAAGAACTGCTCAAATAAGCTAAGACAAACAGTCCATGATTACTTTAAGGCATGAAGGTCAGTCAATCCGGAAAATGTCAAGAACTTTGAAAGTTTCTCCAAGTGCATTCGCAAAAACCATCATGATGAAACTGGCTCATGAGGACCGCCACAGGAAAGGAAGACGCAGAGTTACCTCTGCTGCAGAGGATAAGTTCATTAGAGTTACCAGCCTCAGAAATTGCAGCCCAAATAAATGTGACAGAGTTCAAGTAAGACATCTGAACATCAACTGTTCAGCGGAAACTGCGTGAATCATGCCTTCATGGTCAAATTGCTGCAAAGAAACACAGACTTGCTTGAGCCAAGAAACACAAGCAATGGACATGTATCATTATTATTTATTTAACTAGGCAAGTCAGTTAAGAACAAATTCTTATTTACAATGACAACCGAGGAACAGTGCCTTGTTCAGGGGCAGAACGACAGTTTTACCTTGTCAGCTCGGGGATTCGATCAAGCAACCTTTCGGGTTACTGGCCCAATGCTCTAACCACTAGGCTACCTGCCGCCCCGACATTAGACCGGTGGAAAATCCTTTGGTCTGGAGTCCAATTTTGCGAATTTTTTCCATACTTATCAGATTCCAATATATTCCCTCATTAAAATGCTAATCATTTTATAAAAAATGTTACATGCGTTTTTCTGGATTTTTTTGTTGTTATTCTGTCTCTCACTGTTCAAATAAACCTACCATTATAAATTATAGACTGATCATTTCTTTGTCAGTGGGCAAACGTACAAAATCAGCAGGGGATCAAATACTTTTTTCCCCCTCACTGTATGTGAGAACTCCTTAAAGACTGTTGGAAAAGCATTCCAGGTGAAGCTGGTTGAGAGAATACCAAGAGTGTGCAAAGCTGTCAAGGCAAAGGGTGGTTATTTTGAAGAATCTAAAATATTTAACACTTTTTTGGTTACTACTTGATTCCATGTGTTATTTCATAGTTTTGATGTCTTCAGTATTATTCTACAATGTAGAAAATAGTCCAAATAGAGGAAAACCTTTGAATGAGTAGGTGTGTCCAAACTTTTGACTGGTACTGTATGTAGAATATTGGCCTGTTGGAAATTACAACTCCCTACTACATCACACAGTTCAGGATGGATCTGATTTATCTGTAGAGAAACTGTGCAACGTGCGCCTTGAGCTCACAGGAAGAAAAAAAACAAATGAAATGAAACTCAAACAAATGTAGTCAAAATCTGTCAGTTGTTTAAAAAACAAAAAATAACCTACATTTCAGTTAGTCGCTCAGCACTAATTATTAGTGGGTCTTATGGTTGTGGACGGCTTATATTTTAGCCTAGGTATAATTTCACAAGCCCTGAATTCATTAGATTATTGCTGACTGTTTGACATGCAGTGTATTTTACCTTTATTGTACAAAAATATATATTACGGATCTCCATATCGCCCAGCCCTATTCTGACCTGTATTTTTGAACAGTGTTTCATCATGTCTTCCTGAGGGATGGTATTCGTGACAACCACAGCCTCAAAACAGGCATTGTTAATGCGGGTGATGGCAGGGCCTGAAAAGATCCCATGGGTCAGGATAGCGAAGACCTTTGTAGCTCCAGCAGAGACGAGCCTGGATGTCCAGAAGGAAAAAAAGATAAACAAAAAAGACAACTAAAATAGGTCGAATTCCCCCCCTTTTGTTTGTAAACAACCTTGCTATCAAATTTATATTTTCAGAGACAGTTCCCTAAACAATTGTAATAGCTCGTCAGTATCGGTAGTACATTTAAAGATTGAATATTCAGTCTCTGCTCTGTAAAGATCTATGCAGCTAAAACACAGTAGTGACTCACTTATCTGCAGCATGGCAGATGGTGCCGCAGGTGTCTGCCATGTCATCAACCAAGATGGCCACTCTGTCCTTCACGTCCCCCACCAGGACCATGCGGTCCACCTCGTTAGCCTTCTTTCTCTCTTTGTGGATGAGCGCGAAGTCCACATTCAGCCTGTCTGCTATAGAGGTGACCCTGCAAGGGGAATCCACAGATTGGAATAATTGACATCATCTGTAGTTCCATAACCTCACCCCAAAAAGTTACATCACAATTAACATAGAACTATAAACCTGTTTCTTACTATATGATAAATCCCAAATTGCAAACGCATGCACTGATGACAGTATCAAAAAGGTTGTTGCCTATTACAACTAAATGGTTGTAATAATGAACGAGGTGAAAGTAACAAACACGTTAATGAATTGATCCACAATCATCCTTTCAACGTGCTGATATTTCTAACAACTAAAATGTGTCCCTTTGAATTGATGAAGCATCTGTAGGCCCATTGGTACCTGCTTTACCTTTTTGCTCCTCCGGCATCAGGAGACACAATGGTGCAATTCTTCCACTCATTGATGTTCTCTTTGATCCATTTCAGCACAGCTGGCTCAGCATATAGATTGTCCACAGGGATATCAAAGAACCCCTACAGAGGCATACAGAGAGCAAAACCATTATAAGATACAGGATCATTAGTCAGTGTCCTCAAACTTCCTTACTTGCAACAGCTTTTTGGAGAAAATGTAATGTGGCTCATTATAGTATGTAACACAAGTATAGTCTAATTAATAGTTTTTACATCTTACTTGTGAATACTACAATAGTGACCGCAATATACTGATGGAATGAGACAACTAATGTGCCAGATTGCTCACCTGTATCTGCGAGGCATGCAGGTCCATGGTGATAATGTGATTGGCTCCTGACACTGACAACATGTTGGCCACCAGCTTTGCAGAGATGGGTGCCCGACTCTGAAGAAAAACATTGTTAACCTTTATGCTTATACAATGCCTGAAGGACCATTGAGCCACTGTAATTATATATATATAATATATATATATATAAAAGAGGAATACCCATCTCCTTTCTGAATTAGCTTTGTCAGTAGGGTTGCAAAGGGTTGGAAACTTTCCGGTAAATTTCCCGAAATTTTTCATGGGAAGTTAAGCCCTAGGATTTTGGAAATGTTGCTTAAATTCATCAAAAAAAATGTGCTTATAACAGTGAACCATTTTTGTGCGGTACACATAAGTTAATTATAGGTCTTGTGGCATATTTTGGTTAAACTATCCCCAATTCAATGGAATTGTAACCCTCTGCATGCACAGTGCATTCTTCCATCACATGTACAGCTGATTCTCAAGATCTTGCACACAAATGAGATGCTATTTAGCCCACACTACTACACTGTCTGAGTCAAGGACTACATGCTTTCTGGTAAGTTTTGATTAAAATACTGGCTGGGGTGAATATATTTTATATCACATACATTATTTTTTGTTAACTAGTAAATAGTAGCCTACAGCAAAGTGTGTTTAAATCATTTCTAACTTGTTAACAATTTCTGCTAGTTCGTTTTTGCTACCATGTGGGTTTTAGCTTGCTTGAGCCTGCTAACTGAGGAGTGTTAATTCACCTGTTTCCATACATGCTTCATTTAAAAAAATATATCTTAGAAAGTAGTTGTTTAATCTAACTGCTAAACTATTTCCGTACATGGAGTTGTTTTATAATTTTTTTACTCATTTTTTTCTAATCTTTACAGGAAAATCCCACAGGCACTATCTGATGTGTGGAGACATTTCACTGCAGCTAATGTAGAAGGAAAAGCTGTGTACATTTGCAAATACTGAGCCAAATCATATGTGAAGAATGCAACAAAGATGCAGAATTATCTGGCCAAGTGCATAATGTTCCCTCAGCTCTCACAACAAGCAACCTCTGACAAGAGTCCCTCTACTTCTATTCGAGGTGAAAATTATGAATCAGACACCTTATCGATAGCAAAAGCTCATGGTCCTCCTGGAATCAGAAGTTTTTTGGACTCAATGGAGGAACGTAGTCAGAAATGCTGATGAATGTCTTGTTCGAACTGTGTATGCAACTGGTTCACCTCTGATGCTCACAGGCAATGTGTATTGGAAGAGCTTTCTGAATGTTCTTCGCCCAGCATACACCCCTCCAACCAGACATGCTTTATCTTCTCATTTTCTGGATGCAGAGTTCAAGTGAAGGTCAAGCAAATCATAGAGAAAGCAGACTGTTTTGCAATCATCTCTGATGGGTGGTCAAATGTTTGTGGGCAAGGAATAATTAACTACAATAATTAACTGTTTGACAGTCTCCTGGAGGGGAAGCGTAGCCTAGTGGTTAGAGCGTTGGACTAGTAACCGAAAGGTTGCAAGATTGTCAGCTCGGGGAATCAATGTACAAATCTGTCGTTCTGCCCCTGAACAAGGCAGTTAACCCACTGTTCCTAGGCCATCATTGAAAATTAGAATTTGTTCTTAACTGACTTGCCTAGTAAAATAAAGGTAAAATAAATAAAAGCAGTCTCCAAGAAATGGCCATATCACAGTCTGCCATCAAGAGGATCCTCCTGGATTATGTATTTTGGGAGACAGTGGTAAGCAGCCTGAAACCTATAGCAGTAGCCATTGAACAGATTGAGGGAGACAATGCCATCCTGTCTGATGTTCAGACTCTGCTTGCAGATGTAAGAGAAGAAATCCATACTGCCCTGCCCACTTCACTGTTGCTCCAAGCAGAGGAAACTGCAGTTCTGAAATACATCTAAAAGCATGAAGACTTCTGCCTGAAGCCCATACACGCCGCAACGTACATGTTGGACCCCCAAGTATGCTGGCAAGAGCATCGTGTCTGGTGCAGAGATCAACAAGGCCTATGGTGTCATCACTACCGTGTCTTGCCACCTTGGCCTGGATGAGGGCACGGTTCTTGGCAGTCTGGTGAAGTACACTTCCAAGCAAGGGCATTGGGATGGAGATGCAATATAGCAGTCGTGCCAACATATCTCATCAGCCACCTGGTGGAAGGGACTTTGTGGATCGGAGGCTCTTTCCCCTGTTGCCTTCATCATCCTCCAAATCACACCAACATCAGCCGCCTCAGAGCGTAACTGGTCCTTGTTTGGGAACACTCACACACCAAAGCACGCAACAGGCTGACCAATACAAGGGTTGAAAAATTGGTGGCCATCCAGGCAAATTTGAGCCATCCTCAACAAGGTTGGAAAGTGACAGTGAAGATGAGACCTCAGAGTCTGATGTTCAAGAGTTGGACATTGAGGAGGTCCAGGGAGAAGACATGGAAGCCTGAGAGGAAGACAGTCTAGAAACTAAAGCTTTGGTTATCATTTTACAGATGCACGTTGAAAACATTTTTGGGAGATGCGATGGATCATTCAATATTCCCTTTCTTTTGTTGTTCAGTGAAATCATCCCATGTGAAGAGTCAACTCATTTAATTAAAGTTCAATTCATAGCAATTTTCTTTTTCTATTGGAAGGATTTAGTAATTTGCAATTATGTCTACTTATGATAAACATTTTACCTTATGTTTCTGTTTCCATATAATATGGTAAATATATGCAATGCAAAAATCATCCAAATTGAAATGGTATTAATAATTTGCATATATTTCCGTTAATTCCCATGGAAAGTTTCCACCTCAATATTCCCCAAAATGTGCAACCCTAGTTAGTCCATTCAACCAAAGTGGTTCGTCCAATAGGGCGTTTTTGAAAAGCAGTCAAATATTTGCTGAGATCAATCAAATCAAATCACTGACTGATATTGATAGTGCAGAGCAGCGGTTCCTAAACTAGGGGTTACGAGCCCCATGTGTGGTCTCCTGATGTTAAAAATGGTGGTCGCGGGAGAATTTCATTCCCACTGTGAATTGCTAGGCCCGCTACATGAAACCACACACTATTGCAGAGACGTTCATGTCACCGGACACAATTGATATAGTGAAAACAATGTGTGGGGAGGCAGAGGTGCAGAAACTCACATCAATACCTTTGTCAGATAACACTGTTAAACTAAGAATTAATGCTATTGCTAGCAATCAAAAGAAAACTGACTGAATGACAAACTCTCCAGCTTATGCTCTCCAAATGAAAATTAGCTGTGAGGGCCGAGATGCCCACGCATTGACTTTTGTTCGCTACACACGTCAGGGAATGCTATTCACAAGGACCTATTGCTCTGTCTCACGATTCAAGAGCATAAAACGGCAGAGGAGATGTTCAGTGTGCTGCGTGGGCCATATTGACGAAAAACAAATTCCATGGGCTCAAACGGTGAACTTTTGCACAGATGGGGCTCAATCTATGGCGGGCAGGGCAAGCCTCTGCACTCTAGTTATGAATGTCTCCCTCTCCCATATGGATATACTGAGAGCAACTGGCGGCAAAAGAGCTGAGCACAGAACTCTGAGATAAATTGCAGCAGGTAACTTTGATTGTAAACTACATTAAACTACATCCACTGCACACACACCTGTTCGCAAAACTATGTGGAGATATGGGATCAGAGCATGACAATGTTCTATTTCACACCAAGGCTTGGCAGTTTCGAGATGGAGTGTTGGAAAGATTTTTTTGCATTGAGAGATGAACTGTTGTCATGTAACAGACATATTTGGGAAACTGAACGCAAGCATGCAGGGGAAATACAAAAACATTTTACAGATGAGTGAATCAGTGGATTCAGAGGAAATAATTCTTATTGGAATAGGAGTTCTTATCTTTCCAAAGTGAACCATGACACCTTCCCTCAGCTGTGCATGTTTCTAACAGATAACAGAATCAGTAAGTGTCCCACACAAGTGATGGCTGCTCACCTCCAACACTTGGAAGAGCACTTTCTGACCTACTTCCCAATCCAGACTCAGTTGACATGCCGGTAAGTGAAATCGAACAGCTGATCAAGCGGTCATGTGACCGAATGCTGCAGACAACGTAGGAGTTTTCGCTCCCAACTCAAAGGGAATAACCTGCCGTCTCCCTCTAAGCATTACAACTCATGGTATCCTTCGCCAGCTCATATCTGTGTGAAGCTGGATTCAGTTATCTTTTCTGCATTAAAACCAAATATAGATCCAGGTTGGATGTGACAGCAGAGATGAGGTGCACACTTTTGACCACGCCTCCTGACGCGACATGCATCAAGCACACCCATCTCATTAGTGGCGGTGAGAAGAGACATCAGACTAATTTGCAAATGACTGTCATAGCCCCACATTAAAAGTATGTGATAATTTGAGAAGACAATCAGAAATAGTATTAGAATGTTTTTCAATTGACTGCCATTGCCCCAAATAAAACAAAGTTAACATTGCCTGTTAATTACAACAAAAAATGTCCACATGGTTGGGGCCGTGATAATTTTTAGATATCAAAATGGGGTCGTGGGCCAAAAAGGTTTGGGAACCCCTGGTGTAGTGTGTTGGTGCTGTGAATAGAGAACAAACTATTTAAGTTTCCCTCACCCCCACCTTGTCCTTCTTGTCTTGTCTTGCATATGGGAAACAGGGGATGACAGCCGTGACTCGTGAGGCAGAGGCAATCTTACAGGCATTGATCATGATGAGGAGCTCCATTAAGTTATCGTTAATCTCACCACAACCACTCTGGACAATGTAGACATCCTCTCCTCTGACACTCTCCCCAATCTCCACGCTGCAGGGGTAAATCATGCAGTGTCAGACAGTAGACTATACATGGTGACAGGACCATAACAGGTAGAGAACATTAAGATCATAGCATCATGGGCTTCCAGGTCAATGGTTACAACTCAATGAATGAATGTTCCGTATATTCACAGTCATACATTTCTGCTCTACCAACTATTCTGTGATCTAACATTATACCAACATCATAACTTGAAAAAGAAACAGAGGATATTGAAGAACCCTATAACCCTATCCCTACACTCAGGATGAGCGCTATTATTACAAACCTCCAGGTAAACAATATTCTTAAGCTTTTCACATGTCAAAGGCACCTGCTACTTATACCCCTGCAACAAGCAAGCAAGTCCCATGTCTACTGTCAAAAGGATCATTTTACAACACTAGTAAAACACAGTATAACTCAGAAGTATTAATATGGTTATATGAAAATAATTTAAATTGGTTTGATAAGACAACTCCTGTGATGGATGGAAAATAATTTGTTGCAACAGAGTATATAGCCTACCAACTTCTCCTACTGCTAGAAAGTCAGTGTGGGTGCTAGCATCAAAAGGAAGTAGTGTAATACAATTATAAGCTTTTAGCCTGACAAATTGGCTAGAAGTCAATGATTCCCACTACTTGGAGGATGTAAAGTTAGCTTGCCAAATGCCGCTTTCAAAACAACTGGGACCTCGGAAATCTACGACTTCAGTGCATTCAAGACAACTGGAACTCGGAAAAACTGGGGGGAAATCGTTTAAAGGTAATTCAAATCGGAAACTCTGGCCTCTTGCCGTGTTCAAAACTGGGAACTCTGATATCTCCGACTTCAGTGCGTTCAAAACAACTGGGAACGCGGGAAAAAACGATTTTAACGTTCATCCAACTCGAAAACTATTTATAGAGCTCTGCATTTCCGACATGAAGATCACTGACGTCATGATTTGACCTCGTATTTTTTCGAGTTTCCAGTTGTTTTGAACGCGGCATCTTTCTAGCGTTCCTACTTTCCGTTCTGAAGTACGAGTTCACAGTTGTCTTGAAACACCAACAGTCAACCTGAAGAAAGGTAATGATGCCATGGTCTCATGCAGCGTTCCCGTAATAGTCGGAACTAAAAAAAAAAACTCGGAAATGTCAGACTTGCTAACTGGTTGTAGTTATACACGTGCTGCGTTCATCCAGTTAACAAACCAGAAATTTCTGAGTTTCTTAGTTCCGAATAGCACGTGAACGCGGCATCCATGCATAAGTAGCGCATAGTATTCACACGTGAGGAACAATGAATGGTATGTGATTCACTGTGACTGTATTAATGGGAGAAGGTTAACTAGCCCGCTCTGCTTGCTAGCCATTTATACATGTAAAGGGCCACGAAGGGGTTTCCACTAGATAGCAGCCACAACGTCAAAATCGGAAATCGTAAAAATGGTACATTTGCTGTTTGGTCTTAATGTAAGGTTAGGCGTAACGTTAAGTTTGATTATGTATTTTAGAAATAGACGGGGTTTGACATTGTGGCAACAAGTGACGATCCCATGAAAGGTCATTGAAATGACATCCCACGATTACAATCCAAACGGTTTTTGGGAGTAGAAGTTCGAGGCCTCCTTCCCTTATCCGGTCTCATTTGATGGTAAATATAAAATTGCCAACACAACTAGTTAACTAGATACTACTGGTACAGGTTTGTAGATGCCAAAGGCTGTTTAAACTCCAATGCCCGGTTTGTGGTAAACTCATCTTAGCCACTATAGCTAGCAACAACGACCACTCACTCGTACTTTCAATTGGCCAAGTGGGCTAACATAACTCTCCGTTATCTAACGTTAGCAAACAATTACTACAAAATTCACACATGTCAAAAGTAACTAACGTTTGCTTGCAATATAACTGGTATTCGGTAAAATCTCAATTGCTTAAACACAACCTACCATGTCTCCTGATTACTGAATTTTTTTGTCACAACCTTCCCCAGTTCAAGTCCCAGGCGGTCGGCAATTTTCTGGCCAAGGTCCGGATGAGAGCTGCCGCTGAATATCTTTATGTTAGGCATTTTGGACCTACAAGGGATACGAATGAATTAACCAAATAACACCCGTAGTTACATAAATACACGGCTAACAAGCAAAAACATACATAAGTCTTCTCTTTAGCTAACCCACCAACAGCCAAGAGGAGCGCTTGGGATAGTGAATGATTTTTTTGTCTATAGGTTGGCTGGGTTACTCTTACTATACGGTGCTGAAATGGACACGCCGGGTGCCCAAATTGATGACGGGGAAAGGTTGTGTGGTGAGAACTCGATCGGTTGAAATACGATACGAGCGTTTACTTCAGAGAGCGCTCCGTAAGCCACGCCCCAGTGGACCGAGCTAAACATGTTACACCGGGACACGATTTATAGCCTGTCATTTTGCTATGGGTCAGCGGTGGTTCTGTGTAGACTAGTTATGCTAGTATATTTGAGACCAATGTATTGCAGTTCATTTCGTTTTTTTTTTAGTAGTCCTAAACAGGGAAACAACGAGTCCCAAACAGTTCGCAACAGAACATACCAGAGGGGGCATCGTTTACTACCTAACTTATTGGGATCATCTGGTTACAACCTGTGTTTGGAATACATTAGAAATACAAATAAAGATATAATTAAATTTGCTTTGAAAAGACGGGCCTGGCTGAGAATATAACATTCCGTTTTCGGCCTGAGTGTGGCGCTGTTAACCGCAATTTTCTAAGTCCATAATTAACCTATACTCTGCATCCATTGTCTTACATACTACTGCAACAACTTGTCAGTTATTTGCCCTTTTACAGAATACCTTTTTTTACTGAATTTTTACTAATGACTCAAAGTTATGTGACCATTAACATTCGCTGCATATCCATTGTCCTTCTCCCAAAGTGTGGACTTGCACATTTCTTCTCATCTCAGGGATTTAATAATGGTATAAAGTATCTCAAGCCAGTACTTACACCTGTCTAATGCTTGGATAGACAATTGATATGCAGCCATTGATTTCATGTGGCTTCATCAACAGATGGACTGGATGTGTCCCAAATGGCACCCTATTCCCTATACATAGTGCACTAATTTTCACCAAGGGCCATAGGGCTCTGGTCAAACGTAGGGCATTATACAGGGAAAAGGATGCCCATTGGGATGCATTGAACCTGTTGAGGCCCACCCTGCCTATAGTATAGCTTTTCTCCATCCCATTCCCCCAGTTAAGCAAATAAGGGGGAGAGGCTGCTACTATAATTGATGTAGTAAATTACTTTTCCTGTCAATTACTTTGATAAACTTCCATTATTGTGTAGGTGTGTGTCCCTTTTGAAGGTTTAATAAAACATTCTGTTAGAGCTGATTTAGACATATATGCATAAAAGACAGAACATTCAGAGCACTGTGTGTGTAAATATATGAATGTATATGATTAAATATTAGGTACATACCTTTATGATTTATATTTCCCTGACTGAGATATATTCCTTTTGTTAATAGTGTATCTTAGATTTTGTCTCCCCCTTTTTCCCATTCATTGTACTGTGGTAAGTGTGTTAGTGATAGGATAAAGGCAGGAATTTGGGCCTTCGGGGGTGTGGATTCTTAGCTAGACACGGGAGCGGTATTGTCTTTTGACCATACATATCTACATATATATTCAAGACTGCACAGTCATGGACCAATGAGATTAATTAGTTGCATTGCATTAGTTGCATTGCAGTTGTTGCCATTCAGCCCCATCTATCCTTGATATGGAATAACTGATAACTGACAAAATACACAGTTATTTTAATGTATGCTTTTATATGGTCTGTATCTCTGTATTACAGCAAGTCAAATAAAGATTAGTGCAAACTGGAAGTGTGAATTCTTTCTCCAATGATTTCCTAATGCTTGGGCATCATTGTCTTAATTGCAAATGAAAGCATAGTCTTCCTTTATTCATCATTTCAATAAGGAAAGCGCTATACCAGTATTCATGGCCAGCAGGTTCAGACAATATCCATAATGACTATAGAGAAAGTACTAACACTTCAAAGCCCTATGGTCAGATGGCTTTTCATAAAGACGTTGTGGTAAGTAATGGAATTCAAGTTTCTGGGTGTGTGGGGAGTGAGTGACTTGAGGGGGAAAAATAACCAGTGGAGGCAGCAACAGGAATGTAGGAGGTAGCGGGGTCCAGTTGGGATTGGGCCAGGCATATCCAGGTGTCAGGCCAGGGTGTCCTCAGTCATGGTCCTAAAGCCTCAGGCCCTCTGGATGTGGAGAAAGAGAAAAGATGAGGCTTAGTGTGAACATGGCTAAGACCATAGTACACACCACATGCACTGGGGGTAGAGAATAATCAGTAGTGTTGCTGTGGACACTGGATAATCTGACTAACACACACTCCTGTTTGACCTCGCTGTGATACTGTAGGCCTACTTATTTATATTTTCTGAGTCAATTCAGGTAGCATTCAATGTCCTGCGTTTGTGTTAACCATGGCATCCAGCATTGCACATAGACAGCGCTGCCAACTTTTGAAGAAAGCTTGGAGTGAGATTTGCTATGTGAATTTCATTGCCCCCGAGCACAACCCCTAGACGGGTGGGGGGCATTTTACTGTTTTAAAGTGAATTTCCTGCAATTCTACTGTTTTTACATGGCTTAGGCGTATGACCAGGGTGGATACATGTTTTTTTAAACACAGGTCAGGTGTATTCAGGATGCTTTGAACATTAAATGAACGCAAAAAATTGGACGACTTTGTTACTTTGCGATTTTTGAGGGATGATATTTAAAGCAGGGGCGCAACTTTCACTGGGACATGTCCCCCCCATTCTGAAATTGGATTTTTGTCCCCTACAGTTTTATCAATGGCTCCCGAGTGGCGCAGTGGTCTAAAGCACTGCATCTCAGTGCTAGAGGTGTCACTACAGACCCTGGTTTCGATTCCAGGCTGTATCACAACCAGGCGGGATTGGGAGTCCCATAGGGCGGCTCACAATTGGCCCAGCATTGTCTGGGGTAAGGTTTGGCCGGGGTAGGCCGTCATTGTAAATAAGAATTTGTTCTTAACTGACTTGCCTAGTTAAATAAAGGTAACATAAATTGGAATGTGATACAAAACAAGGTGACAATGTGCTTTAGGACCACTCAGATGCCTCCAAGCAGTCGGGTAGGCTGTTTGGAGTGTTTAATATGACTGAATTTAAGACAACATGGACACCAAGGGTGGGCTGACAGGCTGTGTGAAGGCAAAGCTTCTGTTTTGACTTTTTCTGGTATCATTTTTATAATTTTGTTTGGGTGAAAATGAGCTTTCCCAAGCTTCTCCTTCTCAATGCAAGAGCAGCAGATCTCTGACACAGACACTCAAAAATGAGTTCCAAACAGAAAATGCTTGTTTGTGAGAAGGAAGTATGTTTAACAAATAGTTCATAAATATAGTTTTTTTTATTTTTATCAAATGTTCTTGTATTTCTTCTTTTTTAAAGGTCTGGAAAGACAAAATACAGTTTGGGCTGTTGTTACTTAAATCTTTGACTGTCTTGAATGTGTTTAAACTGTGTGGGTCAATCTGACCCATACCACAATGGACGTAATTGTTTTCCAGCAAAGCACACGGGTTAATTTAACAGAAAAAAACGAACCTAGTGTTTATTCGCATTGCTGCGCTAGTATTGTAACTGACATGTAACATTAGCTAATGTTTCATCCCCTCTCGACTGAGGTGGTTGAATAAACTACAGTAGTGGGTACCTACCACAGCTAGGTCAACTCTAGCCTCTAGTTATCTGTCAGATAGCTAGCTATATGTAGCGTTAGAGAGAGAGAGTTGGCCAAAAGTTGGCTCATTAGCTCGTTTTTGCCTCGATCAAACTAGATCCGAATCAAACGATGAAAAACCATCGGCCAAACGATTGAAGATTGATATTCTGACGTTTTTTCAGTGCAATGTGAGTTATATTAGCCAGTATGTCAATGTAACGTTATTGATGTCAGTTTACCTAGCTAATTCCCTACTTTTCACACTGACACAATAATAAACAGCTCTAAAGTGTTACAGGCTTCAGTGTCATGGTGCACAGTAGAGGTCCCGCTGGCTTTCTGTCCGACTCCCACCTGCTACTGCAAGGACTGGTCCCAAACCCAACCGCAGTCCCACAATGTTAAGTTAGGCGTATGTGAAGTAGCTCACTTGCCAGCCATGGTCCCAGCTTTTTTGCGCCCTATAGGCAAATTCAAATCCGCAAAAATAACTTAAGAAATACTTTAAATTACCAGAGATTCTCACATGGCCCTTACATTGTATTAAAGGGCTATATCGGCCAATATGCTAGATGTGTAGATTGAAGAGAGCAGAGTTGGAGAGACTTGCACTTTCTATTGAGCTATATTTATAGCCTACTTTTTAGAAGTGGGAAGATTTTCAGAAATATGGGTAATCAATATAATAGGCCTATTTCTAGGCAATGTAGTAAACTATATAATCATAGGCCTATTTAGGAAGTACATTTCCTTGGAAAGATAAAACTGTCCCGTGCTTCTCAGCCCATGTATAAATAGGCTAACCTACTCTATTTAATTGAGACCACACGCGCACCTGATCTCGCAGGTATGGCTACTTAACTGGAGGCAGCAAGACGTTGGTTGAGCGCCCTCCACTTCTTTTCATTATCAATATTTATTTACAGACACATATTCAAGTTAAACTGCCAAGTGATTCTCTGCCCATGTAGGCAGCCTACTCTATTTCAATGAGACCACACATACTAGGCGCACTTGAACTCTCACGCCCAACTAGGAGAGGTAGACTACTTAAATTGATGCAGCGAATTGTGAATAATGCGAAACATATGTGTTTTTAATACAATAGGTAGGCTAACGCATACAAAGCAGAAAGAGGACAATTTCAAAATAATCTGTGGGACAACAAAAATATTGTAATCCCAAAGTCGTCAGTCTGACCCCTGCTCCCAGCATGAAACAGTCTGGGATCTGAGAATAGTGGTCGTTTCAATTATTGAACCATTGATTCTATTCTTGGATAATATAATGTATAAATGTACACCAAGGTAATTATTTGTCATGTCTCATTTTAGGAGGATCAGATGGTGACAGGGGTCTCAGAGTCAGGCAGCCAGGGATGACCAGTCTGACAGGTGAGGTGAATTTTTGAAAATACAACACTTTATTCCTGCAAACTGGACAAGCCATATGCTATTTTAAGGCAGTCTGACAAACCTCAAGTTGATTTCCAAACTGTATCAAGGGTTGATAGGGGCTTTTCCCATGACACAAAACATGTAAAACAAAAATGTGAGGAATGGATACAGATATGTTAGAATGCCCAGTCATGTTCAAATAATCTCAGACATAAATTATAAGACCATCCATAGAACGTACTATATGCCAGTGAAACTGAATATCATTCACTCAGAAATTGTATTATTCTGCTGTAGGTCTAAAACACTAAAGGGGACATATTTGCATATGTTGTGGTCTTGTGAAGGCTGGCTGAATTCTGGCAAAGAGTATGTTCTTTTGTCTCAGCATGTCTACAGATTCTCATTTCTACCTGTTTTTGTTTGCTTGGAAATGTTGATACTGGAGACTGTTATCAGAAGAATCTGTGTAACCTAGCATTTATAGTGGCTAATAAATGAATTGCCAATAATTGGAAGGTTGGTTATCCTCCCACAATATATGGAAGAAATGTGAAGTTATGTACAGTATCACTAGATTTGTTTTAAGATTAAGGGTATACTGTGCAACTTTCATA